>NW_006408711.1:4606413-4637231 GCF_000296735.1 Chrysochloris asiatica
AGGCAGTGTTTCATTCTGCTGTGCATAAGGTTGCTATGAGTCGGTACCAGCCTCTGAACAACTAACCTACCCAGGATATTTTCCAATTGGCACTAGGTTTCTCTCTCTAAATTTTAAGGCACACAGTGCAACTTTATTTTTGAAAGGCTCCAAAATTCTAGCCAACAACAGATTAAACATCAATTTCTTCTTCTCAAGATTCTAAAAAGTCCCTCCCTTTGCGTTTCCTCCCTTTGTGCTCCTTGTACTCAAACACACTAGACTTAGTCACTAGGCATGCGTACACAAGTTTGTTGTCCATTTGAAAAATTGCTTAGCTAGCATTTCAAAGTTGGTATGATTAAACCACAGATGGGTTACACTTGGAAAAATATGACAACTTTCTTCCCATCCACTATGTGTTTCCTTTACTTAATATTTGGCACTAATGAAATAGTTAATACCAATATTATTCAAATTTGCACACCAAACATTAAATCCAGTAATCATGAAATTGAAGAGTTCTGCCAAGTTTTTCAGTATGAAATTGATCAAGCATGCAAATCAAGATGTATTGATAATTACTGGTGACTGGAATGCAAAGGTTGGAAACAAAAAGGAAGGATCAGTAGTTGGAGACTGTGAACCATAAGGTTGGTAGTTAGAGGCCACCAGTCACCCCATGGGAAAAAGATGAGGCTCTCTACTCCCATAAAAATTTATAGCTTCAGAAACCCTACACAGGGTGCTATGAGTCTGAACCAACTTGACACTACTTAACAACAGCAACAAAAACAAAGACCAATCAGAGAAGATAGAAATAGTAATAGGTGGTGGTGGTAGATGACTGAGTGCTTCCTATATTCAGGACTAGATTCTAAGTGCACTACACAGTACACAGTCACTTAAGTTATTTCCACAGAACAAGTTTTGAGGTGAAGCAGGACCCAAGATAGATTCTGTTGATTCAAATCCTGGCTCCACCTCTCAGCACCTAAATGACCTTGAGCAAATTGCTTTCACATCTGTGTGCCTCATTTTTCTAATTTGTAAATGAAGATAAAAGAATGTCCAACTCACAGGGCTCTTGTGAGGATTAAATGTGGGTAGTATACCATGTGCTTAGAACAGCACTTGACACATAATATACTACATAAGGGTTGGTGTCTGGTGGTGGTTATGTGGTATGGTCCCTCCTATTAATATGTCTAAAGTATGAGAGAATAAATCTCACCATCCTGACCTCTAAAAACATTCTGGCTATACTTCTTCCAACACAGATTTATTCGTTCTTCTGGCTAGCCACGGTACTTTCAATATTATTCACCAACACCATAACTCAAATGTATCAATCCTTCTACAATCTTCCCTATGAAATGCCCAATTTTCACATGTATGTGAAGCCTTTAAGAATACCATATGCTTGGGTGACGGTGACCCTGTATAAGGCTTCCAAGGCGAATGGTGGGTTTAAACCACAGACTTTTCAGTTCAAACCTACCTTGCATTCCAGTGACAGAACATGAGAGAAAGTTTATTTTTACAACAGCACTGAAATTTATTTTTTGTCTCTTTCCATATATATCTTTTTTAAAACAGTAAACAGGGAGGTGGAGCTTGATGGCGGATTAGGGAGAAGCATGGTGCAGACCCCCCCAACAGTAATAACACAGAATACTGGACAAAGCAGGTTCAGGAGCCAGTCCCAGAACTGTGAACTACATATAAAGGAATATTTACAAAGATCAAAGAGTTACTGCTAGTGGGATTTGTAGCAGAAGCAAGAAAGGTGGCATTTTCTGATCTGTGGCTACCAACAGATGCTGAGTGGCCATCTTGAGCATGACACAGCAGGAGCAAAATTCCAGAAGCACTCCCACAGCAGAGCTCTTACTGATCTTTGGAGATAAAGGTGTGAACATGTTTCCCTGTTCACTGGTCTCTCACTGTCTGCACACCTCCACTCTGGTGATTAGAGGGAGTACCTGAGTAAATGGATGCTCCCCTCCCCCATCCTCAGAGGGTTCTACGATGCATGAGCATGGATCTGCTCAGCAAAGACCAAAGCACACAGAATCTAAGAAGGGGGAGGAATCAATAGAAACTGCATAAATCGAACAGTCTCCAGAATGACTCCAGCCAGTTGAGTGAGGGGCATTAAGGTCATACTCATATTTTGCTATGGTTTTGTTGTTGTTGTTGTTGCTGTTGCTGTTTTATGGTCCCCCTTTTACCGTCACGGGGCTTTCTCTACATTACCCAAGAAGAGACAGCAACTGCGGTCATATATCCAAGCTACAATCACACCCTATAAAATCCCACCATCCAGGCAAATACCAATACCAGCTGCTATACACCAGATAGATGGCCAACACCTGCTACAGCTACTCTGAGTTGAGTAAATAAGAGAAGGGAAAAGAAAAGTGAAGCCGTCTCCTTATCCAATCTACCTGGAGGCAATCAGAAAGTTTAATAATACATTAACATATATTCAACTAATTATTGAAAACATATCTAATTACTGAAGATGCGCAAGAGACAGCAGAAGATTACTGCACATGTCCAGAAATGAGACAGAGTAACTGAACCAAATGAGCTGCAAGTAGACCTAGACTTCCCATTGAAAGGAAGATAGGCTTTGGCACTGGATGAGAAGGAATTCAGGAGAATGATATTGAGGTGCATCCAAATGCTCCACAGAGGGGTTGAGAAAAAAATACAGAAGTCAGGAAAGTGCTCCAGGAACAATCAAATAAGACAGACACAGCATTGGAAACAATTCAAAACCTGCAAAAAGATGCCCAAACAATTAATAATAAAATATCAGAAATGAACAATACACTGAAAGGGCATAGAAGTAGAAGTGAAGAAATGGAAGCCAGAGCCAGTGAGCTGGAAGACAAATCTCTCAATACTTCTAAGATAGAAGAGCAAGCAGAAAAAATGATTTAAAAAAATCTGAAGAAAGTCTAAGATTCACGTGAGATAACATGAAGAGGAGTAACTTAAGAATTATTGGAATTCCAGAACAGGAAGAATCACACAAGACAACAGAAGAGATAGTTGAAGAGCTTCCCGAAGAAAATTTCCCTAAGAACCTGATAAACAAAAAGATAAGCACTCAAGAAGCTCAACGAACCCTAGGAAGGATAGACCCCAAAAGAAAATCACCAACACATATCATAATCAAGCTCTCCAAAATCAAAGATATGGAGAGAATCATGAAAGCAGCTATGGAAAAGAGAAGTGTTACTTACAAAGGCAAGCAAATCAGATTAAGCTGTGATCTATCCACAGAAACCACGCAAGCAAGAAAGCAATGGGGAGACACATATAAAACCTTGAAAGAAGAAATCTGCCAACCAAGAATCATCTACCCAGCAATGCTGACAATCAAATACAATGGTGTAATATAAACATTTCAGGATAAAGAGAAGCTAAGGCATTTTGTCAAAGCCAATCCAGCACTTCAAAACGTCCTAAAGGGAGTTATTTGGACTGAGAACCGACAAGAATAGACAACAACCAGAGACTGACATATGTGGCAACACCATCTGGTACTCAAATCAACAGATGGAAGAGTCCAGAATAGATTATAACTACAAGAACAAATTCAGATGATCTGGGAGGTCAGTCTATGATCAAAACAATTACAATGAAAGAAGGTAAAAATATAGGAACAGAGATCCAGGTGATGAGGAGGTCAGGTAGATTGCATGGTAAAACAGAATATAGGGTAACTTCAAAGAAACTTAATACTTCACAACATACCAAGAATATGAAAATCCAAGAACATAGAAACATTAAAAATATGCTGCTTTAGAAAAGATACACATACTAAAAGAAAGGGAAAAAAATATTTGTTGGCTACTAGGAGTGGGAGGGAGGGGACGGTAGAGTACAGGGTAGAGGAAAGACACATCATAGTTCTGGTGTTGAGAAGTGTTTATTCACAAAAGAAGGGGGAAGGGGATGGAAAAACAAGGTAGATAGGGGACCACTTAGGCGGGTTTTCATGGGCTAAATGGAACAAAGGTAAATAGTGATGTATGCTCAATCTTGGAACAACAGGGTTCTGTCGCAGGATTTCACATAGTATTCCAGAAAGTCAAAGGGAAGCATGCTGGCCAAAAAAAGGAATAGAATTATTCACATCAATAAAGTAAGTCTGCAAAAAATTAAGTGAATAAACACATAAGTCACATTTCATAGTTTTGTTTCCATTCTTGTCAGTACAATAACTTACTGTACTATTAAACTTTAAAAGAGAAGTTACTGGCTTCCTTTGTTCCTTCTCTTAGCTGGTCCTTTCTAATTTATACAAATCTGAAGTTAATAGGACTTGCAGAACTCTAAAATAAATATACATTTGTTGTTGTTAAGGGCCATTAAGTCAGTCCCGACTCATATCAACCCTGTATAGGGTTTCCAAGGAGCGGCTTTTGAGTTAGAAGCACAGACCTTGTGATTCAAACTGACCTTGCAGTTCAGTGCTTATCTTACAGTGTCACATAAGGACTCCAAACTAAGTACTGTTGTTGTTGCTATTAAGGGCCATCAAGTCAGTTCTGACTCATAGTGAGCCTGTACAGAGTTTTCAAGGAGCAACTGGTGGGCTTGAACTGTTGACCTTGTTCTCAGTCTAGTGTATTATATACAAAACTAGTACTTACACACCTAACCCATCCCCTCTTGTTGTGGTTGTTGTTGTTGTCAGGTGCCATTGAGTTGGAACCGACTCATAACGACCCCATGCATAGCAGAACGAAACAAGGTCTGATCCTGGGCCAACCTCACTACCGCTGCCACACTTGACGCCATCAATGATACCACCTGGCTGATCCATCTCGTTGGGGATCTTCCTCTCTTTCTCTGACCCTCCATCTTATCCAGCATGACATCCTTCTCTAGTGACTGTTCCCTCCTGACAATATGTCCAAAGTATGAGAGACAAAGTTTAGCCATCTTGGCCTCTAAGGAGCACTCTGGCTGCACCTCTTCCAAAACATATCTATTGGTTCTTTTGGCAGTCCATGGCACTTTTAGTATTATCCTCCAACACCACAATTCAAAGGCATCAATTCTTCTACGATCTTCCTTATTCACTGTCCAGCTTTCGCATCCATATGAGGTTATTGAAAACACCATGGCTTGGGTCAGGTGCACCTTAGTTCTCAAGCTGACATCCTTGATCTTCAACACTTTAAAAAGTTCCTGTGCAGCAAATTTGCCCAATGCAATACGTCATCTGATCTCTTGACTGCTGCTTCCATGAACGTTGATAGTTGATCCAAGAAGAATGAAGTCCTTGATGTCCCTTTCTTGCCCATGATTGAATCATTCTGTGGAGTAAATTCTGGGTGCCAATGAGTAAATTCTGATATACGACAATGCCACACATGTCAAATCACAACTGTGTTCCACAGGGTTTTCACTGACTGATTTTGGAGAAGTGGATCACCAGGTCTTTCTTTGCAGGCATCTCTAATGGATACATTATTTTCATCATATGAACTTGAACCTCAGAGAGATGAATGTTTTGGTTAATGTTATATATATGACGGAGCTAGTATTGGTGCCAAGTCTTTTCTGAGACAAGATAATATAAATATTTAAACTTGAAAAAACAGTGGCACATTTTAAATCAATGCCTCTCTCTAAGTGACTCAAGGGAAAAGAAAATGTTACACAAATTGAAAAGGCTGTGGGGCTCAGAGATCCAGGTGAAATGGAGTAAATCAGAAGAAACTGGTCGAAAGTGTAACCCACAACCTGTGAACAGGATGTCATGGAACATATGGAAACAGACAAATAGAAATCAAGTGCCATAATTATTGCACAGCTAAGGCTAAAAACAATAAATTGTGGGAGGCCTAACAAATTCGACCACACAGAGAAGTCCAAAGAAAGTGCAGTAAGAAATGTACTAAAATAAGGGAAGTGAACAATCAAATGGTCATTAGTGTCAATCCTTGAACAGAGTATGACATGATGAAGGAAATTGTTCTAGCAGCTGTGGTAAAAACAGTTTAGAGTCAGAGCAACTTAGGATTGTGGTTGGTACAGTGTGTAGATTTGAAAAACTAGTCATGGCTGAAGAGAAGATAACAAATCTATGTAATTACTGTTGACAAAATACCTTTGACAACATCTTTTCTTTCTCTCCTTCATTCCTCCATATCTGTAAACATGTTGTTGTTAAGTGCCATCCAGTTGGTTCTGACTCATTGTGACCTTGTACAGGGTTTCCAAGGAGCAGCTGGTAAGTTTGAAAGGCTGGCCTTCATAGTCTTTGCAAGATGTGGTTCCTCTTGTTTTAGCCTCAAGTTTTTTATATTCAGCCTTCCCTCTGCATGGTAGAGGATTTTTGCATGCTTATTTCCCATCTTCATTTGGGCCTCTACTCAAAATCCACTACAAAAAAGTATTTATTGACAATCCCGTATTAGTTTGAGGACTAAAGTGCACCTGACCCACGACATGGTATTTTCAGTCACCTCGATGCATATGACAGTTGGACAGTGAATAAGGCAGATCACAGAAGAATTGATGCATTTGAATGGCATTGGAAAAGAATATTAAAAGTACCATGGACTGCGAGAAGAACAAAGAATCTGTGTTGGGAGAAGTACTGCCAGAATGTTCCTTAGAAGCCAAGATGGTGACACTTCGATTCTATTACTTTGGACAGACTATCAGGAGAGACCAATCCCTGGAGAAGAATATCACACTTAGTAAAGTGGAGGGTCAGCAAAAAAGAGGAAGCCCCCCAATTAGATAGAATGACACAGCAATGGGCTTAAATCTAACAATTGTGAGATAGCATAGAACTATGCAGTGTATTTGATACAGACTTCTGTTTTGACATCCTGTTAGGAACCAAAGAGCTAGAAGTCAATATCAAAGTACACATGCTGTTGTGTTATGAGTCAGAACCTGCTTGATAGCACCAAAATAACAAATACGTATGAGAATCTTTCTTTGCCATCCTCTATCCCCTTATAATATTAATTTTTCTTTATAGGATCTACCATTTCCTGATATTTTATTCTATATTTATCTTTTTACCTATTATCTGTTACTAGCATTACAAATGAAATCCTGATACGGGGCTGTAAGATAAGCACTAAATTGCAAGGCTTGTTTGAACTGCAAGGTCAGAGGTTCAAACCCACCAGCTGCTCTTCAAAAACACTACACAGGGTCACTATGAGTCGGAACCGACTTGAAAGTACTTAACAACAACACTACTACAATATAAGCACTAGAAGTACAGAACTCATTTCAATCTTTCTCAGTTTTTTTTTTTTTTTTTTTTTTATGTTGTTTTCCAGGTCCTACCGCAGAGTTTGGCACAAAGAAGGGACTCAGTAAATATTTTTTTAATGAAACAAGAAAATCTCAACTTATTTCAAGTGCAGTTGATGCTATTCTCTAAAACACTTTATTTCTGTCTTCCCTGTCCTTCTCACCAACTCCCCGTATAGGCCACAGGCTTCATACATCCCATAAGTTCTCTCTTGGCCTCATGAAACAGTTACCCAACTAGTTATCAATGCCACTCAAAGCCCTCCTCCAATCCATCTCCCCATTATGATCTTCTTGTTGTTATTGATAAGTGTCGTCGAGTTGGTTCCGACCCATAGCAACCCTGTATACACCTACCTTGCAGTTCAAACGGTTTTGCAGTCTTACACAATAACCCACAGCGCCACAATAATCTTGTTGTTGTTGTTAAGTGCCTTCAAGTCGGTTCCGACCCATAGCGACCCTGTACAGGGTTTCCGAGGGTGTAAATCTTTACGGGAGTAGAAAGCCTCATCTTTCTCCCGCGGAGTGGCTGGTAGTTTCGAACCACTGACCTTAAGGTTCGCAGCCCGATTCGTAACCACTACGCTACCAGAGCTTACCAACATATAAATCACATCAAGTCACCAGCTCCTACTTAAAGCACTCTTTATTGTTTTTAAAATGAGACCAAATTTATGGCCAATAAGCTCCTGTAGAGACTGGCCACCTCTCAGCATCCATTCTCATCTTTCTCTACTCTCCTCTTGTTTTTCCTCAAATTTACCTTGTTTCCTGATACTACATAGCTTATGCAAAAAAAAAAAAACCAAAAAAAAAAACACTATAGTTCCAAATGCTGCCTGGAAAATTCCTCTTCCACCCTTTGTCAAATTCCCTTATTCACTCTTCAGACACCAATTCACAGACTTAGTGATGCATTCCTACGAAACGGTATTGCTCTACTTTAGAGAATTTACTTCAGTTTGCAACTATATATTCATTAGTGTGTGTGTATGTGAATGTTGTTTTAATTAATTTTTTATTTACGTTAATGATTGTCTTCCTCGTGGACTCTTTTCTCCATAAAAACACCCCCCAAAAAAGCCCGAAGCCCACTGCCATCAAGTTGATTTTAACTCATAAAAACCCTACATACAATTTCTGAGACTGTAAATCTTTACGGGAGCAGGCATGCTCATTGTCTACTCTACAGTGGCTGGTCGGTTTTGAACCTCCGATCTTGCAGTTATAGCCTAACTTACAGCGCCACCTGGGCTCCTTACACAGTATCAGAGTCCATGTATTTTTTATTCACCACTGGACCTGCAGGAACAAGAACAGTGCTCGGTACATGGCTGCATGGCTGGCACAGAATAAACATTAGTTGAATAAGTAAATGATATCCTGTTGGGAACCCAAGAGCTAGAAGTCAATATCAAATACATAGCTATAAAACCTTTCTGCAAATATTGAAGTGAAGCTGAAGGCAAAGATATCAGCAAAAATCTATAATATGATCATGAACTGCTGTTATAAACACGGAAGAAAGGGACAGTATAGGGCAAGGCAAATTTTGAAACAGCATTGACTGCTGACTGCAAAAAGAATGAGACTAACAGTCTGTTTCATTAAGGAGCTAGACAAGAACCAGTTCAAGCAATTTAGTAAAACTACAGAGTTATGACTTAGGTAATGACAGTAACTGGGTGAAAGGTTACATTTACATATCCTATTAACAACTCCTTGACTCATCAGTCTCTCAGGAAACATTTATCTGGGCAGAGAAACCACTGTAACTTTGCTCTCCTTAGCATTTGCCTTTACAAAACTTCACTAAAAAATCCTTAGTCCCTTGGAAAATGTTTTAAAGATGTTTCATTGTGGTCGATTAGGCATACAGTAATAGCTATGTGAGGCAAGGGCCATAGAGGAAATGGCATATAATAGAAAGAACCCACTTTGCTCCTGATTAAAGTTACTCATCCGCAACTTTAGGAAATACACATACTAAAAAGTTTGAGCACTGCAGGATATCATGGGTTGAAGGACAAGGTCTAATTGCTACTGCATTGTTATTGTTTTATCCACAAAACAGTAGAATTCATATAAGTCTAAATTCTCTGGGGGAAAGAAAGAGCTTATTAGTTTATTTTTATTTCCTTATTTCAGACTTCTTTAATAATAAGATGTAATACTGATGAACATGAAAAACAACTGACTAACAGTTCCTTGCATTTGAACCCATCAGTGACTCATGTATAAAACAGCAAGTCTCTGGTTTTGTTTCCAGAGGAGGGTGCACCAAGTTTTAACAGTATACACCAGTCAGTTTCATAAAATGATTTAACTACACCCTGTTTGAATAAGGATCACATGAAACTGGTGACAACTCTGATCTCCAGAAAAACAACAGATAAAGATTCTTTCCAATTTCATGCTGTTTATATGAAAGAGACTGAGACATAAGGAAATACAAGCGTGAAGCACAGGTAAGAACCGTGGTAAACAAAACAGAAAGGAAAAATGAAACAACTGATTACCAGATTTGCACAGTATGGGAAATGCAAGGGGAATAATCAGCTATTTTCACCCCACCGAAATAGATTGAAAATATACATACACAAAAAGGCATTTAGCAAATTAACATTTAAAAATAAAATGGAGTAAAAGCTCACTCATTTAGAAATGCCTGCTTTGAAGAATAATGAAGTTAGATGAAGACACAGGAAGGTGTGCATGGGCTAAAGAGGACAGAAATAAATAGTGATATATACACAAGCCTGGAACAGTGTTCTGCATAGACGCATGGACAGAGTCACAGGCTGAGTGGGTAAGGAAGAGTGAAACATACATATTTATGTATCCCACAAACGTGTAAGAGTTTAAAAGAGAAAAAAGAAACATTCTTTGATGGTTGCCACAGGTGGGAGGGAAGGGAAAGTAGTTCATTGGTTATAGGGTGGTGGTGGTTATGTGCCATGGAGTCAGTTCCGACTCATAGTGACCCTGTACAGGGTTTCCGAGGCTGTAAATCTTTATGGGAGCAGAAAGCCTCTCATCTTTCTCCCAAGGAACAGCTGGTAGTTTCGAACTGCTGACCTTAAGGTTCACAGCCCGATTCGTGACCACTACGCTACCAGAGCATTAACTTGGGTGACAGGGAGTGCAATATACAAGAAAGGGAAAGGCAGCATACAATAAGAGGGAGGCTGGCAGAAGTATGATGAAGACAGGTAAAGACCCAGGGGGTATACATGAGCTAATGAGAACAGAGGTAAATAGAGATAAATATATTCAACCTTGGAACAACAATCCTCTGTGGGTAGAAACATAGACATAGACACATACTGACTGATCATGGGAAGAAAAGTAGAATGTGTGTATATGTACATATACATTCATATGTCCCACAGATACACAAAAGTGTGAAAGAAGTGTATTGGTACAGGAGTATTTACCTTTCCTACAAACACCACCATGAATGTAGTTGTTGTTGTTGTTAAGTGCTGTCGAGTCGATTCCAACCCATAGCGACCCTGTATAGGGTTTCTGAGGAGCAGCTGGTGGATTTGAACCACCGACCTTGTGATCCAGTGCATTATCCTGCGGCACTACACCAGGTGCATGTTGTTGTTGTTGTTATGTGCCGTGGAGTCAGTTCCGACTCTTAACAACCCTTACAACCCGAGGCTGTAAATCTTTATGGGAGCAGAAAGTCTCATCTTTCTCCCGCAGAACAGCTGGTAGTTTTGAACTGCTGACCTTGTGATTAGCAGCCCAATTCATACAGTGGGCAAAATGATGAAAATTTCTTAGATATTATCAAACATCTTAAGGCAACAAGTAGCTGAACCTAGGAGCTCAGGACCTTAGTTTCAGGGGATACCATGGTCAACTGGCTCAAGAAAGACAGTGTCCTACATCCTACTTTGGTGAGTAGTATCTGGGATATTAAAAGGTCACGGGCACCTGTCTAAGGTATAGCTATTGGTCTCTCTACTTGTGGAAGAAAAAAGAGTGAGAATTAGAGATTCTCAGAATTAACTAGTCCAACAGGCTAATGGAACATGTGAACATCAGTCTCCATGACCTGAATACAGCAGAACTAGATGATGCCCAGCTACCACTACCAACTGCTCTGAATGGGATCACATTAGAAGGTCCTACATAGAACAGTATAATGAGTGAGACAAAACTCAAAATTATTTATTAAAAAAAAGAAATGGCCAGGCTTACTGGTCAGATAGTGACAGGAGGATCCTGAGACTTAGCCGTCAATCACCCTTCAAGTCTGGAAAGGAGCACACCCTCTTTCAACCAAGCAGTAGATAGGTATATTGGGGGAACAATTTTCAGCCAAGCAGTAGATAGGTATACAGGGGAACAATAACACCAGTAAAATACGCTCACTAATGATGGAATGGTTAATCATTCAAAAATCAAAGGGGAAACATGTGCCTAAGGACAATGGTGAGAAGGGATGGGAAGATGGGTAGAAGGGAAATAGGAGCCACAAGCAAAGCAGAAGACTGTTGTTCCTCGGAGGGGAGTGCAATCATTGAGATGAAGCAAAGTGTACTATTTGTTGAATGTAAAACTGATGTCTCTGTCTATAAACCTTCACTCAATTCACAGATCCCAATCTCCTACTTTGGACATCTTGTTAGGAAGGACCCATCCTTAGTGAAGAACATCATACTTGGAAAAGTGGAAGGTCATATAAAAAGAGCAAGACCCCCAACAAGATGGATTAACAGAGTGGCAACAACAATGGGCTCAAACATACATAACAAAAATTGTGAGGATGGCACAGGACCGGGCAGTATTTTATTCTGTTGTGCACAGGGTCACTATGAGTCAGAATCAATTTGATATCCCCTAACAAAGACAAACAATACCGTCCCAGAATTTACTATGGAAATAGGGTTTGCTGGTGCAATTAATAATGTAAACATATGTACATTTTTGTTGTTGTTGTCAATTGCCATCGAATCTATTCTGACTCCTGTGTTGGAGTAGAACTGTGTTCCATAGTTTTCAATAGCTGATTTTTCAGAAGCCGATCACTAAGTCTTTTTGCTATGTTACCACTGGGTGAACACAAACTCCAACCTTTTCATTAGCAGCCAAGTACATTAACTGTTTGCACCCACTAGATATTGAGTTATGTATTGTTGTGGTGGTTGTTAGGCGCCATCAAGTTGGTACCGACCCATAGTGACCTAATTCACAGCAGAACAAAACACTACCCGATCTTGGGCCTACCTCACTACTGTTGCCACGCTTGAGTTCATCGATGCTTCCACTTGGCCAATCCATCTCGTTGGGGGGCCTTCCTCTTTTTCTCTGACCCTCCACCTTACCGAACATGATATCCTTCTCCAACGACTGTTCCCTCCTGGCAATATGTCCAAAGTATGAGAGACGAAGTTTGGCCATCTTAGCCTCTAAGGAGCACTCTGGCTATATGTATATGTTGTTGTTGTTAAGTGCCATCGAGTCGATTCTGACCCATAGCGACCCTGTATAGGGTTTCCAAGGAGCAGCTGGTGAGCTTGAACCACTGACTTTGCAGTTCAAACGACTTTGTAGTCTGATGCATTAGCCCACAGTGCCACACATACAGATGCTTAAAAATAACAAATTCAATTTAAAAAAATGTTTAAACTTAATATTTTAAATAACTGGAATTTGTCTTCAAATAAGTATAATTTCACTATACTACAAAGAAGTACCATTTTAAAGCAAACTTATTTTGGCATGTTGTTGTTAAGTGCTGTGGATTCGATTCCAACTCACAGCAATAGGTAAATGAAATTCTCAATATCTGAAATTTATAATAGGATATTTCTTAGTCATGAAAATACCAGGTGACACAGAGCAGCCTCAGCTTTCATTTTTATTTATTTATACCAATATCCTCTGTTTTTCTTATGCTGTAAATACAAATACACATTCAATGTAGGCAAAAACTGTCCATTGTGGCTCTAGCTACTGTTGGTAAGGCTTAACAGTCTGTGTGTTTTCACTTCCCAGTACTTGGGGTCCAAGCTTTCCTCAAAATGAGCAGCCTCCTTCCGACAGAAAAGTGAATCTGCTGTTTTTATTGTTTCCTGACATTTCTCCCCGCCTCTGATATGTCTTCAAAGTTGCATGCTAAAGTATTGCAGATTTTTTGCTTTTGTTTTTTTCTTTTTTGAATCCAGTTCTTTCCATTCTGTCTTCTTAAGCTCCCGAATAAGAGCCATATGGAAATCTGGTTCCTGGCCTCCATGAGTTCAGGCCAGAACAGCTGGACTACAGCAGGCATTGCTTCAGTGCTGCTGAACTGGCTCTGTTCCAAAAACTCACTGCAAATGTGTCACTCTTGTTCTTTCATGTTAAGCACAGCTTGGAAATGAAGCTGAAGACAGTTTTCAAAAGTTCAAGCTCCATTTGGCACAGATCCCAATCTCATAGTCACACCAATTTTGAGGAATGCCATATATGTGTAGAATTTCTGTTGCCACATGTTCCCTATCTGCCTACTCTCAAAACTGATATGCAGAAAAATTTCTACCTTTTCCCACAACAGGCCTGAACTAAATACTGTATAGATTGCCCAAATTGGAATATTTCCTCTGAACCTAACACAAAACAAACATCATTTTTATGCTGTTAAAATCAATATCTTCCACCACCTCTACCACCAAAAAGAAATATATCTAAAACTATACACTAGGCAATATCTAATAGAACTTTCTGAAGTGATGGAGACATTCTATATCTGCTGTGTCCCATACAATAGTTGGGTCTGGCTACAGAACACTTGAAATGTGGATAGTGTGACTGAAAATTTCACATTTTAAATTTTATTTAATATTAATTAATTTTAATTTAAATGCAAACAATCAATGTAGCTAGTGGCCCTCAAGAACTATAAAGAGTCTTAGATTGCATCCAATTTACAAGCTAACCAATTAGCATGCCAATTTCTTGCATGCTTGGAGAAGACATAAGATTCTGGGTCAGAGGCAAAGGGCTTTATTACTTATAGTAGTAGCAATAAGGAGAATCAGTATAGTTGTGCCAGTTCTCTGAACCCCGACTCCCACAGAGTGATTTGAAGAGTGTCAGGTACAGGTGGTGATTTGCACTACAGGAGACAAACTCTGAGGGTAGAGTACCCAAATTTTTCATACTGGACAGTAAAGCTACCTGCTTTTTGTTCCAGAGCCTCTATTTCCAAGGCTATTTGTTATATAAATGTCCTTAAAAAGATAGCCTAAAATAAAGGTAATCAGTACCACTATTTACAAGATGTATAGAAACACAATTGAAGAATAGAGAATTCTCTCCCAACAGGGAAGGTGTATGCATATCTCTTAAACCCATCCATTTCACTCCATTCTGATCGAAAACTTTGGTTCTGGTGCTGTGGGATAAGCACTCATCAGCAGTTCAAACTTAACATCTGCTCCTATACAGTGTCACTATGGATCGGAACCAACCGAATGGCACTTAACAACAACAGCGTTACTTACTTTTTTTTTTTTTTTTTTTATAAAATCACTACAATCGCTTCCTAAATGATTATCTTGCTTCCACTATTGCTTCCTCCATAAGGAGCTCTGGTAGCGTAGAATCGGGCTGCGAGCCGCAAGGTCAGCAGTTCGAAACTGCCAGCCGCTCCGCAGGAGAAAGATGAGGCAGTCTGCTCCCGTAAAGATTTACAGACTCGGAAACCCTGTGTAGGGTCGCTATGAATCGGAAACGACTCCACGGCACATAACAACAACAACAAAGCATTCTCCATACAGCAACCAAAATCTAATCATGTCACTCTTGTTTCCATCCTTGATGTAACTCACTACTATTAAGCAGAAGCCAACCTTCCTTAGCAAATTCCACAGGCCCTGAAAGATACAGCTCTGCCTTTATCCATGGGCACTTCTGCTTTCCTTTCTAAGATGCATTCTTTTAGGTAGACTAAAACTTCTTTCAAGGAGCTCTGGTAGCGTAGTGGTTATGAATCGGGCTGCGAACCACAAGGTCAACAGTTCGAAACTACCAGCTGTTCCGCAGGAGAAAGATGAAGCATTTTGCTCCTGTAAAGATTTACAGCCTCGGAAACCCTGTACAGGGTCGCTATGAGTCGGAACTGACTCCACGGCACATAACAACAACAACAACAACAAACTTCTTTCAGCTCCTTACATGCTGAGGTCATTAAATGGGTGGTACCTGGTTGATTCCAACTGCAAACTTGTCTAGTTTGGCCTACACAATAGTTTAAAAAACACTTGGCCCACACTTCACATTCAGGGAGATTTCATATTTATAAAATATGAATTTTAAGATTCTCTTGAAAAAATCAGGGCAGCTGGCCACACGGAGCCTGCATCTCAACACAACACTTGACTGAAATTGAATACAATGAAACCTAATGAGAGCCAGTACATGATGGGAATGCTTTTTTTTGTACATCTCTCAAGTTTTCTGCCTTTGATAGCGCATTTCTACCGCTCTTCTATCACTCTCTATTAATGAAAAATATGTGAGTTTTCCTTCTCTGACAGGTTTGCACCTTACACAGGTTCCAGCTTTTGCAGGAAATACACATACACACAAAGGCATGTAAGTTGTTTTGTTTTGTTTTAGTTTAGAGCTTTATGATGGGATTTTCACACACAAGAAACTACTATTTATGGGAGTAGTAGAGTTGTAGCAATATGTGGGAAGTAGTCCGTCATCACTAGGGCTGGTGTCACCCAGTATGGTAACTCATGTGCCATTCCTCCTCCCATGGACCTGCTTCTGTACCAGACCATACAGAGTCCTTAGTAATGTTTATAACCAATTTTAATCATAGAATAATATGTGGAATAATTGCAATTTGCTTAAATGTAATATTTTGAGTTTATATGAATACGAACAACAAAATTGTTTTGTAAACAAAATTGTCTTGTAAAATCTTTCTGTATTGCATTACATTATTAGTAACAGCATAAACCTTTTTTGGTTTTTCTCCTTATTTTCCTTTAATTACGACTTCATTTTCAAAAAAGTTGTTGATACAGGTTTACAAATACTACTTACCACAATATTGTAACTAAAACACCTGAAGATTTGACAAAATCAACAACATAAACAACAGCGTGTGCTTGTAGTGCATGCAGATGAAATAATGTGAATCCAAGTTTCACTATAATTGGGTAATAATGACAGCTCTGACCAGAACGTATTAGCAGTTTCAAAAAATAAACCATAGAATTGTAGCTTAGTTGTTGTTATGTGCCGTGGAGTCGGTTCTGACTTATAGCCACCCTGTACAGTGTTTCCGAGGCTGCAAATCTTTACAGGAGCAGAAAGCCTCATCTTTCTCTCACAGAACAGCTGGTAGTTTCGAACTGCTGTCCCTGAGGTTCGCAGCCTGATTCGTAACCACTACGAGTGATATATGTAAGCTAGGCTTACAAGAAATGTTTTCTGTAGTTATAACTAACTACGTTGTCGTTACTGTTAAGCGCGTTGAGTTGGTTCACACCTGGTGTGGCACTGTGAGTTAATGTGCTGGACTGCATGAGTAAGCCTTTCAGGACCTGCACTTGCTGAATGGCTACAACTTGATATGAGGAGAAGCAGCTTTAAACATCCACTAATAATCAGAACAAGGAATGTGCAAAGTATAAATCTAAGAAAATTGGAAGTAATAAAAATAAAATGGAACACATAAATATCAATATTCCAGGCATTAAGGAGTCCTGGTGTGGCACTGTGGATTAATGCGTCAGACTAAAAAGCTGTTTGAACTGCAAGGTTAGTGGTTCAAGCTCACCAGCTGCTCCTCAGAAACCCTTACAGGGTCGCTATGGGTCAGAATCAACTCGAAGGCACTTTACAACAACAACAGGCATTATTAATGAGCTGAAATAGACAGGTATTGACCATTTAGAATCTGACAATCACATGGTTAATTATGCCAGGAATGACAAACTACAGAGTTTGCCATTACATTCATCATCAAAAAGAACGTATCAAGATCTGTCTTAAAGCATAATGCTGTCTGTAATAGCATAATATCCATACACCTACAAGGAAGACCAGTTAACACAACGATTATTCAAATTTACTCATCAACAACTAAAGCCAGAGATGATGAAATTGAAGAATTCTACCAATATCTTCAGCCTAAAATTGATAAAACATGCAATCAATATGTATTGATAATTACTGGCAATTGGAATGCCAAGGTTAGAAACAAAGAGGAAGGATCAATAGTTGGAAAATATGGCCCTAATCAAGAATTTTGCAAGATTGATGACTTCTCCATCGCAACTACATTTGTAAACAGCATAAAAGACAACTATACACATGGACCTCATCAGATGGAATACACAGAAGTCAAATTGACTACATGTGTGTAAAGAGACAGTGGGAAAGCGCCATATCATCAGCCAAAACAAGGCCA
Organism: Chrysochloris asiatica; assembly: GCF_000296735.1. Classification (NCBI taxonomy): domain Eukaryota; kingdom Metazoa; phylum Chordata; class Mammalia; order Afrosoricida; family Chrysochloridae; genus Chrysochloris; species Chrysochloris asiatica. The sequence goes on from NW_006408711.1 coordinate 4,624,133, forward strand.
GGGACAGACTGTGGAACAATCAGTTGCTCATATACAAGTTCTGCCTGAAGCTGAAGAAAATCAAGTCCACAGGAGTCAAAATATGACCTTGAACATTTCCCAAATGAATTTAGAGATCATCTCAAGAAAAGATTTGATGCATTAGACACTAAAGATAGAAGACCAGAAGAGTTGCGGGAGGACATCAAGAATACCATACAGGAACAAAACAAAAAGATCATTAAGAAGACAAGAATGAAAGAAAAGACCAAAAGGGATGTCAGAAGAGATTCTGAAATTTTCTGTTCAGTATAGAGATGCTGAAGTATATGGAAGACATGAGGAGGTAAGAGTTGAAGAGAAAATTTCAAAGGTCAGCTCAAGAAGATAAAGTCAAATATTATAACAAAATGTGCAAAGACCTGGAATTAGAAAACCAAAATTTAAGAAAATGCTCAGCATTTGTCAAGCTGAGAGAACTGAAGAAAAAATTCAAGACTTGACATACAATACTGAAGATTGGTGGTTCAAACTCACTAGCTGCTATTGGAATCCCTATACAGAGTCACTATAAGTCAGAACCGAATCAATAGCATCTACCAACAACAACAGCATGGACAAAATACTGACTGACACAGAAAGCATCAAAAGTAGATAAAAGGAATACACAAAGTCACTGTACAAAAAAGATATGGTTGATGTTCAACCATTTCAAGAGGTAGCATATGATCAAGAGCCAATGTTACTGAAGGAAGAAGTCCAAGGTGTACTGAAGGCATTGGCAAAGAACAAGGCTCTGGGAATTGATGAAATACAAATTGAAATCTTCCAACAAACTGATGCAGCACTGGAGGCACTCACTCATCTAAGCCAAGAAATTTGAAAGACAGATACCTGGCCAACTGATTACAAGAGATCCATATTTGTGACCATTCCAAAGCTAGATGACCCAACGAAATCCACAAATCATCAAATAATATCATTAATATCGCATGGATGTAAATTTTTTCTGAAGATAATTAAAAACCGGTTGCAACAAGTAATTCAAAAACAGCTAAAACAGAGAGCTGTCAGAGGTTCAAGCCGGATTCAGAAGAGGGATATCATTGCTGATGTCAGATGGATCTTGGCTAAAAGCAGAGAATACCAGAAAGAAGTTTACCTGTGTTTTGTTGACTATGCAAAGGCTTTCAACTGTGTGGATTAGAACAAACTATGGGCCACATTGCAAAGTAAGTGTATTCTGGAATACTTACTTGTGCTCATGAGGAACTTGTACATAGACCAAGAGGCAGTCCTTTGAACAATACAAGGGACACCAAATGATTATAATCAAGAAAGGTGTGCAGCAAGGTTGTATTCTTTCATACTTATTTAATCTGTATATTGAGCAAAAAATCTGAGAAACTGGATTATATGAAGAAGAATATGGCATCAAGATTGTTGGAAGACTCATTAACAACTTGCAATATGCATATTATATGATCTTGCTTGCTGAAAATAAAGCGGACTTAAAATACTTACTGATGAAGATCAAAGACCACAGCCTTTGGTATGGGTTGCATCTCAATGTAAAGAAAACAAAAATCCTTACCACTGGAGCAATAAATAACACCATGATAAATGGAAAAAATACTGAGGTTGTTAAAGACTTCATTTTGCTTGGATCCACCATAAACACTCACGGAAGCAATAATCATGAAATCAAATGACATATTGTATTAAGCAAATCTTCTGTACAAGACCTCTTTAAGGTGTTCAAGAACAAAGATAGCAGTTTGAGGACTAATATGCGCCTGGCCCAAGCAATATTTTCAATAACCTCATATGCATGTGAAACTTGGACAGTGAATAAGGAAGACTGTAGAAGAATTGATGCATTTGAGTTGTGGTGTTGGAAAAGAATATTTAAAGTACCAGGGACTGCTAGAAGAACAAACAAATCTGTGTTGGAAGAAGTATAACCAGAATGCTCCTGGAAACCAGGAACGCCTGACATCATCTCTCATACTTTAGACATATTAGAAGGGACCAGTCCCTAGAGAAGGATATCACGCTGGGTAAAGAGGAAGGTCAGAAAAAATAGGAAGACCCTCCCCAACAAGATGGATTGGCACAGTGTCAGCAGCAATAGGCTGAAGTTTAACAATGATTGTGAGGACTGCTCAGGACTGGGCACTGTTTCATTCTAATGTGCACGCACATACGGTCGCCATGAGTCGGAATTCACTTGACTTGATGGACCTAACAACAATATCAACAACATATAAAATACTAATATAAAATAACAATAAATGAAATAATAAACTACTGCTGAAACACTGCACAAAACTCTTTTTTTTACAATGTTCCTTTGATGTAAGTACGTCCATTATTCCCATTTTGGAAATAAGAGGAACACTGTATTAGTACACACTGGCAGTGGCATCATTAGGTGGGTACACAGGGTGTAGACTTTACTGGGTAACATTGTGATGAGGGAAACAACAAAAAAAAAATCTATAAAAGTTTTGTGCAGTGCTTCAGCAAGTTTATTATTTTATTTTATTTGTTATTTTATATTAATATTTTATATGTTGATGATATTGTTGTTAGGTGCCATCAGGTGAATCTGACTCATAGTGACCATATGCATATTAGAATGATACAGTGCCTGGTCCTGTGCAGTATTCACAATCACTGTTAAACTTCAGCCTGGGTCAATGTAGGTCTTTCAGAACCCGAAGCCAACATTCTTAACCTTTTTCTTTTTAGAAATATTGCCTAGGTTATAAGGGAAGGAAAAAGTATAGAATTAGTTACAAGGAAATTGAAATTATAGTTCCACACTAGCCACTAAGAAGTTGTTCAACGTCAGACAAGAGGAAAATCTTTACCTTCCACATCATTACTGTATATGATAAGATACCAGATGCCTGAAATTTTTCCAGGAGACCCTAGAGCACATGATACCACTACCAACTTTATTCAGTTCCATTCTTTTAGGCAATTTCTATTTTTATATGATCTCAACAATTAATTATTAAGGACTAAAAGAGATGAAGGAGCTCTGGTAGCATAATAGTTACTAGTTGGGCTGCTAACCTCAAGGTCAGTAGCTCAAAATTACCAGCTGTTCCATAAGAGAAAGATGAGGCTTTCTGCTCCCGTAAAGATTTACAACCTCAGAAACCTTATACCGGGTCCCTAAGAGTCGGAACCAACTCCACAGCACATCACCACCACCAAAAGATATGAAGAAAGTTCTTACAAACCCTAAAATATTCCTGACTCTCCATGTCATTACTATTTTCATGAAATGTTTCCAGGGAAATGACAAGGATCTTTAATCTCATTTCACAAATAGGAAAACAAAGGTGCGGAGCAATAATGACAAGTGTAAAATTAATATCGTCTGTCAGGCTGCCCCTCATAGCTACAGTGCCTCACTGCGTAAGTTTAATCAAATCTCTGAAAGACCAGTATTAGTACGAAGAGTTTCAGAAATTCTACACACATATACAATAGATGCATCAATTCCGCCCAGGATCAAGAAAGGAATCAGAGATGCCATTGAGTAACACAAAATGTCATAATCAAAAAGGACAGATCCCAGGTATATTTTCTCCAGGTCATTCTTGCCCATCTTTTCTTTAGTTACCAAATCAGAAACGCTCTTTTAAAAAATAAATTTCGCTAAGAAGCTTGCAACATTTTAAGTCAATATTCCAGAGTTACTCCTGGGCCTGCTAGGCTCTCAAGTGGTCAAGTTCCAATTTATTGTTGCTGTTGCTAAGGGCCATCAAGTCTGACTCATAATGACCCTGTAGAGGGTTTCTGAGGAGAGGTTGGTGAGTTTGAACCACGGACCTTGCAGTTCAAACTGACCTTGTGAGCCAATGCTTTATCCTACAGCACCACACCAGGACTCCTCTGATTTATTTTAAAAGTCAGGAAATTTATAGTACCCAAATTTGAGAAAGAAAGTTATATTATTATAACTTTAAAAGATACATAGAAAGATTGAATATAAGATTCAATTTATTTTTAAAATCTTATATTCAACCTGTATTTCTTTTTAAGTTATTATAATGCCATTTTCTTTCTCAAATTTGGGTACAATCATTTCTTGACTTACTGACTCACATTAGAATTGGAATCTCAACCATTTTTAACATCTGATTACTACAAGTAATTACTACATGTTTAACATATTTTTCTGAGCTTAACTCTAAAAACACAGAATTCATTTTATTTCCAAGTTGTGTCTTTATGTGAAAAAGCAGAAACATGTATTTTGAAAACCACTGCCTTAGCCCCAAAATGGAAATGGAGTCTTCCAATCTATCAAGTAAACTGAACCAAATTATGTCCTTAAAGATCCTTTGATGACACATTCTTGACATCATTCTACTTGCCATCCATCTGTAATCATTACAATATACTTGATGTCCACATGAGATAAAAGTAACTAGTCTCTAAATTAGAATTGAAGCCCCTTTTTAGCAAATATAACTTCCATCCATAACAACACATAGCAGAATGAATTGCACCAAACTCAAGAAATCAGACATTTGTGAATGACAAGACCTAGCCATTTGAAGCCAAGTCTAAAGACATCTTTCTTAGACCACGAATTTACTTTCTTTATAAAATAACTATAAGGATGTTTCTTGTGCCTATAATCATAAACTGAAATTTTACAAATCGTATGTCCCAAGTTGTTTCCTTGAGCTAAAATTTTGTTACTTTACAAAAATGAATTTCTCTTCCTGTATTATTAAAATTAGCAGCAAAACAAGACTTTATATTTAAACCTGTGACTAAAAAGAGATTCAAGGATTACAAATATCTGAAGCAAATATGTTTCCTATTTCAAAAAATTGGGTCAATCTTCCAGCTACACTAATATCTATGATCACAGCCACATTGGGTCCAATGCTTTGTACATAAGGTTTGGTGGGAAGAGGAAACTTTCAATTCTGAAGACTAATGTTCAGCTCCAGGAATACATGCATTTTAGCCTATAATACATATGACAGGACCTAAATCCAGGCAATTAGAACACAGGACCTGCCACCAAGCACTTCATTAGACAACAAACCCTGCCTCAAAATAAAGTACTACACTTAAGTCACAAGACCTCAGGGGAGGGCAAAACAGACGTATATTTTGCAGATGAGAACATACATGTTCAAATGGGTTGTGTACAAAAGCCACATAGAGGAATGTGACTGACCCCGGGCTTATATTCCAATTTAACTCCCAGTTGGAATACTTTCCATTCCACCTGGCTATCACCCTTCCTGGGCGTGTTACACCAAGTGAAACAAAACCATAAGGAGAAGAGCTGGCATTAGGACTGAAGGGGAGAGGGAATTCCCATGGCTTTCAGAATTTCGCCTGCAAGCAAACACTTCAGGTCTGACTCCGTACCAGCCCATCACTATCTTCTTTTGTTGTGTTGAGTCGGTTCCGACTCATAGCGACCCTGTATAGGGTTTCCGGGAACGACTGTTGGGTTCGAACTTGAGGTCACCAGTCCAGTGCTTACCCTACAGTGCAATACTAGGACTTCAATACCTGCTAGGCGGCCCATATTTCTCCCAAACTAGTCTTGACTGTAGGTTGCGGAAGGGGAAGGCTTTCAGAGTTCTCCAAGTTGGAGGCATCAAAAGAAAAAGAACAAATGTACCTATCCAGAGGGTGAAGGGGCTAGAAGTACGAAGGTACCAGGAACCGAAAAGAAATGTGACCCCTTCCAGAGCTGGGCAAGGGCGCTAAGTGGTGCAGAGAGGGGTGTAAAAAAGAGGTCTTGAAGAGTGCGAAAATGGCTCAATCCCCAGGACCCTCCCAGGCCTCAGTGCCGGATACTCCGCGACCCGGGCAGCAGAAAGCGACCTGGGGCGGATTGCCAGTCGACTCTTCGCCTGGCGGCCGGATTCCAAAGGGAAGCTGGACGCAGCCTGGGACGAAATCAACAACCGCCCCAGGCACTGAGAAGCGGAGGGAGCTGAAGCAGAAGGATCGCCGTCCCGGGCCCGGCATCAGCCTTACTTCCCGAACCCCCTCTACGCTCCCACCCTTAACTTCATCTAGGCCGCCCAGCCCGCCCAGCGGCAGTACTAACCTGCGCGGCCGCAGGCTCTGTCCCGGACGGAAGCGGGAGCCTCCCGGCGGCTGGGCGGCTGGCGACAGGCGGGGTTAGTTGGGAAGCTCCGGCTCCCTGGGCGGAGACAATCTGAGCACGCGGCGGCCGCGGCTGCGGTGGGGCTTGTTCCTCGCGGCTGGCTTGCTCCTCCTGGCGCACGCCGAGTCCGGCCCGGTACGCAGCTAAATCCTGGCTCTCCGGGGCAGTTTCTCCCTTGGGCGGCTCTGTGTCCACTGCTTCCGATCAGCCTCTGCCCCTTGGGAGCAAGGACCGAAGGGTGAAGGGGCGGAGAAGGCAGTCATACACCCTCTACCGCGCCCCCCCACACACACCCCGCTCCACACGCGCTCAGCTTCCCGGGGTTTCCCTGCAGAAATCGCGTGTCCTGGGTGTTTGAGTTCACGTGCGGGCAGAAGATCGAAGAGCCGGAACTCTAGCCCGAGAGCCCGAGAAAGGTGATGAGGGCCGAGCCTGAAAGTCTTAGATTCGCTTGAACCTTGTGTCCCTAAAAGCAAGCCCTGTGAGGTGGATAAAACAGCTGACAGAGAGACCGAGAAAAATGTCCGACTCTCCGCCCAGCGCAGGGCCAGCAGGAGATTTCCCCTGAGAATCAAAGACCCCTCCCCCTTCATCCAATGCTGGAGACTCCCGCTGAAGAGTGAGCGGATTTGGTAGACCGGACACCAAGATTGAACCTATGGGAAAGGTGCAATTCTCACTCACCTCCCTCGCCCGTCACTTAATTCTGACTACCTTGCCGGGACATGCCTCTTCTATCCTAGCTTCCCTACTCAGGTTGCATATTCCTTCTAACAAAACCTTAATCCCGCAGCGTGGCCAGCACGCACACTCTGGCTACTTCACTTCTTACTGCGGGCTAGGAATCCAGAAGCCAACCCCTTCTCAGTCTCACCCCACCACCCCCACCCCCCAAAAAAACCCAGAAGATTGCATGAATCCGCGTTCTGGGGAATTCACAGGTTAAGGTTTTATATCCAAGAGGCTTAATTATGTGCATTACTGACCTCACACACAATACATGATTAATACAAAGATTTTTTTTTTTTTTTTTTTTTGCCACTTTCTACTCAGCTTTCCACTGCCCACCTACCAACATGCCCTGGTGGTCCGGTGCTTACAACGCTTGGCTGATAACCTAAAAGTCAGTAGTTATTAAACGTATCAAAACCCACAAGGCGTTATAGGGAGACTGATGTGGCTGTTTAGGTAAATATTTACTGACTTGGAAACCCTATGAGGTATCAGACTGCAAAGCAGTTTGAACTGCAAGGTCGGCGGTTCAAGCTCACCAGCTGCTCCTTGGAAACCCTACATAGGGTCGCTATAGGTCGGGATCGACTCGATGGCACTTAACAACAACAACATAGGGTCTCTATGTGGATTGAAATGGGTTCAGTTGGTTTTAGACTACTCTCCTAGTTTGGGTGGATTCACTGCACTTCTTCCCTTCCCAGCCTAGTATCTACTCCAGGAGGCCTTCCTCCCCTCCCCCAATTTTTCCCCACCCCCAGCACCCTACTCCATTGGATTAAGATGTCGGGTATCTCCAGCGTAGTGCACAAAGTTTTCCCGGACAATTCCTCATCCTCCTCGGGATTTGTGAGGAGTGGGAAGGTTGGGAAGAAGGCACTGGGGGCAGGAGGCAGTAAAAAAAAAGAATAAAAAAGAAGAAGCTAGTGGACTGAGGAAAAGGAATGAAAGTGAGGACCAAAATGGCAATTCAATGAGGAGCGATGGAGCAGGGGCAGAGGTACCAAACTATAGAATAAGTCCCAGAAATGAAATCAATTTTTCCTTAGGGAAACCACCTCGGTTTACAGCCGATGGACAAGGAAATGTGGACCGCCTTTCCTGGAAGCAGTGGAGAGTCAGGGATAAATTCTAGTTAGGACCTCTCTCCAACCACAATTCTAAAGTGGGTTAATCACCCTTGAGCTCTCAGCCAGTGATGAGACACTCATTCTGGAAACTGAGGTCATTTACAAGATGGAAGAATACAAAAAGCTGGGTCAGTTTACATACAGCCCCAGGCCTTTGTTCTTGAGCTTTAGGCATCCCCTGAGTCACTTAACCTTTTTCCCTGGCTTGGGAAGGGAAGCACCTGGGACTTTCCCTTGAGTAAATCCCTTTTGGTGAGAGGTGGAAGGCTGTGGTGACAGTTATTTTTAAGCTCAGTTCAGTGCATATTTATGTCGAGATAGTTTTCCTATTCAGCGAGTGACAGCATTTTTATATTAAAATGGCTGGGACACTTTCAGTGTAACCTGATGGTAACCATCTCTCAGACCCTCAAGGCCCTGCCTGGTCCACAAAACCACAGCTTCAGCTGCACTGACAAGAGAACCAGTGTGCTTAGAGAAGCCAGAGCCAAATCATGTGTTGTAGCGCTTCAGACATTATAGCTGTAGGCATTCCAGACACTGAGCACACAAGCTTAGTATGTATTTGTGGGATGGAGCCAACAGCACAGATTTTCTGAGCCAAGAGGAGGCTTTGTTCCTTAGGGCATCACCCCACCTAAGACTGGCTCTGCTTTCTAAAAGTGTCATTATCAAACCAGTGAGTAGTGTCACAATTTTACTTTAGAAAAGGCTACATCCAATTGTGTTATAAAAACTGTTTGCCTTCCCTTATTTCCTCTGTTGCACAAAAGGCTAGACCATTGAAAGTTCCAGAGGTTAAAAGAGGCCTGCATGAATAACAATTTTCTTCCCATTAAAGGGGGAGGGGGGGAATCATCTCTGAAATTTACATTCTTTCTGAATATGATAATCTCTGTATCAATTAGCTATTACATTTTTATATTTATAAATTAATATATTTAACATTATACTTAATGTTATTGCAAAAAGTGTCCTAAACAGCTGGCTGGAATAAAGGATCCAGTTTTTTCTAGGAAAAAATCCTGTAGCAAAAAGAATGGGAGGAGTTTTAATTATCTGTTCATGTATCTATCTAAATATCTATCTATCTATTATTTATTTGGAATCCTGGTATGGCGCTGTGGGTTAATGTGCCAGACTGCAAAGCCGTTTGAACTGCAAGGTCTGTGGTTCAAACTCACCAGCTGCTCTTCGGAAACCCTGTACAGGGTTGCTATGGGTTGGATTCAACGGCACTTAAAAACAACAAATTATTTATTTATTTACAGTCAGTAGAATTGATATTTGCTTACAGCAATACAAAGTAGATGGAGATGGACATTCTATCTAAATCTTACTTTTCTTCAATTTGCCTTCCAGTAGCCCTGTTCACCTAGCATTGCCAGTTCTTCAAGCCAATCAAAAGTGCTAGAAATGTCATATGGCAGTTTTCTACTCATGCTTGTCATTGAAAGGAGTAAGATTTTGAACAGAAGTGACAGCGTGAGGAAGGATCATGGAGAAGTTTTTCTATATCTCTTCTTAGTTTTAGACTTTCTGATAGTCATTTCATTGTAAGGTCCAGTCCAAAGGACAATATTTATCCTGGAAAACTGGGGAAATTTGTAGCCTACAGCTTGTCTGAAAAGAAATTACAAGTGCATATTTACCCTCCTTCATTCTACAGTACTTCAAACATTTTCTGAGAGGCACCCAACATTTCTGAAGAAGAGAAGATTACACTGTAATCATGGAATAAACTATAGGATTGGAGTATCAAACACTCAAACTTGCTTATAGTCAGAAAAAGAGAAAATATTAATTTCAATTTATAAGTCATCAAAAAGCAGTTTGTGGGCCACAAAATGAATAGCCTCATGTTAAAGTAATATATGTTGGTGCTTTCACAAATAAATTTTTCTCTGAAATATAGACATCTGTCATAGAGTCAATTATCTTGCACAGCATGTGCTATAAAAGCACATAAAGGAAATAATATAGTACATTGCTTATTTGAAAGTGATCAGGAATACGCAGCTTCATGCTGGCATGTCTTTAATTTCATGGTATTAAGAAAAAACTATGGGAGTATGAAATGGAAAACCTTTTCCTACTGGAGTACTAATTCAATTACCTATCATGGTATATATAAGAGGAAATTTTTTCTCTATTATCTGGCAGAAACACTATGGGACTATTTTCTTGTCTTAGTATACTAACCCCTGTAGAGAGAACGTGAACATAAAGTTTCCTTTGAAAACAATGGGATCACCACACTCTGATCAGCTCCAGGGGTGTACAGAAGAACAAGGCTAGAAATGGCATTCTAAGAACATAAATTATCATTTAAATGAGGCTAGCCTCTTATGAAATTTATGCATCCAACAGACCTCAAGATTTGAAAAGTGCGATAAGAGGTAGTTAGGCCAAGACAAACTGTCTTGATGTAATGCAAATGTGAAATCTCTCATTCTTTTCTCAGAAAATTCCTTTTCCCCCTTTTCCCTGCATGATGCATGCATAAATAAAATACCACAATATTTTGCAGAAAGCTCTGCCAGGTTAAGTACACAGAGCCTTCTTGAATACTCCATATTACTTTCTCTTGTGACACTTTAAAATCAACTTGTAAAAAATTCTTAAGGGGAATATTTTAATAGCTTCCCAGAGAGTAGAATGTATTATCATTATGGTACAAAGGACATCATTCATTTTTAATTCTTGGCTCCACAGGTGTTCCCTGCCCAGTCTATGGTTGACACTTAGAGGGCCTAATTATGATTCATATAGCCCTCATTCCCTGGGAATTGGTTCCTCAAATTTCATACAATTCCTTTATTCAGAGAAGAAAAATATATTTCATTCCTAGTGGGGAGACATAGTGATTCTCAATCCTGACTGCACATTAGAATCACCTGGGGAGCTTGATTCCTCCTGCCTTGCCCTGCCTCAGACCAAATAAGCAAGAATCCCTGGGGGTGGGGCCAGAGGATACGTATTTATTTAGTTCTCCAGGTATTGTTTATGTGCAGTCAGGGCTGAGAACCACTGGTAAAAAAATAAAACTACCTGGTCAATATCAGAAGGATGTTTACCTGGGCTTTATTGACTACGCAAAGGCTTTCGATTGTGTGGATCATGACAAGCTATGGACAACATTGAGAAGTATGAGTATTCCAGAACACTTAATTGTACTTCTAAGAAATCTGTACTTAGACCAAGAAGCAGTTGTTCGAACAGAACATGGGAACAATGAATGTTTTAAAATTGGGAAAGGTGTGAGACAGGGTTGTATTCTTTCACCATACTTATTCAACCTGTATGCTGAGCAAATAACACGAGAAGCTGGGTTCTATGAAGAAAAACGTGGCATCAGGATTGGAGGAAGACTCATTAACAACCTGCGATATGCAGATGATACAACCTTGATCGCTGAAAGTGAAGAGACTTGAAACATTTACTTATGAAGATTAAAGAGCACAGCCTTCGATATGGATTACATCTCAATGTCAAGAAAACAAAAATCCTCACCACTGGACCAATAAACAACATTCTTATCAATGGAGAAAAGATTGAAGTTGTCAAGGACTTCATTCTTCTTGGATCAACTATCAACACTCGCGGAAGTAGCAGTCAAGAGATCAGACGACGTATTGCACTGGGCAAATCTGCTGCACAGGAACTTTTTAAAGTGTTGAAGAACAGAGATGTCAGCTTGAGGACTAGGGTGCGCCTGACCCAGGCCATTGTGTTTTCAATAGCCTCATATGGATGCGAAAGCTGGACAGTGAATGGGGAGGATCGTAGAAGAATTGATGCCTTTGAGTTGTGGTGTTGGAGGAGAATACTGAAAGTGCCATGGACTGCCAAAAGAACCAATAAATCTGTTTTGGAAGAAGTGCAGCCAGAGTGCTCCTTGGAGGCCAGGATGGCTAAACTTCGTCTCTCCTACTTTGGACATATTGTCAGGAGAAAACAATCGTTGGAGAAGGATGTCATGCTGGGTAGGGTGGAGGGTCAGAGAAAAAGAGGAAGACCCCCAACGAGATGGATCAGCCAGGTGGCATCATTGATGGACTCAAATGTGGCAGCGGTAGTGAGGTTGGCCCAGGATCGGACATTGTTTCGTTCTGCTGTGCATGGGGTCGCTATGAGTCGGTTCCGACTCGATGGCACCTGACAACAACAACAACAACAGTCAATAAAAACAAATTCTTAATGTATTATTTAATATTAACAGATCTACTGGTAAACTTTAGTTCTGACTTTTTTTAATGAATGAAGAAACTTGTTAACTTGGTTAGGTTCCTGGCTATTCGTAAGTATGGCTCACAGTGAAAATCATACACTGCACTCATTTTGGTGGCTTTGTTGCTGGATTCAAAGCTATAGATCACTGCAGGAAAACAGACTTGGGGGAAATTGAATCTTATACATCTTAAATTCCCACAAGTAATCCCCTTGAGCTATTAAACCATTATCCAATTTAGCAGTTTAAAACAGAGATACATGTTATAATTAATTCTTTGTATAAAATCTGAGGTTTAGAAACAAAATAATTACAAGGACAACCAGGGTCATCAATTTTATGTAAATTCAGCAAATATTTGACTCTGAAGAAGGAGTGTTAAAATGCTGTTAGCAATCTCACATAAGTACTTAATGCTTTCAGCATGCTTGTGAAATGAAAATAATCTACCCCAAAGATAAATTACGAGTTACATAAAATATCATAATGGAAACCATAAGAAAATTTCCCCAGACACTATTTAGTATGATAGGGTAAGGTGAAGTGGGAATGAAATAGAGGCTATCAGGAGAAAATTCATTGATGGGCAATGGATATGTAGGAGAACTTTAATAGGCTAATACTATTTGAGCAGTAGAGATTATAGAAGGACAAATAAGATCTAAGTAAATGTTGCTTTTTTCCATTATTTGTTTGGGAAGATTATCAGCAATCGAAGAAATTGGGATAACAACGATGAAGGCTAGCCTCACTTAGTCACAAGAAGTTTCTAAAAATCTAGGTCTCTAGTACTGCAGTTCTTGGATCAACTATCAACACTCGCGGAAGTAGCAGTCAAGAGATCAGACGACGTATTGC
>NW_006408711.1:4637731-4642751 GCF_000296735.1 Chrysochloris asiatica
TGGTGAGGTTGGCCCAGGATCGAGCATTGTTTCGTTCTGCTGTGCATGGGGTCGCTATGAGTCGGTTCCGACTCGATGGCACCTGACAACAACAACAACAGTACTGCAGTACATGTTTTGATTTCTTCTTAGTGAAAATTGCAGTTAAATCCTCTAAATACTAATTTAGTTTTCTAATATAAAGCTGAAAATCACACATTTTTCAAGTAAAAAATATTCAAATTTTTATTAGTGAATGAATTTAGAAAGACTAGGACTGGCAGATTCTTTTACATTTTTTATTGTGGTTTGGGCAAAAGTTTACAGAGCAAATTTTCCATTCAACAATTTATACAAATTTTGTTTCCTAATACTAGTTGCAATGCCCTCAACTGAACAACTCTCTTCCCACTTTTTCCCTGGGTTCTCCCTTTCTTTTCTTGCCCCTTCATGCATTCTAAACTTTGTTTTGGGGTGAACGCTGCCCTTTTTGTCTCCTATGGTTAATTGTTCTGAGGAATATATTTCTAATGTGTTATTGTTCACTTTAAAGGCCTGTTGTTTGGCTGCAAGTGATCCCAGGGCTGTGTTCAGTTCCTTGTTTTAAGGGTGCCTGAGGAATATAGCCTCTGGGATTGAACCAGTCTCTATCAGACCAGGAAATATGGTCTTTTATTATGAATTTGAATTCTGTTCTACATTTTCCTCGTATTCTCTCCCGGACTTGGTGTGGTCCCGATCAGAGCTAAACAAAATCACCGTCTAGTTCTTTTGGTCTCAGATTGTGGAAGCCGTTCTTTGTGTGTTCCATTAGTCCTTTGGACTAATTGTTTCCTTGAGTCTTGATTTTCTTCATTCTGCTTTATTCCATCTTGGAAGAGCCCAACTGTTGCAACTTAGCTGGCCACTAGCTAACTTTTAAGAACCCAGTTGCTGATCAAGGACTGGTATTTTCTTAAAAAAATATTTAAGTTTATTCTCTTTCGCTAACTTTTAAGACCCCAATTGCTGCTCAAAGACTGGTAGGCTCTTATAAAGTTGAGTGTATGCTCTCTATTTTGTCAAGTTAAAACAAAGTGCATAATACTTTTTCTATATTTTACAAAACAAGATTGTAATATGTTTATTTTTGGAAAAAAAAAAATCTTCGATGCTATTTTCAAAAGGCATAATCTACATCCTTTGCCCATCATTTTCTTCTCTAGAGTAACTTGAAAATGAATTTATTTGTGACACAAATAGTTTTCTTTCCCATCTTTTTTTTTTTTTTTTTTTTGCAGCTGTATATTTGCATCTCTATTTTAGATTCTTAGTGTGAAAGAATTGTGGGGTTCTGGTGTGACTTTGTAGGATAATCACTGCACCACAATGCCATTTGAATCTCAAGGTCAGTGGTTCAAACTCACCAACAACTACTAGGAAACCCCATACAAATTCACTGAGTTGCAGCTGATTCAAGAGCACTTAACAACAAGTGGGAAAGGATTGGTGTTTTGTTATTGTTAGGTGCCATCGAGTCATTACAGACTCTTAGCGACCTTATGCACAACAGAATGAAACACTGCCCTGCATCAGCCTCACAGTCCTTGCAATATTTGAACCCATTGTTGCTGCCACTGTACCAATTCATCTCATTGGGAGTCTTCCTCTTTTTCTCCAACCCTTCACTTTGCCAGTTATGATGTCTTTCTCCAATGACTGATCCCTCCTGATAATATATCTTAAATATGAGAGACAAAGTCTGACTATCCAAGGAGCATTCTGATTGTACTTTTTCCAACACAGATTTCTTTGTTCTTTTGGCAGTTCCTAGTAGTTTTCAATATTCCCCTCCAACACCATAATTCAAATGTATCAATTCTTCTACAGCCTTTCTTATTCACTATCCAACTTGTACATGCACATGAGGTTACTGAAAATACCATGGCTTGAGTCAGGTGCACCTTAGTCTGCAAACTGACATCTTTGTTCTTAAACACTTTTAAAAGGTCTTGTGTAGCAAATTTGCCTAGTGAAATACATTGTTTGATTTCTTGACTGTTTTTGAGGGTTGTTCAGAGCAAAATGAAGCTTTTGACAACTTCAATCTTTTCTCCATTAATATGGATGTTGTTTATTAGTCCAGTGGTGAGGTATGGATTTTTGTTTTCTTTACATTGGTGTACAACCCATACCACAAGCTATGGTCTTTGAACATCATCAGTCAGTATTTTGAGTCCTCTTCACTTTCAGCAAGCAAGAGTGTATCATCTGCATATCACACGCAGGGTCTTAATGAGTCTTCCTCCAATCCTGATGCCACATATTTCTTCATATAACCCAATTTCTCAGATTATTTGATCAAGACCTTTTTAAAGTGTTGAAGAGCAAAGGTGTCAGCTTAAAGACTAAGGTGTGCCTGACCCAAGCCATGGTATTTTCAATAACCTCATATGCATGCGAAAGCTGGACAGTGAATAAGGAAGACCATAGAAGAATTGATGCTTTTGAATTATGGTGTTGGAGGAGAATACTGAAAGTGCCATGGGCTGCCAAAAGAACCAACAGATCTGTGTTGGAAGAAGTGCAGCCAGAGTGCTACTTGGAGGCCAAGATGGCCAAACTTCGTCTCTCATACTTCGGACATATTGTCAGGAGGGACCAGTCGCTGGAGAAGGATATCATGTTTGGTAAGGTGGAGGGTCAGAGAAAAAGAGGAAGATCCCCAGCCAAGTGGAAAAATCAATGGGCTCAAGTATGGCAACACTAGTGAGGTTGGCCCAGGATTGGGCAGTGTTTTGTTCTGCTGTTGCATAAGGTTGCTATGAGTTGGTACCGACTCAATGGCACCTAACAACAACAACATACAGATGAAATAAGTATGGTGAAAGAATACAGCCCTAATTTAAAACCATTCCGTGTCCCCTAGCTCTATTAGAATAACTGCCTATTTTTCTATGTACATGTTCCTCACAATCACAATTAAGTGTTTCGGAATACTCATTCTGCAATGTTGTCCATAGGTTGTGATGATCCACAAAAAATCGAAAGCCTTTTAGTAGTCACTATAGCATATGTAAATATCTTTTTGGTATTCTTTGCTTTCAGCCAAGATCCATTTGATGTCAGCAATGGCATCCCTCATTCCACATCCTCTTCTGAATGGGGCTTCGGGCTTGAACCTATGGAAGTTCTCTGTTAATGTATGGTTGGACCTGTTGCTGTATTATCTTCAGCAATATTTTACTTACATGCAATATTAATAATATTTTCCAATGATTTCCACATTGTGTTGGGTCATCTCTCTTTGGAATGGGCACACATATGGATTTCTTCCAGTCAGTTGGCAAGGTAGTTGTCTTCCAAATATCTTGGCATAGAGTGAATGCCTCCAGTGCTGCATCAGTTTGTTGAAAGATTTCAATTTTTAATTACATCAATTCCTTCAGTATCCTTGTCTCTTAAACTCTACCTCTTGAAATTGTTGAACATCAACCATTTTTTGTTGGTATGTTGTTGTTGTCAGGTGTCATCGAGTCGGAACTGACTTATAGCAACCCCATGCACAGCAGAACAACTTGTTGGTATAGTGATTGTGTATTCCTTCCATCTTCTTTTGATGCTTTCTGCATTGTTCAATATTTGCACATATTTGTTATTGTTGTTTTGTTGCTGTTAAGTGTATTTGAACTGGTTCCAACCCACAGAAAACCTGTATAGTGTTTCCAAGGAACAGCTGGTGAGTTGAATCATCAATCTTGTGGTTCAAATTGGTTTTGCAGTCTAGCACATTAACCCACAGCGCTACATCAGGACTCCAATAGAATCCTTCAATACTGTAAGTCTAGGCATGAATTTTTTCTTCAGTTCCCTCAGCTTGAGAAATGCTAAGCATGTTCTTCCCTTTTGGTTTTCTAACTCCAGGTCATTGAAGATTTCATTATGATATTTGACTTTGTCTTCTCAAGCTGACATTTGAGATTTTCTGTTCAGCTCTTGTACCTCTTCATTTCTTCCTTTTGCTTTAGCATCTCTACAGTAAAGAGCAAGTTTCATAGTTTGTTCTGACATCCCATTTAGTCTTTTTTCATTCTTGTCTGCTTAATGACCTTTTGTTTTCTTCCTGTATGATGTTCTTGATGTCCTCCCACGACTCTTCTGGTCTTCTGTCTTCAGCATCTAATGCATCAAATCTTTCCTTGAGATGGTCTCTAAATTCAGGTGGGATGTGTTTAAGGTCATATTTTTTGCTCTTGTGGAATTGTTTTCATTTTCTTCAGCTTTAGCCTAAACTTGCATATGAGCAACTGATGGTCTGTTCCACAGTCTGCCCTTGGCCTTGTTTTGGCTTATGATATGGAGCATTTCCACCGTCTCTATCCACAGATGTAGTCAGTTTGATTTCTATATATTCCATCTGCAGAGGTCCATGGGTATAATAATTTATAGTGCTGTTTAAAAAAAATTTTTTTTAAAGTATTAGCAATGAAGACATCATTGGTCTTGCAAAAATTTTATCATGCTATTTCCAGTATCATTTCTATCACCACGGCCATAGTTTCCAACTTCCGATCATTCTTCTTTGTTTCCAACTTTTGCATTCCAATTGCCAGTAATTATCAATACATCTTGATTTCATGTTTGAACGGTGTCAGACTTAAAAAGTTGGGAGAATTCTTCACTTTCATCATCACAGGCTTTGTTGGTTCGTACATAAATTTAAACAATAGTGGTATTAACTAGTCTTCCTTGTAGGGCATTATCCTATCACAGACATTGTACTTCAAGACAGATCTGTTCTTTTTGATGATGAATGTGATGCCATTCCTCTTCAATTTGTCATTCCTAGCATAACAAATCCAAAATGACCATTTCAGCTCACTAATGCATAGGATTTCTGGTAGCGTAGTGGTTACGAATCGGGCTGTGAACCTTAAGGTCAGCGGTTCGAAACTACCAGCTGCACCGTGGGAGAAAGATGAGGCTTTCTACTCCCGTAAAGATTTACACCCTCGGAAACCCTATACAGGGTCGCTATGGGTCGGAACCGACTCGATGGCAC
>NW_006408711.1:4643286-4653771 GCF_000296735.1 Chrysochloris asiatica
GACAGACAAGTGGTGAAAAGTATTAGGGAGTTGGTATCAGTAAGAAAAATCCCCATATGTATAAAAAAGAATGACATAGATATTCCAGTCATATTAAGCAGCAAAAGGAAACTATATTGAGGTGTCTACGTTTTTTACTTTAATCACGAGTAGAATTTGTTGGTTTTTTTTTTTTCAAAATAGCACACACAAAATAAAACTGTTTCATTTATTGTGTATTAGAGCTAATGAGCTATGTTACATCACTTCTTTCTGCACCTCAATTTTTCCACTATACAGCGAAGGGATTGGGCTAAAGGATTGTAAATTTTCTTCAAAAACTGTAGAATTAGTCTATTTTAAAATATGTGAAAATTAATACAAGAAAGTGTTTGAGTTTGTTGTTGTGTGTGCCATCAAGCCAATTCCAACACATAGTGAGCCTGTATATCATTTCTGACAGCAGCTGAGGGATTTGAATTGTCAACCTTGCAGTTAGCAGTTCAGTGCTTATCCTATAGTCCAGTACTTATTCTACACAACCGCTGTTTGTAAAATACCAATGGCTACAAAAAAGAAACATTTTAAATACTATAATTTTCATGGTTCTAGGCATAATAATGGCTATCCAAGTTTATGTTTCCTTGTATGCATTGTACCTATTTGTTCATCTTCATATCCAGTCTTAGCTGAACTTCAGAGAATGGAGGGAAAGGTGTGGGTCAGTGCTTGGGGAGGAACTGTGAGGTACATCTACAACAGCTGTAGCATGGAGAAATGATGATGATGAGATAGCAAAAGGTGGTCTTCAGAGAAGCCTTGGGTAGCAGTACAGGGGGAAAGGTGACAGGAATCCCAGAATGATATGTCTTGGAACGTAAAAAGATGAAATAAAATAAAACAAAGCTCATACAATTTAACTGGATGGGGGATCAACCTACTGTTTGGGCGTTAAGGGGAAGGCAGCTGAGGATGGGATTTGGGGAAGAATTTATTTCTGTTCTAATTTGTATTATTTCTTTCCTTTGTATTGTATTCTTTCCTTCTGGTGGTTGTAGTCTTATTTTGCTTCTCTTTTTCTAATTGTTGGCGATGTTGGGTTAAGATGCTGACTTTAGTTCTTTCTTCTTTTTGGATGTGTGGGTTTATTGCTATAAATTCCAATGCTATTGATGTGTACCAAAGGTTTTGGTATGCATTTTTTGTTGTTGTTCTCACTTGATTCAAGGAATATTATTATTTAATTTGTTAATTTCTTCTATTCCCCATTGTTGCTGCCACAGTATCAGTCCATCTCATTGGGGGTCTTTCTGTTTTCGTTGACCCTTCCATTTTACCAAACGTGATGTCCTTCTCTAGGGACTGGTTCTTACTGCCAACATCCCCAAAATACAAGAGACAAAGTCTTCCCATCCTTGATTCTAAGGACATTGAAGCTGTGTTCTTTCTAAGACAGATTTGTTTGTTCTTCTAACAGTCCAGAGTACTTTCAATATTCTTCTTCAGTTCTCTATAATTCAAATATATAAATTATTCAGTCTTCCTTACTCATGCAGGTATATATAATCGTTTAAACAAAGGACACATTTTGCAAACCAGTCTCCTGTCTGCCAGCACACAGCCTTTCTCTTTCCATGAACCTAGAGTCCTCAGCTAATTTATCTCTCCATGCCATTGCCTCTGCCTCCACTGCTGGTATTGCTGCTTCTCTGGTTACGATCCCACGTTCTCTCTTGCTCTTCTCCCTTGATAGTTCTAGGGTCCTCTGTTCCTGGAATATAAGATTAACTATTCCCCCACTTTTGTTACATGAATTCTACCTTTACAATTGTGACAATCACAATTAGTTATGATAACAATTACTCACTATTGTATCAAAAGAATCCTATCCCCTCTCCTTTCACCAGACATATTTAAAGAAGATGAAAATTATTCAGTGGAAATTCTACCTTCCTACACACACTCTGAAACTAAACTCCCTCTTGAAAACTTGTAAGCCAGCCACTTCGTGCCTTTATAGTGTCCCCACTTTAGGTAGCCAATGTTTAAGTAGTCTGTCCCTATCAAGCCTGTGTACTGAGGGGATAGACTTGATCCTTGATGAAAAGAATTCTTCCCTTGCAATTGGTATTTTGAGCTAAGACATCCATAAGTATAGGTTTGTTGTTGTTGTTAGGTGCCATCGAGTTGGTATAGACTCATAGCAACCTTTTGCACAGCAGAAGGAAACACTGCCTGATCCTGGGCAAACCTCACTACTGTTGCCACACTTGAGTCCATTGATGCTGCCACTTGGCCAATCCATCTCTTTGGGGTCTTCCTCTTTTTCTCTGACTCTCCTCCTTATCAAACATGATATTCTTCTCCAGAGACTGGTCAGTCTTGACAATATGTTCGAAGTATGAGAGGCAAAGTTTGGCCATCTTGGACCACAAGGAGCACTCTGGCTGCACTTCTTCCAACACAGATCTGTTAGTTCTTTTGGAACCCAGTGGTACTTTCAATATTCTCCAACACCACAATTAAAAAGAATCAATTCTTCTATAGTCTTCCTTATTCACTGTCCAACTTTTGCATGCATATGAGGTTATTGAAAATACCAGGCTTGCGTCAGGAGCACCTTAGTCCTCAAACTGACATTTTTTCTCTTCAACAATTTAAAAAGGTCTTGTGCAGCAGATTTGCCTAATGCAATACGTCCTTTGATTTCTTGACTACTGCTTCCACAAGTGTTGATGGTTGATCCAAGAAGAATGAAGTCCTTGACAACTTCAATCTTTTCTCCATTGATAAGAACGTTGTTTATTGGTCCAGTGGTGAGGATTTTTGTTATCTTTATACTGAGATGTAATCCATACAGAAGGCTGTGATCTTTGATCTTCATCATTAAATATTTTAAGTCCTCTTCACTTTGAGCAAGCAAGGTTGTATCATCTGCATATCGCAGATTGTTAATGAGTCTTCCTCCAATCCTGAGGCCATGTTTTCCTTTATATAACCCAGTTTCTCAGATTATTTGCTCAACATACACCTTGAGTAAGTATGGTGAAAGAATACAACCCTGTCGCACACGTTTCTTAATTTTAACCCATTAAGTGTTCCCATGTTCTGTTCGAACAACTGCCTCTTGGTCCAGGTACAGATTCCTGAAGAGAACAATTAAGTGTTTCAAAATACTTATACTTCGCAATGTTGTCCATAGTTTGTCATAATCCACACAATCAAAAACCTTTGCATAGTCAATAAAGCACAGGTAAACATCTTTCTGATATTCTCTGCTTTCAGTCAAGATCCATCGGACATTAGCAGTGCTTTCCCTCGTTCCATGGCCTCTTCTGAATCCAGCCTGAACCTCTGGAAGTTCTCTGCCAATGTATGCTTACAGACATTTCTATGTTACCTTTAGTAAAACTTTACTCTCATGGGATATCAAAGAGATTGTCCAATGATTTCTGCATTCCATTGGGTCACCTCTCTTTGGAATGGGCACAAATATAGATATTTTCCAATCAGTGGGCCAGATAGTTGTCTTCCAAATTTCTTGGCATAGAAGAGTTAGTGCCTCCTGTGCCACCTCACTTTCTTGAAAGATTTCAATTTTTATTCCATCAATTTCTGGTGCCTTGTTCTTTGCCAATTCCTTCAGTGCACCCTGGACTTCCTCCTTCAGTATCATTGGCTCTTGTTTATATGGTACCTCTTGAAATGGTTGAACATTAACCATTTCCTTTTGGTACAGTGACTCTGTGTATTTCTTCCATCTTCTTTTGATGTTTTCTACATCATTCAATGATTTGCCTAGAGAATCTTTCAATAATGAAAGTCCAGGCTTGAATTTTTTCTTCCAATCCCCCAGCTTCAGAAATGCTGAGTGTGTTCTTTCTTTTCGGTTTTCTGACTCCAGATCTTTGCACATTTTGTTGTAATATTTGGCTTTGTCTTCTTGAGTTGATCTTTGAAATTTTCTGTTCATCTCTTGGATGAACAGAAATTTCTTTCATTTTCTTTATCATCTCTACACTGGAGAGCAAGTTTCAGTGTCTCTTCTGACATGCACTTTGACCTTTTCTTTCTTTCTTGTCTTCTTAATGACTTTTTGCTTTCTTCATGTATGATATTCTTGATGTCATTCCACAACTCTTCTGGTAAGTATAGATTAAGTTCATCAATTTACACTTGCTTCCTATATCAAACTTCTTTATCTTCCTCTAGTCGAGTTCTGATCATTAAACCACCCATGCAAGGTCAAATGGATACTATGTGCAAGTTTGGATTTTCTTGTGCACCTTCCCCAACTTCATATCCTCTGGGTGCTTCACTCTTAGGTGAATTCCACTGTGGCTAGGTCAATGTCCATGGGCTCAGGAGTCCCCCGGTCTCACGATACTTTGGACCAACCAGCCCTTCCTTTTTTCTCTCTCATTTTAAAGTCGACAGGAGTCTATGGAATGTGGTCTTATTCAGTCCATATTTTCATTACTGCTTTCCTCCACTTCCACTCACATGTAGACCAACATGGTCATCAGCAAGATTACTTGCCCGTTTGTGTGTTCCCTTTGAGTTTCAATCTCAGAGAGGGGTTTGTATTGAAGGGACTTGGTTGCTTGCCTTGATGGTTCCCAGACAAATAGCTTTCTTGTTCTTTTAATAGACAGTCTGTCATGGGGTTTGTTTTTTTTTTTTTGGAGGGAAGGGTCTGGTTGCCCTTTCGAGTGGGATTGTCCCACCTCAGAAGGTTCTGGATGAGGCTCAGGATTCCACCTAAGGTCCTATATACTACAAAAGCTCTGCAAGAAGCTGTTTCACTGGGCAAGGTCTAGAACCCCTTTTAGGTAGTCCAATCAGTTATAGGCTGAAGACAAGCTTACAAGTTTCTGTAATCATGTTTCCGATATTCTTTTCTATCCCCCTCAGGTGTCTATTTTGCAATAGTAGGCAAGGGACAGTCAAGCATCTTAACATTATTTCCCCTCTTTGACCCCTTTAGACTGTGCCTCAATCCTTGTATCACAGAGCCCTGCTGTTCCAAGGCTGAGCATACATCACGATTTACCTTTGTCCCATTTAGCCAATGCAAATCTACTTAAGTGTTCTTTCATCTTCATCCCCCTTCTTGTGTACTACACTCCCTTTCCTTGTATATTGCCCTCCCTAACACCTGAGCTATATATAATGCGTCTATCCCCTAATCTGTGCTCTACCATAGCTTCCGTCCCACCTCTGGTAACCAACAAAGAATTTTTTTTTTTTTTCTTTTAGTATGGATATTTTTTGTTAAAAGGAGCTCTGGCAGCGTAGTGGTTACAAATCGGTCTACTAACCTCAAGGTCGGCAGTTTGACACTACCAGCTGTTCCACAGGAGAAAGATGAGGCTTTCTGATCCCATAAAGATTTGCAGCCTTGGAAACCATGTGCAGGGTCACTATGCGTCGGAATCAACTCCACGGTACTTAACAGCAACAACATCTTTTATTAAGCTTTTACAATAATGATCTTATGCAATATTTTTCCCTTTTTGATTAACTAATTTCACTCAGCATGTCTTCAAGGTTCATCCATGTTATGTTGTGGTTTGTAGCTTCATTGTCATCCTTCAAGTTGCAAACTGAAATACTTCATGATCCAGCAATTCCTCTAGTTGGTATATATCTACAAGAAATAGGAGCCAGAACACAAGTAGATATAAGTACACCAATGTTTATCGCAGCACCATTCACAATAGCAAAAAGGTGGAGACAGCTTAAGTGCCCATCAGCAGAAGAATAGATAAACAAACCTTGGTGCATACACACAATGGAATACTATGTTACCTTGAAGAGTAACCATGAAGCCTCTAAATCTTTCAAGGTTAAAGAAGAAGCCAGAAGAGGAAAGCAGCAAGATAATGATGGACAAAGTGTCAGGAGAAATGAAACAAGAAGAGGTCTCAACTGCCATTGCTGTATTTGAAAATAAGGGGATCATGAACTAAGGAATGAGGGTGGCTTCTAGAAGCTGAGAATCAGCCCAGTCTGACAACTAGTTTGGAAATTGGAACCTCACTCCCTAATTCCCAAGGAACCAAATTCTGCTTACATCCTGAATTATTAGGGAAATGGATTTTCCTTTAGAATTTCCAGAAAGAAACACAGACCTGACAACCCTTTTATTTTAGCCAGAACACTTTTATTTTCACCACTTTAGACTTAGGATCTACAGAACTGTAAGATAATACATTTGTGTTGTTCTGAAACACTAAATATATGCCAATTTGGCACAGCAATAATAGAAAACAAATACGTTCCCTAAATCTAGTATGAATGCAAAGACTCTTGCCTCCTCATTTTTGGTTCACATTGCCAGTACATGGAGCTCTCTGGAAGTGTGGTGGGTTACAAGCTGGGTTGCTAGCAACATGGTCAGCAGTTCAAATCTCCCAACATCTCTACAGGAGAAAGATGAGGTTTTCTGCTGCCATAAAGATTCACAGGCTCAGAAATCCTATACAGGGACACTATGAGTCAGAACTGGATCTATGGCAGTCAAGCATCTACAGTTCCTGGTACAGTAGTGGCATTTAGTTTGTACACAGTCATTACTGGATGAACAAGGAAGCATAGAAATGGAGAAATGGAAGGAGCGAGAAACAGTCTCCCATAAATATCATTGGAAAAGTGAAATAAAAATTGCTTAACTTGAATTAAATGGAATCAACAATAGGCTTAGAATTGGTAGGACAGAGGAGGGGCAAAATGAAAAGTCAACATACAGTAGTTCCTATTTGGAGGACCTTATTCCATTGTGCTTCCGAGTTGACAAAAACATTCTAGAATGTTTTTCTAGAACAATTCATGCCTTCTATTCCAGTTACATTTGTCAGAAAGCCAAGGCAAAAGACATTTCAAATCTATATTCTTTTATTCTAAAGCCCAGTAATTAGTTTTGTTGATTTGGGGTATTTCTTCTCTGTACTACTAGTATTTGTAGTGCAAAGTTGTTTCTTGTAAAATGACCGACATATGTAGCTCATTACACGTTTATTCCTTCCATGCCCAGTAATATAACTCTACAACCAGTCCTTATTTGCTTTAACTTTTAAATTTGTGAAGTATATCATAACTATCAACCAGTCAGATAAACCCATCACTGTTAATTCCAATTCATAGTGACCTTAAAGAATAGAGTATAACTGCTCCATAGGATTTCTGAAGCTATAAATCTTTGTGGATGCAGACTGCCTTATAGTCCATGGAGCATCTGGTGAATTCTTTCAAACTAGCAACCTTAGCAACACAGTACACTATGAGGGCTCTTATAACTCCCTAAGGGTATATAAAATGTACCTATGTAAATAAAATAACAATGAAAAAATAGAGTCATATATGCTCATCCAGCTTAAATTCTGAGATATTGACAGAATCTTGGAAAACTCCTGTGTATCACTTCCCAGACATACTTTTCCTTTCCCTGGTGTTAAAATAACATCCTGATGTTATTACTACCTCATTATTGTTACTTACATGTTTTCCACATTAGTATATGTTACTAAACACATATAAATTTGTGGAAAAGATATAAAATTCTCTCGTGAATTTTCTCAATTAACGTTGTTTTTGGTGGTTCTACTATGTTTATGTAGCTTTATTTCACTCATTGTTGTTGCTTTGTATGAATGTGTTTATTTTAATGATTATTTGGGTTGTTTCCAGATTTTTACTGATACAAATAATGCTGCAACAAGCATCCTTATACATGTATGGACTCTGCTACAGACTACACACAGGATCAGAAGCGCTGGGCTGTGGAGTGTGTGTCTGAGCAGCTTTACTAGGTAATGTTAAATAATTTGCCAAAGTTGTTGCATAAATGTCATTTTTGCAATTTTTCTAGTAAAAGAAGAGTCTTTTTGCCTCCAGTTTTCTTCCCTAACAGTCTATCCTGTCCACTACTTCATTCTGGTCTTCTTAAATTGCTGCTAGCAGCAACTGTTTTTCTTATCTCCTAAGTTCTAACTTTACTCATGAGCCTACTATAACTACTTACTGTTTACATCAGCAAATGCAAATTCTTTTGACACTTTTTTCAAGGCTCATCATGTCCATCACTTCTTAATGAAAACATTTTTGCCAAACCAACTTATTGAATGCTCCTTTTTGCTTTTGAGATTTCCTTCTAAAATTCCCCTGCCTGGAATCCATTCCTAAAGTTCTTTGCTCTTATATACTAGACCAGTGAATGTCCTCCTTTTCTAAAAGTTCCTTTATTAGTTCCACACTCATGCTCTGAAAATTTCAAGCACTAACAGTATGGTGATCGCATGATAGAATTCTGCAAAATCAATAACTTGTTAATTTCAAATACCTTCTTTAGTCAGCATAACAGACAATCGTACACATGGACCTCACCAGATGAAATACATAGAAATCAAATTGACTACATCTGTGGAAAGAGACGATGGAAATCTCCTTATCATCAGTCAGAACAAGGCCAGGGGCAGACTGTGGAGCAGGCCATCAATTGCTCATATGCAAATTCAAACTGAAGCAGAAGAAAATGAAAGCAAGCCCACAAGAGCCAAAATATGACCTTGAATCTATACCACCTGAATTTAGAGATCATCTGAACAACAGATTTGCTACATTAAAACTAAAGACCAAAGACCAGAAGATTTGTGGGATGACATCAAGAACATCATACATGAAGAAAGGAAAAAGTCGT
Organism: Chrysochloris asiatica; assembly: GCF_000296735.1. NCBI lineage: Eukaryota > Metazoa > Chordata > Mammalia > Afrosoricida > Chrysochloridae > Chrysochloris > Chrysochloris asiatica. Next base: position 4,651,964 of record NW_006408711.1, read on the forward strand.
TAAGAAGACAAGAAAGAAGTAAAAGGTCAAAATGGATGTCAGAAGAGACACTGAAACTTGCTCTCCAGAGTAAAGATGCTAAAGCAAATGGAAGAAATGAGGAGGTACAAGAACTGAACAGAAAATTACAAAGGTCAGCTCAAGAAGATAAAGTCAAATATTACAACAAAATGTGCAACAATCTGGAGTCAAAAAACAAAAATGAAAGAATATGCTCGGCATTTCTCAAGCTGGGGAAACTGAAGGAAAAATTCAAGCCTCAACTTTTGTTATTGAATAATTCTCTGGGCAAATTTTTGAATGATGCAGAAAATATCAAAAGAAGATGGAAGGAATACACAGAATCACTATACCAAAAGGAAATGGTTGATGTTCAACCTTTTCAAGAGGTAGACTATGATCAAGAGCCAATGATACTGAAGGAGGAAGTCTAAGGTACATTGAAGGAATTGGTGAAGATCAAGGCACCAGGAATTGATGGAATCAAAATTGAAATCTTTCAAGAATGTGTGTCAGCACAGGAGGGAGTCACTCATCTCTGCCAAGAAATTTGGAAGACAACTATCTGGTCAATTGATTGGAAGAGATCCATATTTGTGTCCATTCCAAAGAGAGGTGATACAATGGAATGCGGAAATAATTGGACAATCTCTTTGATATCCCATGTGAGTAAAGTTTTACTCAAGGTAATACAGAAATGGCTGCAAACATACATTGACAGAGAACTTCCAGAGGTTCAAGTCAGATTCAGAAGAGGCTGTGGAACGAGGGATATCATTGCTGATGTATGATGGATGTTGGCTGAAAGCAGAGAATACCAGAAAGATGTTTACCTGTGCTTTATTGACTATGCAAACACTTTCGATAGTGTGGATCATGACAAGCTATGGACAACATTGCCAAGTATGGGTATTCTGAAACACTTAATTGTGCTCTTGAGGAATCTGTACCTGGACCAAAAGAATTTGGGAATACTGGATGGTTTAAAATTAAGAAAGGTGTGCAACAAGGTTGTATTCTTTCACCTGCCCAGACGTTTTTAAAGTGTTGAAAAGCAAAGATGTCAGCTTGAGGACTAAGGTGTGCCATGGTATTTTCAATAACATCATAAGCATGTGAAAGCTGGATAGTGAATAAGGAAGGCACTAGAAGAATTGATGCTTTTGAGTCATGGTGCTCATGGAGAATATTTAAAGTGCCACGGGCTGCCAAAAGAACCAATAGAACTGTGTTGGAGGAAGTGCAGCCAGACTATAGGTGACGTTGGACATGGAGGGCCTTTTGTTCTGATCTCAGCCTTCCTCTTGTTTATCTCTCATTAATGACTCATGGTTGTTGTTGTTGTTAGGTGCCATCGAGTCAGTACCGACTCATAGTGACCTTATGCACAGCAGAACGAAACATTGCCCCATCCTGGGCCAACCTCACTACTGTTGCCACGCTTCAGTGGCTCGATTCTTCCACTTGGCCAATCCATCTCACTGGGGTCCTTCCTCTTTTTCTCTGACCTTCCACCTTACCAAACATGATATTCTTCTCCACTGACTGGTCTCTCCTGACGATATGTCTGAAGTATGAGAGATGAAGTTTGGCCATCTTGGCCTCCAATGAGAACCCTGGCTGCACTTCTTAAAAAGGTTTCGTGCAGCAGATTTGCCTAATGCAATACGTCCTTTGATTTCTTGACTGCTGCTTCCATGAGTGTTGATAGTTGATTCAAGAAGAATGAAACCCTTGACAACTTTAATCTTTTCTCTGTTGATAAAACGTTGTTTATTCATTCAGTGGTGAGGATATTTGTTTTTTTT
>NW_006408711.1:4654306-4656892 GCF_000296735.1 Chrysochloris asiatica
TGGGATATCAAAGAGATTGTCTGATGATTTCCGCATTCCGTTGGGTCACCTCTCTTTGGAATGGGCACAAATACAGATCTCTTCCAATCAGTCGGCCAAATAGTTGTCTTCCAAATTTCTTGGCAGACATGAGTGAGTGCCTTCTCTGCTGCATCACTTTCTTGAAAGATTTCAATTTTGATGACATCAATTCTTGGTGATTTGTTCTTTGCCAATTCCTTCAATGCACCTTAGATTTCTTCCTTCTGTATCATTGGCTCTTGATCACATAATACCTCTTGAAATAGTTGAACCTAGCCGTTTCCTTTTGGTACAGTGACTCTGTGTATTCCTTCCATCTTCTTTTGATGCTTTCTGCATCATTCAATAATTTTCCCAGAGAATCCATCAATAAAGAAAGTCAAGGCTTGAATTTTTTCTTCAGTTTGTCCAGCTTGAGAAATGCTGAGCGTGTTCTTCCTTTTTGGTTTTCTGACTCCAAATCTTTGCACATTTTGTTGTATATTTGACTTTATCTTCTCGAGCTAATCTTTGAAATTTTCTGTTCAGTTTTTGTACTTCCTCATTTCTTCCATTTGATTTAGCATCTCTATGCTGGAGAGCAAGTTTCAGTGTTTCTTCAGCTATCCATTTTGAGCTTTTTCTTCATTCTTGTCTTCTTAATGACTTTTTCCTTTCTTCATGTCTGATGTTCTTGATGTCATCCCACAACTCTTCTGGTCTTTGGTCTTTAGTGTTTAATGTAGCAGATCTGTTATTCAAATGATCTCTAAATTCAGGTGGGTTATAGTCAAGGTCATATTTTAGCTCTCGTGGACTTGTTTTCGTTTTCTTCAGCTTCAGTTTGAATTTGCATATGAATAATTTATGGTCTGTTCCACAGTCTGCCTGATGATATGGAGCTTTTCCATCATCTCTTTCCATAGATGTAGTCAATTTGATTTCTATGTGTTCCATCTGGTGAGGTCCATGTGTATAGTTGCCTCTTATGCTGTCTAAAAAAGGTATTTGAAATGAAAAAATCATTGGTTTTGCAGAATTCTATCATGTGTTCTCTAGCATCATTTCTATCACCAAGGCCATATTTTCCAACTACTGATCCTTCCTCTTTGCTGCCAACCTTTACATTCCAATCACCAGTAATGATCAATACATCTTGATTGCATGTTTATCAATTTCAGATTGAAGAAGTTGGTAGAATTCTTCCATTTTAGCCTCACTGGCTTTCATTGTTGGTTCATAAATTTGAATAACAGTAGTCTTCTCTTTGTTGTTGTTGTGAAGTGCTGTCAAGTAGATTCTGACCCATAGCGATCCTGTATAGGGTTTCCAAGGAGCAGCTTGAACCACCGATCTTGCAGTTCAAATGGCTTTGCAGTTTTGGTGCATTAGCTCACAGCGCCACACTAAGACTCTGGGTATTCCCTTTTGGTGCATAGATATTATCCTATCACAGACAGCATTGTACCCCATGATTGATCTGTATATGTTCTTTTTGATGATGAATGCAACAGCATTCCTCTTTAATTTGTTATTCCATGTGGTTGTCAGATTCAAAATGGCCAATACCAGTCCATTTCAGATCACTGTTGTTGTTATGTGCTGTGGAGTCGGTTCCGACTCATAGCGACCCTGTACAGGGTTTCCAAGGCTGTAAATCTTTATGGGAGCAGAACTCCTCATCTTTCTCCCGCAGAACTGCTGGTAGTTTAGAATTGCTGGCCTTGCAGTTCACAGCCCGATTCGTAACCACTACGCTACCAGAGCTCCTTTTCAGATCACTAATGCCTAAGATATAGATGTTTATGCATTCCATTTCATTTATGACAACTTCCAATTTTCCCAGATTCATACTTTGTACATTCCATGTTCAGATTTTCAATGGATTTTTACAGCTGTTTCTCTTCATTTAAGTTGTGCTCCATCAGCAAATGAAGGTCCTGTCGGCTTTGCTCCCACAGGCTTTACTCCATTTGAGTCATCACGGTCAACTATACTTCCAAGAGGCAGCTCTTCCTCACTTGCATTTTGAGTACTTTCCAACCTGAGGGGTTCATTTTCCGACACTATATCTAACAGTGTTTCTCTGTTATTCATAATGTTTGCAGTGGCTAAATGTTCAAAAGTAGTTCATCACTCCTTCTTCCTAGTCTGTCTTCGTCTGGAAGCTCATCTGAAACCTGTGTACCATGGGTGACCGTGCTAGTGTATAAAATACTAGTGGCATAGCTTCCAGAATCACAAACGACCACAGTATGACATACTGACAGACAAGTGGTGGTAATGACTCATAGGACCCTATAATCTAGTCTTATAGATCTGCACACTATCTTCCAATTCACTCTTGGTTCATTCCTAGGACTCCTGATATGGCTCTGTAGGATCAGCTTTGGACTGTGAACTACAAGATCATTGGTTCAAAACCACCAGCTGCTCCTCAGAAAGTCTATACAGGGTCATAATGAGTCAGAATCAACTGGATGGGACTTAACAACAAAAGGCTTTCCTTGGGTATTTCCCTCTACCTAATGGGCTTCATTAGAAAACCAAAAGGGAAGAACACGGTCAGTATTTCTCAAGCTGGGG
>NW_006408711.1:4658507-4662195 GCF_000296735.1 Chrysochloris asiatica
AACAACAACAACAACAATGGGCTTCATAACCCCACCCTACTGAGCTAAATGGTCTCAGTCTTTCCAGAAGCAATTGAAGTTCTCTATGTTTGGTATCTTAGTTTACTGTGATCCTCTTCTCTCATACCAGTGCTTAAAATAACATATTACCTTATATACTTAACTATATTTTTATGTGTGAACATCAAAATCAGGAACCATGATTTAAACTCAGCTGAGCATAGTGTCTTCAACAGTGGTGTTATTCAAAGACTAGCTCTTGATTGCCAGTTAATGGATTCTGCTGAAATATCTCTAACTCTGGTTTCTAATTGGTTTTATAGATGGCAGACACATTTTTGCATTCAAAGAAGATTACATTTCCTATGTTGAATTTACCTATGTCAGCAAGATTTATCCTTGAATTCTTAACTGGAATATTGTTTTGAAACAGTTATTTTTTTCTTGTTTTGTTTTCCACTTTCCCAGACCATCAGTATTAAATACAGAATGAAAAGCAGGACTTGGGTCCCAAACGCTCCCTTGATGTTGCCAAAATTCTGTGTGTACCCACAGTAGGAATACCTGGTTTCTGTGATATTTCAATATGAATTAGGTCCCCTAGTTCTGACCTAAGCTTTCTGTTCTTTAACACCTTCTACTGTTGGGGTTTTGTTTTTTTTTTTGCCTTAAACCTAAGAAAGATCTGCTTCTGATTTGGTTTAGGATTACTGAGCAATTGTATCTTCATTTCTGTATCTTTCAAGTATTTTTTGATGCATAAATTTTATTTTAAGCCTAGATCCATTTAAATGCTAATATCTGTTTTCATGAGCCTAGCTTCTTGTTCTCCTCTATATACCCTCAGAGCTGATCTGAGTTTGGAGATTTCATTCACTTCAAAGGAAACTTCTGGCTTGGATCCTCTCCACAGGGGTGCTCAGACTAAGACAAGAAATGATCCCTGTAGCTTTTCTCGCTTCATTTGTGAATAGAAAAAAATAATAAAAAGAAAAATTTCTCAAAACGTTTCGTGTGCTAAGTAATTGAGTCAGTACCATATATGTGAGTATTCATATATTATGGATAGTTTATAATCTTAAAGAGCCTTTTTAACACTGGGAAATTAAAGGTATGTCAGTATAGTAGAATAATCCCAGCATGTCTATTACTTTCAAGCAAGCTGTACGGTATGTTATTACTCTCATGTGTGTATGTTGGAAATAGTATCATGCTGGGAGATATAATTGACTAGATGACAGAAAGATATACTTCAATGCAAAAAATATTTTGAAATATATTATTTTAATGTGGTCGTATAGTGGTGGTAGTGGTTATGTGCTGTAGAGTCAGTTCCGACTCATCGCGACCCTCTATAGGGTTTCCAAGGCTGTAAATCTTTATGGGAGCAGAAAGCATCTTTCTCCTGTGGAATAGCTGGTAGTTTTGAACTGCTGACCCTGAGGTTAACATCCCAATTCATAACTACTATGCTTCCAAAGCTCATTGTAGCTAGTCATTAAGTGCCATTTTTTTATATATAGCACCATTGAGTTGGTTTGGCTTCATAGTGACCCTCGATTGGGTTTCCGAGGAGCAGTTGGTGATTTGAACCACTGACCTGGTGGTTATCCATCCAATGCTTATCCTACAGTGCTAAACCAGAAAATAGGAACTGATTATCTAAACCAATTATACTCCTTATTCTAAAAGAAAATGTATTTTCTTCTAGTTCAGTATTCATAATGAAGAACTTAATTTTCTTTTCCAAGATGGAGATGCTTCATGAAGACTGTTTTGGAGGTAACCAAACTTAGTTTGAATTGGAAAAAAAAAAACCCACAAAACACCACACAGTAATAAATTTAACTGGCCATTATATTCTACCTTATAATTTATTTACCACTTTCACTTGCTTACTTAATTTGAAACTCAGAGAAATTCTATGAAGTGGAAAATAATTTTATTGTCTCCCTTTTATACTTGAGGGGGCTGAAGTTTAGATAAACCCAAAATTCACTCAGTAGACAGAAACAGAATTGAAATTCCAGTTTGTTTCTTCAAACACTTTTGGTTATTCATTCCTGCCTACGAATGGTAAATGGGCTATTCAAAGAGAATATTGAACCTTGTTTTTTATTCTAATAGTTACATTGTGTAACTAACTGATTTTCATTTCCCATGATTTGGAAGGTGAAGATATTACATGTTCTAAGGAGCTCAGAAGGAACTCTGGCAGGGTAGTGGTTACGAATCGGCTGCTAATTTCAAGGTCAGCAGTTCAAAACTACCAGCTGTTCTGCAGGAGAAAGATGAGGCTAACTGCTCCCATAAAGATTTATAGCCCTGTGCAGTTGTCACTATGAGGTGGAACCAACTCCATGGCACATAACCACCACCACCATTGTATGTTCTATAATTAAAAATATATACCCAGTTGATCAAATAATAAGTTCTAATATATAGGATGTTGTCTACTGGTATTTGTTGTTGTTGTTAGGTACTATCAAGTCTATTTATACTCATAGCTACCACATGGGAGAGTGTAGAACCCATCGGGTTTCCAAGGCAGTAATCTATACGGGAAAGGATCACTAACTCTTTCTCTTGCACTGACACTGTTTGGATTTGAAATACCAATCTTTTGGTTAGTTGCGGAGCCCTTGACCGATCAATACACCACTTGTATTTAACTATGACAAAAACAAAGATAATCATAACAACTGTATTAAATGTTTCAGGAATGAGGCCAAAAGGGAAACCGTTTCATGCCTCCCCCTCCCCCATAGGAAAATGCATTTTAACAAATTTTTATACAGTAATCATAAACTCATATTTTTTACTGAAATTATTATCTGATTCATTGAATAATAAATGCATTACTACCACCTCCCTTTGATGTTGTGTGGAAGTTTGTAAACAAGGCTATGTTGTTGTTAAGTGTCATCAAGTCCTTTCTGAAGCATAGCAACACATAGGGTTTCTGAGGAGTGGCTGGTGAGTTTGAACCTCCAACCTTGTGTTTCTTACAGTGCCACAAACAAACAAATAATAATTGTATGCTTTAGAATTTATTCAAAGGGAACTGGTCAGAAGACAGAAGAGAAAATATTCCCTCATCAAAGATCACAAAAAGTATGTAAGAATACATGGTTAGAGTAAGTGCCAGGGAGAGTATAAAAACACCACAATCTGGTTTAATCTAACTGCTCAGCTCTATATACAATCTCAGAGGCACACAGATCTTCCTGCTTTCTCAAACACATGATTCCATGTTTTCATATGCTGCTTCCTGTGGTCTGGAATGTGGTTCCATTCTTCTTTATGACTAGAAAGCTACTTTAGCTTCAAGATCCCACTCAAATATCATCGTTAATAAGTCATATTGTTAGCTATGTAAGTTAGGCCCACTCATCTTGGGTCCCGCAGTGTTTATTCATACATCTTTTTTTGTTGTTCTTGCTGTTGTTAGGTGTTATCTAGTCATTATCGACTCACTGCAACTTTATGCACAGCAGAATGAAGCACTGCCCGATCCTGGGTCAATCTCAATATTGTTGCCATGCTTGAGCCAATTGATGTTGCCACTTTGATAGTCCATCTCGCTGGGGATCTTCCTTTTTTGCTCTGATCCTCCACCTTACCAAACATGATATTCTTCTACAGCAACTGGTCCATCCTACAATATGTCCGAAGTATGAGAGACAAA
>NW_006408711.1:4663460-4665143 GCF_000296735.1 Chrysochloris asiatica
GACGGAAGGAATACACAGAATCACAGTACCGAAAAGAAATTATTGATGATCAGCCATTTCAAGAAGTATCATATGATCAAGAGTCGGTAGTAGTGAAGAAAGAAGTCCAAGGTACACTGAAGGCATTTAAAAAGAACAAGCTCTGGGACTAGATAGAATACAAATTGAAATATTTCAATAAACTGATGAGGCACTGGAGGTCCTCACTCATTTATGTCAAGAAATTTGGAAAACATCTACACAGGTAATTGATAAAAAGAGATCCATATTTGTGCCCATTCCAAAGAGAATGATCCCAACAGAATGCAGAAATCATTGGACAATATCATTAACATAGCATGTAAGTAAAATTTTGTTAAAGTTAATTTGAAAATGGCTGCAACAGTACATTGATAGGGAAATCGCAGAGCTTCAAACCAGATTCAGAAGAGGACATGAAATGAGAGCTATCACAGCTGACATCAACTATATCTTGGCTGTGCTTTATTAGCTATGCAAAGACTTTGATTGTGTGAATCATTACAAGCTATGAACAACATTGTGGAAAATTAATAATCCCTAACATTTAATTGTGCTGATGGGGAACTTATACATCGGCTAAGAGGCAGTCATTCGAGGCAACTTAATTAAAATTAAGATAGGTATGCACCAGTGTTGTATTCTTTCATCATGTTTTAAATCTGTGTGCTGAGCAAATAATCCTAGAAACTGGATTATATGAAGAAAAACATGGCATTAGTATTGGAGAAAGACTCTTTAACAAACTGTGATATGCAGATAATACAACCTTCCTCCCTGAAAGCACAGAGGACTTAAAATAACTACTGATGAAGATCAAAGACCACACCATTTGGTATGGGTTGCATGGTACTGTGGGTTAATGTGCCAGACTGTAAAGCCATTTGAACTGCAAGGTTGGTCAGCTATGCCTCAGAAACCCTATACAATGTCACCATGGGTCGGAATCTACTCGACGGCTCTTAACAACAACACCTCAATATAAAGAAAACAAAATCCTCACCACTGGACCACTAAATAATGTCAAGATAAATGGAGAGAAGATTGAAGTTGTCAAAGACTTCATTTTGCTTGGATCTACCATCAACACTCATGGACGCAACAGTCAAGAAATCAAATGACATATTGCATTAAGCAAATCTGCTGCACAAAACCTCTTTAAACTGTTGAAGAGCAAAGATGTCAGTGGTGTGCCTGGCCCAAGCCATGGTGTTTTCAATAACTTCATATGTTTGTGAAAGTTGGTCAATGAATACAGAAGACCATAAAGAATTAGTTCATTTGAGATATGGTGTTGGAGGAGAATATTAAAAGTACCATGGACAGCCAAAAGAACAAATAAATCTGTGTTGGAAGAAGTACAATCTCAACTTTGCTTAGATGCTAGGATGGCCAGATATCATCTCTCATACTTTGGACATATTATCAGGAAAGACCAGTCCCTGGAGATGAACATCATGCTGGGTAAAGTGGAGGGTCAGAGAAAAAAAGGAAGACCTCCAATGAGATAGATTGGCACAGTGGCAGCAGCAATAGGTTCAAGCATAGCAATGATTGTGAGATTGGCTTAGGACCAGGAAATGTATTGTTCTGTTGTGCATAAGGTCACTATGAGTCGATACTGACTCAATGGCAACTGAAAATAACAACTCCCAACCTAGTTTA
>NW_006408711.1:4667378-4669483 GCF_000296735.1 Chrysochloris asiatica
GTTTCATTGCAATGATTATAATCTCCTTCATGCATCATCATTCAACAGTATTTGCTTCCATTCCCATTGGGTTTTGGGGGGAAGGGGGTGTACACAAAAACACTCAGGAATATATAATAATTTAAACAACCAAAGGGCACATTCTGCAAGCCTGCTTTGTGGCTGCCAGCTCTCAGTCCCTCTCTTTCCATGAGTCTAAAGTCCTCAGCGGCTCCCTCTCTCAATGTCCTAGACTCTGCCTCCATCTCTGGTGTTGCTGCTTCTCTGGATAGGGTCCCACATTCCCCTTGTGCTCTTCTCCCTTGATGGTCCTAGGATCCTCTTTCTAGACTGTAAGATTAACTACTGTCAACTAGTTTTTTGTTTTGTTTTGTACAAACTGTTTTAACCACATAGCCTTACTTATACCATTTGTGATCTTTGATGATGGAATGTTTTCTCTTCTGTCTTATGACCAGTTCCCTTTAAATAAATTCTAAAATATTTGTTTGTTTATAGCTTTGTTTATAAACTTCCTCACAAAGTCAAAGGGATGTTGCTTTTGTTAAGTGCAGTTGAGTCAGTTCCCACTCAGAGAGACCCTGCATAGATAGGGTTTCCAAGGAGCAGCTGGTGGGTTTGAACTGCTGACATTGTGGTTAGCAATCCAGTGCTTATACTACATTGCTACACCAGGAGCCCCAAAGGGAGTTGTTAGTAATGTGTTTATTATTAAGATGAATCAGATAGTAAGTTCAATATAACTATGTACAAAATTGCACTGGTAGAAAAAAGCACTCAAGTTCTGCTGGAATTATTAATATAGGGTTGCCAGATTCATAGGGTCCCTGGGTGGTGTAAGTGGTCAAATGCTTGGCTACTAAACCACAGAAAATTTGACAGTTTGAATTTACCCTAAGGCACCGTGGAAGAAAATCCCAGTTATCTACTTCAAAAAGATCACAACCACTGAAAACCGTATACAGTACAGTTTAACTCTGAAATACACAAGGTTGCCATGAATTGGAATTGACACAACAGCAACTAATTTGGTTTTGAGTTTGCTCTGGAAATGTGTTCTGGCAACAAGGAGAGGGTTCACAGATAGGGGAGGGTGGAGAATGAGGCTGAATGTAAAGAAAAGTATAGTGAGGATTGAAAGAAAGTTGAGGAATGAGGAGGTCTGATGCCACTGAGATTTCTGATACCAATTCCTCAAGCCAATGTTTCTGAAAATATTTTCTCTTTCTCTTTTTTGTTCCTTCATTTGTTCTTTTTCTTTCTTTTTTTCCTATTATACTTCTTGCTCTTCCTCTTTCTCTTCCTTGCCTTCTTCTTTTTGATGACCCTTGTGTCTTCTCATCTTTGTGAGTCAGTAAATCATTTGACTTGGATTCTGCCAATAATAATCTTAAAGGCCTCACTAATTGCATACCTGAAATTTGATTTAAGTCCTCAACTATAGAGAAGTTCTATCAGTCATTTCATGATAACATTATTTCTGAAACTAGGTTTTAAAGGCATATTTTTAGGGTATTCAGAGAACTATATAAGAATTTAAATTTTTATATTTTAATTTAATGATGTTGTTGTTGTTGGGTGCCATCAAGTCGGCACCAACTCATAGCGACCTTATGCACAGCAGAATGAAACAATGTCCAATCCTGGACCAACCTCACTATTGTTGCCACGCTCGAGTCCACTGGGGGTCTTCCTCTTTTTCTCTGACCCTCCATTTTACCAAACATGATAACCTCCACTGATTGTTCCCTCCTGACAATATATCCAAAGTATGACAGACAAAGTATGGCCATCTTGGCCTCTAAGGAGTACTCTGGTTGCACTTCTTCCAAAACAGATCTATTGATTCTTTGGCAGCCCATGTCACTTTTAGTATTCTCCTCCAACACCACAACTCAAAGGCATCAATTCTTCTATGGTCTTCCTTATTCAATGTTAAGTTTTCACATGCATATGAGGTTATTGAAAGCACCATGGCTTGAGTCAGGTGCACCTTAGTCCTCAAGCTGACATCTTTGCTCTTCAACACTTTAAAAAGTTCTTGTGCAGCAGATTTGTCTAATGCAATATGTCGTCTGATGTCTTGACTACTGCTTCCATGCGTG
>NW_006408711.1:4670397-4671457 GCF_000296735.1 Chrysochloris asiatica
TCATATGGTACCTCTTGAAATGGTTGAACATTAACCATTTCATTTTGGTACAGTGACTTTGTGTATTCCTTCCATCTTCTCTTGATGCTTTTACTGATAACTTAAAATAATTATTGGTAAAAATAGTTTATATGGTCGCACTCCATGTTGATTGGGAATTGTGTTTCTTGTGTTGTAAAAAGTCATTTTTGTGATCTTCCAATCATTTTTGTGATCTAGAGAAAGGAATAATGGTGAGTGTAATTAGAGTGTAATTTCTGGAATCGCATTGCCTAGAGTTGAATCTTTGGTTTCTGATGCCCTTGTCTTAAGTAGGGAAAATAATAGTATGAATTTAATAGGGTTGTTCCACCACTCATCTATCAGTTTGTTGTACTGTTGTGGCTTGTGTGTTGCTGTGATTCTCTGTAAGCTATGCCCTGGGTATTTTGAATACCAGTGGAGTCACCACAGTGATCAGGTTTCAGATGAGCTTCTAGAGGAAGACAGACTAAGAAGAAGGAAAGACAAACTATTTCTGTATATAAAGTCACTGAAAACCTCATGAATAGCAGTGGAACACTGTCAGATGCAGTGTCAGAAGATGAGCCCCTCAGGTTTGAAGGCACTCAAAATGTGTTTGGGGAAGAGCTGCCTCCTCAAAGTAAAGTTGACCGTGATGACGCGAATGGAGTAAAGCCCTAGAGATCTTCATTTCCTGATGAGGCACAATTCAAAATGAAGAGAAACAGGTATAAACATTCATTAATAATTGGAACATGGAACTTTCAAAGTATGAATCTAGGAAAACCGAAAATTGCCAAAAAAGAAATGACATGCAAAAACATCGATATTCTAGGCATTAGTGACCTGAAATGAACTGATATTGACCATTTTGAATTTGAAAAGCACATGGTTTACCATGCTGGGAATGACAAATTGAAAAGGAATGGTATCACATTCATCATCTAAAAAGAACCTTTCAAAATCAGTCATGAAGTACAACACTGTCTGTGATAGGATAATAAATATGCATATGCATACAAGGAAGACCAGTTAATACCACTGTCATTCAAATTTA
>NW_006408711.1:4672387-4673835 GCF_000296735.1 Chrysochloris asiatica
CAAGAGGCAGCATATGACCAAGAGCCAATGATACTGAAGTAAGAAGTCCAAAGTGCATTGAAAGCATTGGCAAAGAACAAGGCACCCGGAATTGATAGAATACAAATAGAAATCTTTCAACAAAATGAGACGGCACAGAAGGCACTCACTTATCTATGCCAAGAAATTTGGAAGACAACTACCTGACAAACTGACTAGAAGAGATCCGTACTTGTGTCCATTCCAAAGAGAGTGACCCAGTGGAATGTGGAAATCATTGGACAATATCTTTGCTATCCTATGCCAGTAAAGTTTTACTAAATGTAATACAAAAATGGCTACAATCATACATTGACAGAGAACTTACAGAGGTTCAAGCCAATTTCATAAGAGAGCATGGAACGAGGGATATAATTGCTGATGTCCAATGGATCTTGACTGAAAGCAGAGAGTACCTGTGTTTTATTTACTACACAAAGGTTTTCAATTGAGTGGATCATGACAAGCTATGGACAATATTGCGAAGTATAAGTATTCCAGAACATTTAATGGTGTTTTCTTGTTCCATTCTAGTAACTGTCTCTTGGTCTATACTTACGTTCCTCTTCTGCGTGCTTATGCAAATAACATTTCCACAGAATTTTGAGTTTATACATATATAAATAATTTTGGAGTCCTGGTGTGACACTGCAGGATAAAGTACTGGATCTAAAGGTCAGATTGAACTTCAAGGTTGGTGGTTCAAGCTCTCCAGTCACTCCTTGGAAACCCTATGCAGGGCCACCATGAGTCTGAACAAACTCAATAGGACTTAAAAATTTTTAGGCAATTACCAAATATTCTCTGTAATAGGCCATGAGATTATTTTAACTTTATTATGTCTTGCTTGAATTCACTTCTTTTTTTTTTTTAAAGCTTTCATTGTGAATTGAGTGATGGTTTACATGGGAGAACATCGGTTTAGCAGTCATCCTATCATATTTTGTTTCATTCCAATGATTATAATCCTCTCCATGCATCATAATTTAACAGTATTTTCTTCTATTCCCTCTGGTTTTTGTTTTGCTTTGTTTTATTTTGATATACACAAAAACACTCAGCAATATATAACAATTTAAGCAACCAAAGGACACATTCTGCAAGCCTGCCTCCTGGCCACCAGCACACAGCCTTACTCTTTCCATGAGTCTAGAGTCCTCAGCTGCTCTTTCTCCATGCCATCATCTCTGCCTCCATCTCTGGTATTGCTGCTTCTCTGGTTATGGTCCTGCATTCCACTCATGCTCTTCTCCCTTGACGGTCCCAGGGTCCTCTGTTCCTGGAATATAAGATTAACTTCTATCTTTACAGTCGTGACCATTGCAATTAGTCATGATAGCAACTAATCACTATTGAATCAAAATAATCCTATCTCCATTTTTCTTTCACCAGACCTATCTAGACAAGATGAAAACTGTTCAGTGAGGATT
>NW_006408711.1:4674205-4675277 GCF_000296735.1 Chrysochloris asiatica
ATCATGTTTGGTAAGGTGGAGGGTCAGAGGAAAAGAGGAAGACCCCCAACGAGATGGAATGGCCAAGTGGCAGCATCAATAGACTCAAGCGTGGCAACAATAGTGAGGTTGGCCCAGGATCGGGCAGTGTTTCATTCTTCTGTGCATAAGGTCACTATGGGTTGGTACTGACTCGATGGCACCTAACAACAACAACAACATCCATAAGTATAGGTCAAGTTCTTCAAATTGTAGCATTTACACTTGCTTACTTTATCAAATTTCTTTATCTTCCTCTCGTTGACCTCTGGTTATCAAGCCATTGAAGCTAAGTCAAAAGGGTACTATTTGCAAGTTTGGGTATTCTTGTGCATCTCCCCCTCATTATGTCAAGGTTCATCCATGTTATGTGGTGGTTTGCAGTTTTTTTTGTTATTCTTTAAGGTTCCATAATATCCCATTGTGTGTATGTACCAAAGTTTGTCTATTCATTCTTCTTCCATTGATGGGCACTGAGACTGTCTCCATCTTTTTGCTATTGTGAATAGTGCTGTGATAAACACTGGTGTGCATATATCTACTTGTGTTCTGTCTCGTATTTCTTATGGACCAAGTAGTGGAATTTTTGGAGCATAAGGTATTCTATTTCCAACTTTCTGAGGTTGCGCCATACCATTTTCCAGAGTGGTTGAACCATTTTACATTCCTACCAGCAATGTATGAGACTTCAAGTCTCTACACGTCTTCACCAGCATCTATTGTCCTCTGCTTATTTGAACATTGCTATTGTAGCTGGTGTGAGATGATATCTCTTTGTTGTTTTGATATGCATCTCTCTAATGGCTAATTATCATAAACATTTCTTCACATATTTGTTGGCTGTCCAAATGTCTGTCTTGGTGAAGTGTCTGTTCATGTCCTGTGCCATTTTTTAATTGGGTTATTTGTCTTTTTCTTGTAGAGGTGTAGTTTCCTATAGATTTTAGAAATTAGTCCCTTGTCTGATATGTCGTTACAAACGATTTTTTTCCATTCTGTGGACTCCCTTTTGGTGAAACCTTTTGATGCACATAAGTTTATGATTTTTAGTATG
>NW_006408711.1:4676096-4677515 GCF_000296735.1 Chrysochloris asiatica
ACTGATTTTTGTATGTTGATCTTGTACCCTAAAACTTTGCTGAATCTTCCAATGAGTTCTAGTAGTATTTTTTGCTGAGTCTTTGGGATTTTCTATGTATAGGATCATATCAACTGCAAATAGAGAGAGTTTTACTTCCTCTTTGCCAACTGGGATGCCTTTAATTTCCCTGTTTTGCTTTATAGCTCTGGCTAAGACTTCCAACACAATATTGAATAGGAGTGGTGATAAAGGGCATTCTTGTTTGGTTCCTGTTTGCAAAAGGAAGGTTTTCATTTCTCTCCATTGAGAGTGATGTTGGCTGTTGGTTTAGTACATATGCTGTTAAATATGTTGAGGAATTTCCCTTCAATTCCTTCCTACTTTGTTGAGTGTTTTTATCAGGAATAGATGTTGGATTTTGTCAAATGCTTTTTCTGCATCAATTGATATGACCATGTGGTTCCTTTCCTTTTTAAAATTTATATGGTGGATTACATTGATTGTTTTTCTAATATTGAACCATCCTTGCATCCCTGATATTAATCCCACTTGGTCATGATATACTATCTTTTTGATGTGTTGTTGAATTCTGTTGGCCAGGATTTTGTTGAGAAGTTTTGCATTTATGTTCATGAGGGATATGTTTCTATAATTTTCTTTCTTAGTCATGTCCTTCCCTGGTTTGGCTTTGAAGGTTATGCTTGTTTTATAAAATGTATTAGGAAGTTTTTCATCCTTTTCTATATTCTGGAATAATTAGCATAGAATTGGGGTCAGCTCTTCCCTGAATGTTTGGTAGAACTCATCAGTGAAGCCATCTGGACATTTTTTGAGGAGAGTGTTTTGATGACCTGATCATTTTCTTCTTTTGTTATAGGACTGTTCAAGTTTTCTACTTCACTCTGTGTAAGATTAGGTAGGTCATATTTTTGTAAAAATGTATCCATCTCCTATAGATTTTCAAATTTGTTGGAATACAACTCTTCATAGTATTCTAGAGTTATCCTTTTTATTCTTATTAATTTTGCTGTGACAGCACCCGTGTGGTTTCTTGTGCATGTTATTTGTGACTTCTCCCTCTTTTCTTTTGTTAGGTTAGCCAATGGTTTGTCAGTTTTATTAATCCTTTCAAAGAACCAGTTTCTTCTCTTGTCTACAATTTTTCTGGTTTTAACTTGTTTATTTCTGCTGTAATCTTTATTATTTCTTTTCTTCTGGTGACTTTAGGCATATTTTGCTTGTCTGTTTCTAGTTGTTGGGGATGTTGTGTTAATGTGTTGATTTTGTTTTTTTCTTCTTTTTGGATATGTGCATTTAGTGCAATAAATTGTCCTCAATTGGTGGAGAGAAAGGAATAGCCAGAAATATCACCATAGAAAGCTTGTAAGTCCATCTTCTGCCTATAACTGATTGGAATACCTAAAATGGGGCTACAAG
>NW_006408711.1:4679775-4687431 GCF_000296735.1 Chrysochloris asiatica
GCTCTGCACACATCTATCAGATCAAGTTGGTTGATTGTGTTGTTTAGTTCCTCTGTGTCTTTTTCAAATTTCTTTCTGGTTGTTCTATCCTTTTTGAAAGTGGTATATTAAAATCTGCACTCTTAATGTAGATTTGTCTATTTCTTTCTTCAAACTGATTAGAGTTTGCTTTATTGGTTGCATTTTGGAGCTCTTTCATTGGGTACATAGATATTTATTATGGTTATGTCATCTTGTCCAATTTACCGTTTAATCATAAGATAATCATCTTTATCTCTTATGCTGGTTTTTGCCTTAAAGTTTATTTTCTCAGTGATTACTATTGCCATTCCTGTTTGTTTTCTATTGTAATTTGTTGTTGTTATGTGACATCAAGTCAGTACCAACTCATAGTGATCTTATGCACAGCAGAATGAAACACTGCCTGATCCTGAGCTGACCTCGCTACTGTTGCTACGCTCGAGTCTATCAATGCTGCATTTGGCCAACCCATCTTGTTGGGGGTCTTCCTCTTTTCCTCTGACCCTCCACTTTACAAAACATGATATCCTTTTCCAGTGACTGCTCCCTCCTGACAATATATCTGAAGTATGAGAGACCAAATTTGGCCATCTTGGCCTCCAAGAAGCACTCTGGCTGCACTTCTTCCAAAA
The DNA here is from genome assembly GCF_000296735.1 of Chrysochloris asiatica. NCBI lineage: Eukaryota > Metazoa > Chordata > Mammalia > Afrosoricida > Chrysochloridae > Chrysochloris > Chrysochloris asiatica. The sequence continues at coordinate 4,680,429 of NW_006408711.1, forward strand.
TGGATCTATGGGTTCTTTTGGCAGCCCATGGCACTTTCAATATTATCCTCCAACACCATAACTCAAAAGCGTCAATTCTTCTACGGTCTTCCTTATTCACTGTCCAGCTTTCGCATGCATATGAGGTTATTGAAAATACTATGTCTTGGGTCAGGTGCGCCTTAGTCCTCAAGCTGACATCTTTGCTCTTCAGCATTTTAAAAAGGTCTTGTGCAACAGATTTGCCTAATGCAATACGTCGTTTGATTTCTTGACTGCTACTTCAATAACCTCAAATGCATTGGAAAGCTGGACAGTGAATAAGGAAGACCATGGAAGAAATGATGCCTTTGGCACTATTTCTGAAAATGTTCTGTTGCTATTTGTAAGATTTTCAGTGGTTAACCATTCAGAAGTGGTCTGTCTATCCTTTTTCTAAATCTGCCTTACTCTAAAAACTCTGCTGAAATGAGTTCACCATAGGTGACATTACTACTCTTTTAAATACTGGTGGCATACGTTCCAGCATGATAACAATACACAAGCCACCACAGTATAATAAACTGACAAATTTCTAATACAATGTATAACAATAGATGTAACTTCTATAAACATTAACTCTTTGATGAGCTGAAAAATATTTAAGAGTATGAAGGGATCTGAGCACCCAAAAGTTTTAGAACCATTGCTTCATTGCTTCAGTATACCTCAGTTTAATTTTATATTCTAAGTACAATAGCAATGAAATTCATAAGGTATGCAGTAATGCCATACCAACACACTCTAGAGAACAGCTAGGGATTTATACATAACTGAGAGGAAATAGGGGAATCACAGAAAGTTGGCATAGTGACAGAGTTATTAGACAAGACAGAGGTCTACTCATGGTTGTAGATAGAAAGTAGTGGTCAGATACACACCACTGTTTAGGCAGATGGTTGAAACTCTGTGCAATACCTGGAACAGTAAACCTCGAATTGTAACATTTATGGAATAAAAGAACACCAAATACAGAACTCCAAATACAATAAGGAAATGTGGTTATGAGTGTCTGCCTTTCATTCGACAAGCTGCTCTTTTTGTATCCATGGTGGCCCTATTGTGATCCACTGAGTACAGTCTGGTGGAGACATTTTGGTCAGTTTACCTGGAGGCACAGAACACTGATAGCAGGATCAGGATAGCACTTTGAAAATGCATACATGCTACTCCCGTGGCTTACTATTTAGCCAAGTAATATAGGGGGACAGAAACTCTAGTGAGATACAAAATTGAATTTTCGACATTTTGAGATTATAAGGACACCATTTACTCAAGAACAGAGTTCAGAAAGAAGGAAGAATGGAAACAAGAAACACAGGTAGTAATGGGATAAGTGATGTTACATTGAGGGGATTGCAATCATTGAGATTAAATGAAATATATGATTTGTTGAATATAAAATGGATGATCTTCTCTGTAACCTTTCAGACAATTAACAATAAAGATGTGATTTTTTAAAATGCATGCACACATATACATATGTACACACACATAAAACAATGGAGGATGCTCAGATCCCTTTCAGACACATACAAATAATTTTCTCAAGCCTCTTGAAAAAATTTTCATTTACTAGATAATCTCTATTTCAATATTTGATGAAAAATGCAATATCTGGTTCTCCTTTTTATGGCTTTCATGTCACTGCAGTGAGATGAGCTGCATTTTAGACATTTATAAAAATTTTTAGGCCTTTCTTTAAATCCCACAGGAATATAAATCTGGATAATAAACTCAACAAGAAATGCATTTTCAAAGGAATTTGTGCTGTAGTGGAGTTTTGGGTAATGAAACGTTTGAAGTATATGTACTTTAAAATGCAATATTAGCTTAAAGTTTTTAATTTCATGAAACTAATTAGCAATATCATCATTACACACTCTGTTCCTTGTCCCACAAATTATATGTTTTCTTGGAAAATATCAGTACTGTCCAGTTTATAAAGATTTAGAACATTTTCAGAACCATACAGCCATTCTCCATGTAGGTGAAATTACTTCTAATTCAGAAATTTCTTTTAGAAATTCAGCTCCCTTAGGTACTTGATTAGTAAACTTCAAATCTCTATCATGTGTTTTATTATTGTCTCATACAGATATTTGTTTTAACCATATATGCAACATCTGTGTAACTGAAGATATCACAAGGTATTTGAGTTCCCTGCATATGCAAAACTTGACACATTTTTTGTCATTACCTCAGGTTGTCATTTTGTTTAGCTTTGTATCTTAGAAGGAATGTGCCAATGTCTCTATTTTGCTCCTGTAGTTCTGAAGCATGCAAACACAGAAGTTATCTTATTTCAACAGAAGACCCTGCTGGCAATAAGAAAGCATGAACATCTTCAAAGATTGCTTTTAACTATGGAAATTATCCCATAAATTTCTGCAGGTTTAAGAACCTTTCTTCATATTTTCTCTGGCAATCCTGTATGCAATCCCTCCAACCTTGCCTCCCATCCTCTAGTCCTCATTTCCCCTTCCACTCTTTTCAGTTTAAATAGCTTAACATTAATTTCATTGCTTCTAGTAGAAAGAGAATCCCATGAGACCTAGACTTTATCCATCAGGACACAGTCCTTTTAAATTGAGGTTTAGAATCATCAGTTTTAAAGATAAGAAAAAACTGATTTTATAAAGTCAATAAAATATAACCTAGGTAAATAATAAAACAGTATGTATGATGTCTATAATCAAGACACTGAAGAAGTCAGGTGGTATTGGAGTGAGCTATGACAGAGGATGAAATGCTTCTTATCTCTTTTATCTATCACAATAATAATAATTTAAAAAAATTTCCCCGAAGCAGCAGCTAATACAGTAGTTTTCACAATTCCAGTTTTGCTTAAAAGGCACTCAAAGGAAAATAAAACCAATTACATGGAAACAATTTGGGAAAAGAAGAGATGTTTAAAATGCATTTGGTATTGAATTATAATTGCCCATCTGATAAGATGCTTTATTTTCTGCATCATGTTTGTATATATTTTTATATTCTAGTCTCATAAGCTCAATTTATGCAGATGGACTTTAGAGTTAATTGTTTTGATACTATACTCTTCCCTAATTATTGAAGGAAATGAAAGTGTTCTTACTTAGCCAGAAAGTTCAATTAGGCCTGGGATATTTACACTAAAATATTATTGAGAGAATCATCAAAAACTTGTTTCTGCTTGGGTACTTAAAAAAAAGAAAAATGTTGTTGTTGTTGTTAAGTGCTGTCATAGTGACACTATATGGGTTTCAGAGAAGTAGCTGGTGGGTTTGAACTACTAATTTTGTGGTTTTCAGTTCAATGCTTATCCTATAGTCTCACACCAGGAGTTCATATATATATTATAGACATATATATGTGTTCATATGTTAGATAACACATATGTGTACATATACATACTCTATACATTTATATCAACTCTAGAGCTCTGGTAAGGAGCTCTGGTAGCATAGTGGTTACGAATAGGGCTGCGAACCTCAGGAACAGCAGTTTGAAACTACCAGCTGTTCCGTGGGAGAAAGATGAGGTTTTCTGCTCCCGTAAAGATTTACAGCCTTGGAAACCCTGTACAGGGTTGCTATGAGTCAGAACCAACTCCAAAGCACACAACAACAACAACATAGAGCTCTGGTAGCATAGTGGTTACGAATTGGGCTGCTAACCTCAAGGTCAGCAGTTAGAAACTACCGTGGTTTCATGGGATAAAGATGAGGCGTTCTGCTCCAGTAAAGATTTACAGCCTCGGAAACCCTATGCAGGGTCACTATGAGTCGGAACAGATTCCACGGTACTTAACAACAACAACAACATAGTCTATAAAAAGGTGTATCATCTTTTATCATTATTATTTTTTATTTTATTATGTTTTATGGGATTGTCATTTCATAATTATTTTACTTTTGCCCAATATAGAATTAGAGTAAGAGTCAAGGAGTTGAAAAACTGTGAGTCTTGCCCAGTGCTTATTTCAGTTTCCAACATTCCATTTACCCAGGAATGGATGTACAGTGATCCCTTCTTCTTTGCATACCTTTTAATTTTGCAGTTTAGAGAATTGTTTTCTTTTGAACCTTTCTCAACTGCTTTATTTATTTACTTATTTATTTTTAATTTTTTATTGTGAATTATGTGATAGTTTACATGGGAAAACATTAGCTTTACATTCATCTTACCATATTTAGTTTCATTGCAATGATGACAATCCCATGCATGCATCATTAAACAACCAAAGGTTACACCCTTGCAAGCCTGCCTCCCGGCCACCAGCATACAACCCTCTCCCTCCCTGAGTCCAGAGTCCCCAGTGGCTCCATCTTTCCAAGTCATCATCTCTGCCTCTGTCTCTAACATTAATGCTTCTCTGGGTAGGTTCCCTCACTCCGCTCCTCTCCCTTGATGGTCCCAGGGACCTCCTCTCCTGGACTGAAAAGTTAGCCACTCACCTCCTTTTGCTACAAAATGTTTACCTTTACCTTCTCAACCCTCAGTTAGTCCTGATAGCAATTATTCACTATTGTACCACATGAGTCTTATCCCCATCTCCTTTCATCAGTCCCATTTGGGCAGATTGGAAACCACTAAGTGGAGATTCTACTTTTCCCTGCACCCTCTGGAACTAGGCTCCCTCTTGAAAGCTTGTAAGCCAGTCACTTCTTGCCTTTGTCAGCCCCCACCCCTTTGGGTAGCCAATGTCTATGTTGCTCATCTCTGTCAACCCTGTGCACCAAGGGGGTGGGAATGATCCTTGCTATAAAGATTTGTTCCCAGTTTTGAGCTACTATATCCATAAGTATAGGTCAAGTTCATCAAATTGTAGCAGATTACTCTTCGCTCCAACCCCCCACCCCCAATTATTTCTTCTAGTGGAGTTCTGATCATCCAGCCATTGAAGCTAGGTCAAGTGGGTCTTATCTGTAAGTATGGGTGTTCTTGTGCATCTCCCATCACTTCATATCATCTGGATGCTTAATTCTCTTCTCTAGTCCTCTGTGGCCATGTCACTGTCTCTGGGCCCAGGAGTCCCCTGGTCTTGCCATACTGCTGGCCAACCAGGTCTCAATCCAGGTTCACAGCAGTCTACTGAACGTGGTTGAACTTAGTTCACAATTTCACTGCCATTTTTCCCCCACTTCCCCTTATCGGTGACCAACGTGGTCACCAGCCAGACCACATGCCTGCTCTTGTATTCCCCTTCAGTCTTAGTCTTGGAAGGAGGTTTGTCTTGAGGGGACCTGACCCCTTGCCTTGATGGCTCCCAGGCAAACAACTTGCTTGTTCTTGTAGTAGTCAATTGTACTGCCATTATTGTTTTTGATTTTTCCTTCAAGAAATATCTTCTGAACTTCTGGTTTTGGAGGCATGAAAAGCCGAGTCAGGCAGGACAGGCTCCTAGGGGGAGGTGCAGAAAACCCAGAGAAAGTGCTTTCACAGAGCAGCTCCAGAGCTTTGGATCTACTATATGGTACAAGGTATCAGTTTCCCACACCCATTGGTGGAAAAATCAGAGTATACAGGAAAATATTGTGATTTTGGAAATAATTAGGATGTGGGACTCTCCCTGTGGCCACTTAACCCAGGCTGAGTTCAGAGGGCAGGGCCACATCCAGACTGACACAGTGATACAGTGATAAAACCCATGCAGCAAAATTTGAAAAAGAGGTATGGGGGATTCTACACATTTTTCCCTCCTCTCCCCTGTTGCACCCTCTTTGCCCAGCCCAGACACCTTCAGGCAGGTGGGTGCACACACACCCAAAAGGGTCCAGCATTAACAACCACAGTTTTCCAATGGCATAGAAAGGAGGACCCCCATTGGTCTCATGGGCTGATCGTTTTATGGCTGCTTATGATATCTGACTCTGGGACCCAGCCCTAAAGTTGTCATGGGCGGGACCCTTTATTCCTGCCTAACCAGCAAAAAAAAAAGTAAGTCTGGCCATACAGACAAGCTGTACGAACACTCTGTAAAACCCCAACATAAAAGGCAAAACCAACACCAACTACTACACAGAAGGATGCAGCTATTTTGAGAATTAAGCTGTGCACATGTAGATACCTAACTGACCTTCAGAGATAACAATAGTGGACAATCTTTCTCCCATTAACTTCTCAGTACATATCTGTACACCTCCATGGTGGTGAATAGGGGAGGGGCCTGAAAGTGTGGACACCCTCACCCACTGCTGGAGGTTTCTACTGTGCACACATACTGACCTGTGCTGCAAAGGCTACTGCTCAGTGGGCTATGGTTTTATTTTTGGTTTTGAGTGGTGGTTTTTGTCTCTGCTTTTATATTGCTTCTGTTTTTGGTCCTTTTGATCACACTTTTTTTTTCCTGGAGGTGGGAGCTTTTTATCCCTACATTATCCAAGAAAAGACAGCAATCATGGCCATAAAACAAAGCTACAAGCATACCTCATAATATCCAACCATTGATATAGGAGTTACTACCAGCTGCTAGGCATTACATACAAAAAGGGAAGCCTATCTCCAGATCATATCCATAAGAAGACGCTCAGCAAGCTTAACAACAAAGCAACATACATCCATTTAAGCATTAAAAACTCACATAACTGTTGAAAATGTCTAAGAAAACACAATTAAAGATATCAACACATGTCCCAAACCAGAAAAAAGTAACTGAGACAAATGAGCTGGAAGCAAACACAGACTTTCTAGTAGAAGAGCAGGCTCTGCATCTGCTTGAGGAGGAATTCAGAAGAATTATATAGAAACAAATTCAAATGCTCTGAAAAGGGGTGGAGTAAAATAAGGAAGAAGTCAGGAAAGTGCAACAGGAGCAATCAAACAAGAAAAATACAGCATTGGAAACAATTTAAAACCTGCAAAAAGAGGTCCAGATGATTAATAATTAAATATCAGAAATGGACAATACACTGAAAGAGCAAAGGAGTAGAATTGATGAGATGGAAGCCAGAACCAGTGAGCTGAAGGACAAATCTCTAAATACTCCTAAGATAGAAGAGCA
>NW_006408711.1:4689046-4693252 GCF_000296735.1 Chrysochloris asiatica
GAAGACCAAGGAAATAAAGTCGAATACATGGAAACTGAATAACACCCTGCTCTAAAGTGACTGGGTAAAAGAAGAAATTAACTGTGAATTCACTAAGTTCCTAGAAACATAATTGGTGGTGGTGATGTGCTGTGGAGTCGGTTCCAACTCATAGCGACCCTGCACAGGGTTTCCAAGGCTGTAAATCTTTACGGGCGCAGAAAGCCTCATCTTTGTCCCACGGAACAGCTGATAGTTTCGAACTGCTGACCTTGATGTTCACAGCTCGATTTGTAACCATATTAAGAGCATATATATAAAACCAACAGCCTACATTATTCTTCCACTTTTGTAAGTAAGTCTCTTTTGGTTTCTTCTAGTTTTCTTTGTATAGGTCTTTTGTTTCTCTGGTTGCATTTATTCTGGGATATTTCATCCTTTGGCCAGCTATTGTAAATGGTATTGCTTTCTTAATGTCCTTTTCAGTGCTGTCATTGTTACTATAGAGGAATCCAACTGATTTTGTACATTGATCTTATATCCTGCTACTTTGCTGAATGTTCCAATGAGATCTAGTAGCTTTTTTACTTCTTTGGTGTTTTCTATGTATAGGATCATATCATCTGCAAATAGAAAAAGTTTTGTTTCTCTTTGCCAAGTTGGATGCCTTTAATTTCCCTGTCTTGCCATATAGCTCTGGCTAAGACTTCCAGCACAATATTGAATAGGAATGGTGACAAAGGGCATCCTTGTCTGGTTCCTGTTCTCAGAGGGAAGGCTTTATGTTTCTCTCCATTGAGAGTAATGTAGGCTGTTGGTTTTGTATATATGCTTTTAATTATGTTGAGGAATTTCTCTTCAATTCCTACTTTGCTGAATGTTTTTATCAGGAATGGATGTTGGATTTTGTCAAACGTCTTTTCTGCATCAATCGATATGATCATGTGGTTCTTTTCATTTTTCTTATTTATATGGTAGATTAAATTGATTGTTTTTCTAATGTTGAACCATCCTTACATCCCTGATATGAATTCTACTTGGTCATGATATATTATATTTTAATGTGCTGCTAGAGTCTGTTGGCTAGGATTTTGTTGAGAATTTTTGTGTCTATGTTCATGAGGGATATTGGTCTATAATTTTCTTTCTTAATGGTGTCCTTCCCTGGTTTTGGTATGATGGTTATGCTTGCTTCATAAAATATATTAGGAACTTTTCCATCCTCCTCTATATTCTGGAATAATTAGCGTAGAATTGGTGACAGCTCTTCCCTGAATGTTTGGTAGAACTCACCAGTGAAACCATCTGGACCTGGACTAAGAAAACTCAAATTAACCTAGTATTGGCCATATGATGAGGTAGTCTATCAAGAATGCAGAAGGCATAAATCAATTAATACAATTAATTGATTAATGCCTTCTGCAATTAATTTAAGAGTAGGAAAAGTAAAGTACAATGGATCATGTTATGGTTACTGATAAAGTTAAATGAAATGGTGGCCAGTTATCATTTGTTCTCTGCTCAATCAGAGATTTGTTAACATCACTTAGTGTTTGTATGTATTTGTGTGTATCTGATTTTTTAAAATGAGAATATAACTGCCATGTATGGTTTCAAAGATCCTATTCATTAATTTTTTTCCATAATTTTTTTTTAACTAAGAACAAATAATTCTTATACTCATACCTAAAATAAACAAAAACCTTTGTATTGGTTGCAGGATCTGATTTTCAGGATGCCTTTAACACACTTTGCTTTTAAAAAATTCAATCCCTTTTTTTTAGAGTACAGACATTAGAGATAAAACTAGCTCTAAATGGATGACCAATTCAATTCCAATACCAACCAAGTGTTTACAAGTGTTTGCAAGTAAAGTACATTGCTGCTGGTGAGTTGTGTAGAGAACAAGAGCAGGAGCTCTGGAGTTTTGCACCTTGGCCTACATGTAAAATTTGGCTCCAACTTTACTACTTGTGTGACTTTGGTAAGTTACTGAACTGCACTGTTTCTCTGTTTTCTCATTTGTAAAATGAAGCTCAAATAATAAGTTTATTTCTTAAAGTTATGGCAAAGATTAAATGAGATAGCACATTTAAAGTACTTAACAGAATATTTGATGTATAGATGCCTAGTGAGTACCTACTATAATAATATTTATATGGCCTTTTAAATGGTAAAAGAGAGAATCCTTACTATCCAAGGGTTACATTTACTGAGGAGTAACTAAAAATACAGTTAATTAATATAATGTAAAACAACAGACACCTATATTAGAGGAAGAAAAGAAATGCAATAAGAAAATAGAAAGATCCTGAGAAAGTCTTGTGAAGGAAGTAGAATTGTTTACTGTGCTAAAAGAGTTAGTAGGTCTTTGACAGAGGGGAAGCAGAGGAAGTACATTCCAGAAAGAAAAAGAGACTATAAACAAACATAAGAAAGTTATTTATGAAACTTGAGACATCATTCATGTGCCTAGAACACATAGGAATTGTAATGTTAGAGAGGGCACTCTTAGTGTCAGTCCTGAGAAAAGAAGTTAAGAATATTCTGAAGTTGGTCTCTGGGAAGGCAAGTGGGGAAACACTCATCTCTTTTTGGGCCTTATTGTCTATGTATGTTCCTGAGGAACTCAGGCACCCAGATGTGTGCTCTTGAATGATGCTGGTTTCTATGTAGGTAAGCCAGGATACTATAGAAACATGGAAGAATGTGGAACCCTCTAGTACACCATAAGGTAAAGATTAGCCAGCCGTATTGCAAATCAGATCCTCCAATCACACTTTCCTTTGTGGAATACTTCCTTTTTATTCTTAACATTTGTGGTGCTGTAGGGTCAGCAATTGACTGCAAACCACAAGATTAGCAGTTCAAACCCACCAGCTGCTCCTCGGAAACCCTATGTGGGGTTGCTATGCATTGGAAACAACTCAACAGCACTTAAAAACAACAGCATTCATTGAACTCGAGCTTAAATGTTTCAGCCTTTTTTCTGGTATATTATGAGGTGTAAGGAGTCCTTGGGTGGTTCAAATGGTTAGTGCACTCAGCTGCCAAACAAATGATTGGAGGTTCAAGTTCACCCAAAGACACCTCAGAAAAAAGGGCTGGTTATCTACTTGCAAAGAAGCAGTCACTGAAAACTCTACGGAGCATAGTTCTACTGTGTCATACATGGGGTTGCCATGACTTGGAGTTGAATCAACACTAACTGGTTAAATCAAAGATACACTTGTTCACAGAGGTTGAACATTAAAAGAGAAGCAGTAGTTCTTCCTATGAGGTGGAAGACTTCGTTTTAGAATGGAGAGGTGGCATTTTTACCTTAAGCTAACTAAGGAATTAAAAAGAATAAAATTCAGAGAACATTTGAAATGATAAGAGGATACCAAAATAGAAAGACAGAGAAAAACGCTGTATATTCTTTACATTTCTGTAACAAAGTTAAGGTATAAAGGAAACTATTCTAGAGGAACTTACTTTAAAAGGGGGAAAATGTTAGCATCAGTAATTAACCATGATGTTTTAGAGGTATAAGAGCAGAGTATGGTTTCCAATTGATATCAGGCAGAAAAAAGAAGTTTATATGTTGATCATATATCCAAGTAAATTTTTAAATAGGATAATCTAAAATAAACTAAAAAACTCTATTGAACAATTAAGTTACATAATGGCCTGTACCTTTGTTTAATTGATTAATTTCTGAAGATACTCCACTGTAGGTTGTAGGCAATTTTAAAAGGATAATAGACACAATGAAGCTTGTAGTTAGAATATGAAAAAATAATAAAATACCCAACTTAAATACAATTAACCAATGAGATATAAGAAAGATAATAAAATAATTCACTAAATTAAAAGTAGGATAAAAGCTTTATACATTATTGTTTCTTCTAATTTTATTTTGCTTTTCCAAAAATATCAAAAGTAGAACTATGGATTCTGAGCATGTTATTGTTGTTGTTAGGTGCCATCGAGTCGGCACCGACTCATAGAGACCTTATGTACAGCAGAACGAAACACTGCCCGATCCTGGGCCAACCTCATTACTGTTGCCATGCTTGAGTCCATCGATGCTGCCACTTGGCCAATCCATCTCAATAGCGGTCTTCCTCTCCTTCTCTGACAGTCCACCTTAACAAACATGATATCCTTCTCCAATGACTTGTCCCTCCTAACAGTATGTCTGAAGTATGAGAAATGAAGTTTGGTCATCTTTGCAGCCAAGGA
>NW_006408711.1:4695063-4703969 GCF_000296735.1 Chrysochloris asiatica
AGTTCTGCTTTTGATATTTTAGGAAAAGCAAAATAAAATTAGTAGGAACAAAAATGTATAAATCTTTTATCTTACTTTTAATTCAGTGAATTATTTTATTATCTTTCTTACATCTCATTGGTTAATCATATTTAAGTTGGATATTTTATTATTTTTGTGTTGTTGAGTGTCTTTGATTCAGTTCCAATTCATAGATACACTGTATAGGATTCTGAGGAATGGCTGGTGAGTTTGAAGAGCCTACCTTAGAGTCCAAACCCACTTTGTGGCACAGCATATTATCCTATAGTGTCATATACGGAGTCCTGTAGGATCTGTACTGTACAATTACTAAAACCCACTAACTTCTCCTTATAAATCCTATACAGGGTTGATAGGAGTCATATATGTTGTTAAGTGCCATTGAGTCAGTTCCAACTTACATTCAACCATTTCAAGAGATAGCATATGATCAAGAATTGATGGTATTGAAATTCAAATTATACTGAAGACACTTTCAAAAAACAAGGCTCCAGGAATTGTTGGAATAAATAGTGAAATGTGTAACCCAAATAAGGCAGCACTGGAAGCACTCAATTATCTGTGCCATGAAATTTGCAAGACAGCTACCTGGACAACTGTCTGGAAAAGATCCATATTTGTGCCCATTCAAAAGCAAGGTGATCCAACAATGTGGTAATCACTGAACGATAGCATTAGTATCACATGCAAGTAAAGTTTTGCTGAAGATAATTCAAAAATGTCTGCAGCAGTGTATTGACAGGGAGATGCCAGAAATTCGAGATTGATTTAGAAGAGGACTTGGAATGAGGGAGATCATTTGTAATGTCAGATGTATTTGGATGAAAGCAAAAAATATCAGAAAGATGTTTACTTGCGTTTTATTGACTATACAAAGGCTTTAGACTGTGTGGATCATAACAAACTATGGATAACATTGCAGAGAATAGATATTCTAGAACGCTTGATTGTGCTTATGAGGAACCTGTACATAGACCAGGAGGCTATTATTCAAACGGAAAAAGAGGATATTGAATGTTTTAAAATCAGGAAAAGTGTGTGCCAGAGCTGTATTCATTCCAGCCTCAGAAACCCTGTACAGGGTCCCTATGAGTCGGAATCGACTCCACGGCACATAACAACAACAACTCAGTTTTTATGCTGAGCAAATAACCCATGAAGTTGGATTATATGAAAAAGCATGCGGTATCAGGAATGGAGGAACACTCATTAATAATTTGAAATATGTAGATGGTACAAATTTGCTTGCTGAAAGCAAAAAAGACTTAAGATACTTACTGGTGAAGATCAAAGACCACAGCTTTCAGTATGGATTACACTCAGTGTAAAGAAAGTAACACTACTCACAACTGGACCAATACACTGTTTCGGTTAAATGCCATCAAGTCAGTTCTGACTCCTAGCAACCCTGTATAAGGTTTCCAAAGAGTGGTTGGTGATTTTGAACTGCTTCTTTTTACCTTGGATCTCTCAGCCATGTGATCCCTTGGCCTCTGCCCTGTTTAGGCAAGTGGTACAAAGTTCTTTTAGCCAAGCTATGTATTCCCAAAGGGCACATTCTTCAAACCAGTCCCCTCCCTGCAGGCACTTAGCTTTACTCAGTCCTTGGATTTACAGCCCAAAGCTGCTCTGTCACTCAATGCCATAAATTCTGCTGTTTCTCTAGGTAAGAATTTCACACTTGACTCATGCTCATCTCTCTTCTGGTCCTAGGATCTTCTGTCTCTGCTTCTGAGATGACTTCTTTAAAGCCTACATGGTGGGCAAAACTAACCAATACCACCCATTTTGTTGTTATTGTTGTTAAGTGTCATTGAGTTGGTTCTAACTCATAACGGCCCTGTATAGGGTTATTGAGGAGCAGCTGGTGAGCTTGAACTGACGACCTTGCAGTTCAAAACAACGTTGCAGTCCAGAGCATTAACCCCACAGTACCACCCCAAGATGCCAGTCCCACCCTTAGAATCCTGTATACCTCATTCATGTGGTACCACCCAATCACTTGGTGGTAATTAAGACTTTGGCTACAAAAGCCACAGCAAGTAAATTCAAGGTACCATGTATGGTTTATTATGTTGGGAATGAAAAATTGAAAAGGAATGGAGATGCATTCATTGTCACAAGGAACTTGTCAAAAACAATGATGTCTGTGATAGGATAACACCCATATGTCTCTATAAGGAAGACACCAACTACTAATGTCAGTGATGATGAAATTGAAGAACTCTACCAACTGCTTCAGTATGAAATTAATTAAACATACAATCAATAGGCATTGATACTGGTTATTGGAATGCAAAAGTTGAAAACAAAAAATAAGGATCAGTAATTGGAAAATGTGGTTTTGGTGACAGAAATGATGCTGGAGATCACATGATAGAATTTTGCAAGATCAGTGACTCATTCGTTGCAAATGCCTTTTAAAACAACATAAAGGGAGACTATACACAGTGGAGCCCTGGTATAGTGCTGTAAGATAAGCACTTGACTGCAAGGTCAATTTGAATGGCAAGGCTGATGGTTCAAACTCAGGAACTGTTCCTTGGAAACCCTATGCAGGGTTGCTGTGAGTTGGAACTGGCTTGATGGCACTTAACAACAACAATATGCACATGGAACTCACCAGATGAAATACACAGAAATCAAATTGACTGCATCAGGGGAGAGACACTATGAAAAAGCTCAATACTGTTAGTCAAAATAAGACCAGGGGAAGACTGGAACAGACTATCAGTTGTTGATCTGCAAATTCAGGCTGAATCTGAAGAAAATTAAAACACCACCACAAAAGCCAAGATATGACCCTGAAAATATCTTACCTGAAATTAGAGACCACCTCAAGAACAGATTTGATTCATTAGACACTAGTTACCAAAGATCAGAGAGCTGTATGATGACATCAAGAACATCATACAGGAAGACAGCAAAAGATCATTAAAAATATAGAAAAGAAAAAACCAAAAAGGATTTCAGAAGTGACTGAAATTTCTCAAGTTGAAAGAATTGAAGAAAAAATTCAAGCCTTGACTTGAAATATTAAAGGATTTTATGGACAAAATGTTGAATGATGCAGAAAGCATCAACAGAAGATGAAAGGAATACACAAAGTCACTGTACCACAAAAACAAAAAAAACAAAACAAAACAAAAAAAAAACGGAAAAAAAAGTCAACGATCAACCATTTCAAGAAGCAGTACATGATCAAGAATAGATGGTACTGAGGGAAGAAGTCCATGCTGCACTGAAGGCATTGGCAAAAAAAATAAGACACTAAGAATTGACAAAATAACAAATTTAAATCTTCCTCAACAAACTGATAAAGCACTGGATATGCTTACTCATCTGTACCAAGAAATTTGGAGGACAGCTACCTGACCAGCTGATTGGAAAGGATCCATGTCTGTGCCTATTTCAAAGAGGTGACCCAATGGAATGTGGAAATTAACAAATGTGGAAAGTAACAATGTCACTAGTATTACATGCAAGTAAAATTTTGCCAAAGCTAATTCCATGACAGTTTCAATAGTACATTAACAGGGAATTAACAGATATTCAATCTGGATTCAGAAGAGGAATATCATTGCTGATATCAAATGGAGCTTGGCTGAAGGCCGAGAATACCAGAAAGATGTCTTGTTTTGCTTTATTGGCTATACAAAGACTTTGGACTGTGTTGATCATGACTAAATTTGGATAACATTGTGAAAAGTGTGTATTTGAGAACACTTGATGTGAGAAACATGGATTCACACCAAGAGGCAGGTGTTTGAACAGAAAAAGGGGATACTGAATGGTTTATAATCAGGAAAGGTGTGCTCCAAGGTTTTATCCTTTCACCATACTTATTCAACCTGAGCAAATAATCCAAGAAACTAGATTTTATGAAGAAGAATGTGGCTTCAGGTTTAGAGGAATACTCATTTACAATCTGTGATCTGCAGATGACACTACCTGCCTTGCTAGAAGTGAAGAGGATTCAAAATAATGATGAAGATCGAAGACTACAGTCTTCAGTTGGGATTGCATCTCACCATAAAGAAAACAAAAAAATTTCACAACTGGACCAATAATTAACATCATGCTATATGGAGAAAAGATTGAATTTGTCAAATACTTCATGTTGCTTTGTTTCAAAATCAACATTCATGGAAGCATTAGGTAAGTAATCAAGTGAAATACTGCAATAGACAAATCTACTGTAAAAGATCTCTTTAAAGTATTCAAGAGCAAAGATATCAGTTTGAGGACTAAAGTGCTCTTGACTCATGCTAGGGTATTTTAAATGCCTCATATGCATGTGAAAGTTTGGCAATGCATAAGGAAGGCCTTAGAAGAATCGATGCATTTGAATTACATTTTTGGAAAAGATATTAAAAATACTTTGGACAACTAGAAAAACAAACAAATCAGTTTCAGAAGAAATATAACCAGAATCTTCCTTAGCAAGGATGGTGAGACTGTCTTTCTTACGTTAGACCTGTTATCAGGAGGGACCAGTCCCTGGAGAAGACATCTTGTTTGATAGGTTAGAGGGTCAGCAGAAAAGAGGAAGTACCATAATGAGATGGATTGGCAGCAGCAATGGTTCAATCATAACAATAATTGTGAGGATGGTGCAGTATTTTGTTCTGTTGTATATAGGATTGCTATGAGTTGCAACTGATATGATGGCATCTAACAACAACAAGAACATGATCATTACAAAGTTTCCATTTCAGGTAAAGAATCTGGTTCTGTTAAAATGCAATATTGAAAGAAACAACTAAGTGACTTAGTATTTGCAATGACTAAATTTATGCACAGCTCCACTTTAAGTTATATTTAGCAATTTCCTTTATCTACTTCACTACTCTGGATACTAAAGGTAAAAATACTAGTTCTATTAAGCCAAGTCTGTGGAAGATGGACCTATTATTTTGTACCTTCCAGTGATAAAATGACAGTGCAATCATCTATAGCATGCATTAGATACCTAAAGGGTACCAAAGTAATTAAGTCTCCATTATTTAACTCCAGCTTTAAGATCTCTGGTTTGACAGTTACTTCATAGCCAGGATGTATAGAAGACTGTGAAACACAATTTTCTTTAAATAAAAGGAAAAAAGCGAATAGTCTGCATCTTGACGTTCCTTATCTGCATTTCACCTTTATCGTCTCAGGAGCAATTCTTCCTGCACACAGAACAAAGCCTTAAATGTTTTCATTATTTTCTGACATCACACTCTCTCTCTTTTCTAGAAAAAGCATCTAAAGTTAATAAAGAGATAAAACCTATTTTCTTCTAGCCTTGTTTTTTTCAGATTTTTCAGTATTCAATTAAGAAAGTAAAAAAAAAATGTTGATCACCTTAGAAGAACACTGTTAGAATGTTCTGATATTTCTAATTTCTTCTTAATTCAGATTGTGAAATACATCCTCATTATGCTTGGTTAGGCTATGAAACAATGATAATGTTTCTGAATCCCAGGGATACTTGGAACAAAAAGAAGACTCTCAATTCTTAGAGCTCTGCACTGTTGAGCGTTCCCCCATATTTAACAACATGTTTCTGAAAAATCCTTTCAGCAGTGAGTGTTGCTTCTTAAGGGCTTATATATAAATATTTTGTTTATTGGTGTGAGAGAATTTATGTATTGAATTTAGCATTTGTCAAGTGGAGGGAGTTGAATGAATAAGTCAAGACTTGACTTGAAATATTGAAGGATTCTATGGGCAAAATACTTGGAGTCCTGGTGTGGTGCTGTGGGTTAATGTGTTGGACTGCAAAGTTGGTTTGAACTGCGAGGTCAGTGGTTCAAGTTCACCAGCAATCTTCAGGAATTCTGTACAGGGTTGCTATGGGTTGGAACCAATTCAACAGCACTTAACAATAACAACATGGGCAAATTTTTGAACAATGTAAAAAATATCAAAAGAAGATGGAAGGAATCCACAGAGTCACTGTGCCAAAAAGAAATGGCCAATGTTCAACCATTTCAAGAGGTAGTTTATGATCAAGAGCCAATGATACAGAAGGAAGAAGTCCAAGGTGCATTGGAGGCATTAGCAAAGAACAAGGCTCCAGGAACTGATGGAATACAAATTGAAATCCTTCAAAAAACTCATGTAGCACTGGAGGCACTCACTCATTTAAGCCAACTGACTGGAAGTGTTCCATATCTATGCCATTCCAAAGAGAGGTGATCCCAGTGGAATGAGGAAATCATCAGACAACATCATTTACATTGCATAGTATGTTATATGTTGGACTGTTAATCACAGGGTTGGAGGTTCAAATCCTCCAACTGCTCCTTGGAAGAAAGATGAGGCTTCCTGCTCTTACAGAGATTTTCAGCCTCAGAAACCCTATATAGGATTACTATGAGTCAGAACCAACTCTATGGCACAAAGCCACTTCAATAAGAGCAAGAGCAACCTTTACTAAATGTGTTCCTTCTCTGAAACAAATGTGATTATAATGTTCTTATGTGAGACACATTTTCTGTGTAGACATCTCATAAGTGGCTATGTGGGCTGCAAGCATAGAATTTTCTAATACCTAGCAAGCAGTTTAACTCTTTTCTTGTCAGGAAAACATGTTGGGCATGAAATGCATGAGGACATGGAGAACACATTGGCCTCACTATAATTTACTTTAAAAATCATTTCTAAACTTTGGTATTTTATTATAAAGAATGCTTCGTATCTGATAGAGACAAAATGTGTCAGAACATTATGGCTGAGAATAATTTTTCTGCAGTATTTGCTGATTTGATTGTGAAAAAATTTAGTAGTGCAAGCAATAGATTTTGTTGCATTTTTCTTTCAATGTTCTTATTTTTAAAAATAGCTAATGTTTTATATTATACAAAAAATGGAATGATGTAAAAATGGTACATACTAAGTCTCATTCATACATCTATTCTAATGAACACTTTTCCTTCCTTGCCACTTTTGGCAAACGTTTCTTTTCAGGTTTGTTTTGTAAAGAAAACAAAAATCCTCACCACTGGACCAATAAATAGCTTTGTGATAAATGGAGAAAATACTGAAGCTGTCAAAGACTTCAATTTGCTTGAATCCACAATCAATGTTCATGCAATCAGCAGTCAAGATATCAAATGATGTATTGCAATAGGCAAATATACTGCAAAAACCGATGACAGCTAACAACTGACTTGACATGTATAATATCTTGAATAGTACTCATTTATTTAAGATTTATCACATAACATTTGTAGGTAGATCATTTAACAGATATAATAGTTATTATTATTACTTTTACCTTTCTGTTGTAAATTGAGTAGAGGTTTACATTTCAGAACATATATTTTACATTAAACAATTCATATACATTTTGTTTCATCTCACTGATTTGCAATCCTCTTAATGTAACGTCACATAACTCCACTTTCTCACAGTGCTTTCTGTTTCCATTACGCCTTCTTTCCTAACCCTTCTGAACTGTGTCTTGTGTAAACGCTGACCTTTTGATCTCAAATGGTTGATTATTCTAAGTTGTGTTTACCGCACTAATTTCTTGTTCTCCTTATGTTGTTGCTGTTAAGTGACATTGCGTCGATTCTGACTCATAGAGAACCTGTGCAGGGTTTCTGAGGAATAGCTGGTGGGTTTGAATCACTGACACTGTGGTTCACAGTCCAGTGCTTGTCTTACAACACTACACCAGTGTTCCCCTTATAGTCCTGTCTTCTGTTTGGCTAAAAATCGAATACAAAGATGACAGTTGTAGACCTGAAGGGTGACATAAGACCATAGTCTTGGGGGCTCCATTAGTCTTTGTCTGACTGATAAGCATGATCTCTTCTATGATTTTGAGTTTTGTTCAATATTTTTTGGTACTGGTTACGGGAATCCATCTAGTTCTGGTGTCAGGGTCATGGAGACTGAGTTTAGTATGGTCCATTCATCAACTGGACTAATTATTTCCATATATCTTCTATTTTCACCACACTTCTTTCCCACAGACATGAAAGACCATTGGGTGCATCTTACATGACCATTCACTAGCTTTTAAGACCCCAGTCACTACTCACTAAAGTAGGATGCAGAACATTGTCTTCGTAGATTATGTTACACCAATTGACATTGGTGTCCCCTGAGATTATGGTTCTGAGAGCCCAGACCCAGTGAGTCTCTCTCAGAGTGTTTGGTTATGTCTAGGAAGTTTTCACAACTTTACCCCTCGTATGCTCCATCACACTCAGGAATATATTTGCAGCAAAGGTAAATACCTGTGTTAAAATACCTTCTATTAAACCCATATATATTTTGGGTATACTTTATCTCTCCCTGCCACATCTGCTTAGACTTAGTGTTTACTCATACATCTACTCATAGATCACCATCATTTCAGGATTGTATATATAGCAATATTTACTTCTGTTGCCTTTGATTATTGCACTTCTCTCAGTGTCTTACCCTGCTTCTTTCATTTTTTGCCAACATCCCTTTTACTGTATATTGTTTTCCTCTTTACCCATGTAACATGTAGATTAGTTTCTTCCCAAGTTTAAAACTTGCCTCTTCTACCTTAAACTTCCTCTTCCTTTAGAAATTCTGTAACTATACTATTCCATCTTTTTACCTTGTAAGTGTCTCCATTACAAATTGATACCTATGTTTCCCTGTTTTCAGTCTTATAGGTCTGTTTTACTTTGGATACTTGTGGTTCAAAGTCTAGTGCTGACCCTACAGTGCCACCACACAAGGAATCTATTTAGCATGATGTTATTTATTGAACCAGTGGTGAGGAATTTTGTTTGCTTCACATTGAGGTGTAACATAGACTGAAGGCTGTGCTCTTTGATCTTCATCAGTAGGTATTTTAAGTCCTCTTCACTTTCAGCAAGTAAAGTTGTATCATCTGCATATTGCAGGTTGTT
>NW_006408711.1:4705134-4710826 GCF_000296735.1 Chrysochloris asiatica
CTTTCTTGTCTTCTTTATGACATTTTGCTTTCTTCCTGTATGATGTTCTTGATGTCATCCCACAACTCTTATGGTCTATGATCTTTAGTGTCTAAGGCATCAGACCTATTCTTCAGATGATGTCTACAGTCAGGTGGGTTATATTTAAAGTCATATTTTGACTCTCATGGACTTGTTTTCATTTTCTTCAGCTTCAGTTTGAATTTGCATATGAGCAATTGATGGTCTGTTCCACAGTTTGCCCCATGCTTGTTTTGGGTAATGATATGGAACTTTTCCACCATCTTTTTCCACAGATGTCATCAGTTTGATTTCTGTGTACTCCATCTAGTGAGGTCCATGTTGTTTGAAAAAGGTATTTGCAGGGAACAAACCACTGGTCTTGCAAAATTCTATCTATCCTGCTCCACAACCCCTGTTCAAACCTTTTTCCTGGTGATAAAGAGTTCAGGGACAGCTGTGGCTGTTTTGCATTGCTGTGTGGTTTTAAGTGGAAACTGTCTCTTTAAATGTTGTGGAGATCTATGTGTATGTGTAATTTAACCCTCTGGGGGTGGTGGTGGGAGTAGCGTGTCCACTCACTCAGGCACCCCCTCTAGTCACCAGAATGGAGGTGCACAGACAGCAAGAGGCAAATAAACAGATATAAAAAAAAATAACATCCATAACTTTAGCTACTTGGTTCTGTCAACCGTCCGTGGCTGCTCTGATCCTTCCCCAGTTCAGTCTTGCCCAATGGCCACTCAGGGAGCATTTGAGCACCTCGGATTAGAAAGCACTGGATTTCTTGGTTTTGCTATAAATTCCACTGGCTGTAAGCCTTCCAACTTTCCAGATATTCCTTTGTAAGTAGCTTAGAGTTCTGGCATCACCCCCTTTGTATAATAGTGATATTAACTGGTCTTCTTTGTAGGCATATGAGTGTTATCCTATCACAGACAGCATCATACATCAGGATAGTTCTTGAAATATTCTCTTTGATGATGAATGTGACACCATTCCTCTTCAGTTTGTATCTCGAGGTGTAATAAATCATCATTTTATCTTCAAACTGGTCATTACACCTCTCCATCTCAGTATATTGACCTTTATGCTTCTCATTCATTTTTTTAAAATTAATAAATACTTGTTAAGTTGTTATTAAGTGCAACTGAGTCAGTTCTGACTCATAGCAACCCTGTATAGGGTTTCTAAGGAGCGACTGGTGGGTTTGAGCCATGAACCTTGTGGTTAGCAGTCCAGTGCTGATCCTACAGTACTACACCAGGACTCCACCTTGCAAATTTTAGCACTTTTCCTGTGATTTTGCCTTCTCCGTGGCTTTGAGTCTGTTTTTTGTTTTTCAAACTTATTTATTTTAACCATTGACTTTTAAAAATTAATTTACTTTCAGTCATTTAAAAAATAACTATATTTACCTACATTTAAAGGTGATTTTCCACAACTCATCTGTCAGTTTGTTGGACTGTGATGCCTTGCGTGTTGCTGTGATGTTTGAAACTATGACACAGGTAGTCTTAATGCCAGCAGGGTCTCCCAGGATAGACAGATTTCAACTGACCTTTCAGACTAATGCAGTCTCAGAAGAAGGAGAGGTGAACACTTCTGAAATTTTTTTAAGCAATGAATTCCTTGTGAACAGCATGAAACATTGTCAGATAACAGAAAAATATTAAATATTGAAACATGATGAATAACACCTGAATATTGCCAGATGTAGTGTGGGAAGATGAGCCCCTCAGATTCAAAGGCACTCAAAATAGATCTGGGGGAGAGCTGCCTCCTCAAAGTAGAGTTTACTGAGATTATGTAATTGGAGTAAAGTTTGCAGAAATTTCATTTGCTGACAGATGGGGCACAACTCAAAATGAAGAGAAACAGCTGTAATAGCCAATAATAATTGCAACACAAAATGTACAAAATATGGATCTAGGAAGATTGAAAGTTTTCAAAAATGAAATGGAACTCATAAACATCGATATCCTGGGTATTAGTGAGTTAAAATGGACTGATATTGCTATTTTGAATCTGACAATCATGATTTATTAGGTTAGGACAGACAAATTGAAGAGAAATAGTGCTACACTCATACCCAAAAATATTTCAAGATCTACCTTGAATGATAATGCTGCTTGTGATAGGATAAAATCCATTTGTCTATAAGGAAGAACAGTTAACCTATTATTATTCAAATTTATGCACTGACAACTAAAGCCAGTGAAGATGAAATTGAAGAATTCTACCAACTTCTTCAATCTGAAATTGATCAAGCATGGCATCAAGGTGTTTTGATAATTACTGGTGATTGGAATGCAGAACAAAGAATAAGGATAAATAGTTGGAAAATATGGCCTTGGTGATAGTTCTTATGCTGAACATCCCATGAATCAATTTTGCAAGATGAATGACTTAATTGCAAATACATTTTTAAAATAGCATAAAAGGTGAGTCTATACACATGAATCTCACCAGATAGAACACACAGAAATCAAATTAACTACATATGTGGAAAAAGACTGTGGAAAACTCTCCATCATTAGTCAAAACAAGGTTAGGGACAGACTGTGGAACATACCATCTATTGCTCAGATATAAGTTCAGACTAAAGCTGAAGAAACTTAAAACAGTTTTTGAAGAAGGACACATGTTTGGTAAAGTGGAGGATCAGTGAAAAAGAGGAAGACCCCCAAAGAGATGTAATGACACAGGAGCAGCAACAATATACTAGACAATACCTAACAACATACATTTTAATATATAGAGATTTAAAGGCTTTATCTTATAAAATAGCAGCTAAAATATGAGTAATTTAAAATTCTAATGTTTGAACCAATAGATTGCAACATTTCTAAACCAAAACAAAAAACTATGGACTGCCAGAGAAACAAATAAATCTGTGTTGGATGAAATAAGCTGAATGTTCCATAGAAGTCAAGATGGACAGACTTTGTCTTGCATACTTCTGAAATATTATCAGGAAGGAACAGACCTTGGGGAAGGACATCATGCTTGGTAAAGTGGGGAGTCAGTATAAAAGAGGGAGACCCAAATGAGATGGATTGGCACAACAACAGCAACAATGAACTCAAGTGTAATAATGACTGTGTGATTGGTGCAGGATTGGGCATTGTTTCATTCTGTTGTGAATAGGGTTGCTATGAGTCGGAACAAACTCAAAGACATCTAACAACAACAACAATGCCACTGGCTTGAGAATCTCCATAAATCAGATCAGGGTAGTGATAAGATTAAGAGTGGTGTGTTGTTGTCAGGTGCCATTGAGCCAGTAATGAATCATAGTGACCTTATGCACAACAGATGGAAACACAGCCTGGTCCTGCGCCATCCTCACAATCATTGTTAAGCTTGAGCCCTCTGTTGTTGCCACTGTGCCAACCATCTCTTCAGGATTCTTCCTCTTTTTCACTGATGCTCCACTTTACCTCGCATGATCTTCTTCTTCAAGGATTGATCCTACCTGATAGATAATGTGTCCTCTTGATAGTTGAGAAATGGAGTCTTTTCATCTTAACTTTTAAGGAGAGTTCTGGTTGTACTTCTCCTAAAACAGATTTGTTTGTTTTTCTAGGAATCTATGATATTTTAATATTCTTCTCCAAAATCATAACTTAAATACATCAAGTCTTCTGTGATTTTCCTTATTCACTTTCAAAATTTTATATGCATATGAAGCCTTTGAAAATACCGTGGCTTTGGTCAGGTGTACCTTAGTTCTCAAACTGACTTCTTTTCTTTAAAACACTTTAAAGAAGTCTTGTGAAGCTGATTGGCCTAGCACAATACATAGTTTGATTTCTTGACTGCTACTTCCATGAGTGTTGATAGTGGATCCAAGCAAAATGAAGTTTTTTGTTAACTTCAATTTTTTCTCCACTTACCACGATATTATTTATTGGTCCAGTGGTAAGAATTTTTATTTTCTTTACATTGAGGTGTAATCCATACTGAAGGCTATGGTTTAATCTTCATCAGTGAGTATTTGAAGTCCTTAAGGGTGGTGTACCCCACCCTTAATTGTCTTATTGATTTATTATGTCAAATCACATCATGGAGGATAACTACATCTCAATTGCCAATCCACTGAGAATCCTGGCCCAATCATACTGACACAAAACCTTAACTATCACACTATCCAATCCCTCCTTTCAAACCTTCTTCTGCTTCCTTCCATCCCCTGTCCTCATGAGTTAATTTGCACAGTCACTCCTCAAAGAGATTTTAATGACATCATGTTCTCCATTTTGGAAATGGTATGGAAGCATCACAAACTAAAGCCAGTAAATGATTTTCTTACTAACTCATCCTTTTAAGTGTGCTGAATCATCAACACAGGAATAAAGTAGCTGTGATGGATATTTACAGAGAATTGACCTCATCCTAAAAGTTATTGGTATCTTTCCACCAATTGCTAGATAGATGAGTACTTGTAGAGCAATAAAACATTTTTTTTTCTAATTTCTACAAATGTACACATAACTAACAGACATTTTATTCATCAATCCATTTTATTTATATCTAGGCTTTCTTATTCTCTAATTGCTCAAAGAAACATCCTACAGGAAGACCTTAGCTTAACTTATTCTTATTTATAGTTGGCCTGTGAATACATTGGAGTAAGGGTGCCCACCTTCTGCACAGTTGAAGATCTGTGTATTACTTATAGTTTCCCCTTTAACAATAACTTTAAACTTCATGGGACTACTTGTAGGCAGCTTTTTTTCCTATTGATACCACTATGAACTCAAGTGTTTCAACTATCTGCTTAATATACCATGTGATGCTAATTGTCTTTGTGTGAGCAATTTATGAACATGGAAATTATTAACATCACTCAGCATTTAACTGTATACTGGCAGCACTTGAGTTCATTGCAGTAGCAACAGTAAAAGAAATTTATGTATAAAGGGATCTATACAGTTTAAATTAGCATTGTTCAAAGGTCAACTGTACTTTAAATTGTGTCAGTTATATGTTCAAGAGTACTACTAAGCATTTAATTATATACATACAGAGTATGTTGTGAACAAATTTATGAACTACATTCTGGGATTGGAGAAGGTGGGCAACTTTACAAGGAACTCTTCTCAAGTATGTGTGTACTGTTGTTGTTAAGTGCCTTTGAATCAGGTAAGACTCATAGCAACCCTATACAGGGTTTCCGAGAAGTGGCTTGTGGATTTGAACTGCAACATGAGGTTCAAACCAAACTTGTGGTCGAGTGCTTACTCTATAGTGCCACATGTTTGTTGTTGTTGTTGTTAGGTGTCATCAAGTTGGTACTGACTCATAGTGACCCTATGCATAACAAAACAACACACTACCTGATCCTGGGCCAACCTCACAATTTTTGCCACTCTTAATCCCATTGATGCTGCCACTTTGCCAATCCATTT
Source organism: Chrysochloris asiatica (assembly GCF_000296735.1). Taxonomy (NCBI): domain Eukaryota; kingdom Metazoa; phylum Chordata; class Mammalia; order Afrosoricida; family Chrysochloridae; genus Chrysochloris; species Chrysochloris asiatica. Next base: position 4,710,549 of record NW_006408711.1, read on the forward strand.
TGCTGGGGGTCTTCCTCTTTTATCTGACCCTCCACCTTAACAAACATGATATCCTTCTCCAGCAACTGGTCCCTCCTGACAATATGTCCAAAGTATGAGAGATGAAGTCTGGCCATCCTGGCCTCCAAGGAGCACTCTGGCTTCACTTCTTCCAACACAGATCTGTTGGTTCTATGGGCAGCCCGTGGCACTTTCAATATTCTCCTCCAACACCATAACTCAAAAGCATCCATTCTTCTATAGTCTTCCTTATTCACCGTTCAGCTTTTGTATGCATA
>NW_006408711.1:4711451-4717738 GCF_000296735.1 Chrysochloris asiatica
TCTCATGAGCACAAATAAGTGTTCCAGGATATACTTATATTTTGCAATGTTGTTCATAGCTTGTCATGATCCACACAATCGGAAGCCTTTGCATAGTCAATAAAGCACAGGTCAACATCTTTCTGATATCTAATACTTTTCAATCTGTAATGTGGTGGTAAAAGACCAAGAAAGAGAAGGTAAAGAAAAACTTAGATCAATTGGGATATATTTGTGTGTATGTAGAGGTCCAGGAGCCCTAGTAGCATAGTGGTTACAAATCGGGCTGCAAACCACAAGGTCAGCAGTTTGAGACTACCAGCTGTTCTGCGGTGAAAGATGAGGCTTTCTGCTCCCGTAAAGTTTAACAGCCCCAGAAACCCTGTACAGGGTCACTATGGGTCAGAACCAACTCGACGGCATATGAAAGTAAACAGTAGAGGTCCAGGAACAACATTCTGCCAGATGCCCATCTGTGTCTTTACAGATAATTCTCAACAATACTCACTGAGAGCTGCAGTCAAGCTTAAACTGTGCCCAAACTGGATAAGTCTTCCAATATAAGTATGCATTAGTATATTTCTGTGACCCACAAGTGAGGGTTTATAATTTATCTTGCTGCTGTAAGTTGTCAGTTCCTGGAATGAGTTCTTTAGAATCTGCCAGTTTACCATCCAGCTTTCTTCTCAAGTCACCTTGTGATATACTTAGCTCATCAGATGTCCTACTCATATTGCACCTACTTTTCACTTATCAACGATCTCATTATCTGACATTTCACATTTATGACAAGAGTGAAATATCTTCTCTCTGATTATTTTGCTCATTAATGACACACGTCTGGCAGTAACGAACACTGAACTGTAAGGAGAGAATTACACTGGCTGTGATAGTTAAGGTATATGTCAACTTGGTAAAGCCATGATTCTCAATGGTTTGGTAGTTATGCAATAATGTAATTTGGCAGTTATGTAATGATGTGAATTTTTTTGGTTATGTAATGATGTGGTCATCCTACATTTTGTGATCTTATTTTCTTATTCTCCATTTTTGCATAACAGTGATGCTTTCATAATGATCTGGTCTTTGGAACCTAACCATGTCAGTAAGTGAGGAGTGTATTTACAGATACCATCTGGAATGGAGCCCTGAATGACAGCTTACTGATTCTGACTCTGAATGTCTTGTTGTTGCTAAGTGACTATGAGTCAGTCTTGACTCATAGCAACCCTATGTAGGTTTCCCAAGGAGCAACTTGTGGGTTTGAACCATTAACGTTGCAGTTTGAACTGACCTTGTGGTTCAGTGCTTATCCTAAGCATCTCTTAAAGCTCTTGTTCCCTGTATGTATAGTTAGCATATCAATGCTTTCTCTTGGCCAGAAGTTCACAATTTAGAAACTCCTGTTCTCCCTGCTATCTGTTCAAAACCTGTTAGGTGTTGGTTCTGGTCTGGTTGGAGCAGAGTTCACCTTGACATCGTGGCAGCCATACTTTACAGTGGTTCTTTGAACCATGCACTTTGGTCCACCCTGTAAGCCTCCTTCCTGAATCCCTTTCCCAAGCAGTAATCATTGATTGAAGCCCTGAAATCTCATGGTGAAACCCACATTGATTGCATCCTTCTGATTCATTAGCTGGCTGTGACTGTCCTTATCCACTTTGTCCTGGATACACTTTTTCTTCAGAATTCTTCAACCAAATTGCCAACAGATCCTAATTCAGGAGCCACACATTTTTAAAATACGTACAGAGGTACAGGGAGGGTTTCGATTTTAAAAAGTTTAGTTTGTTCATAATACATCCTATTCTAATCATTTTTTAAACACTTGTTGTTGTTGTTGTTGTCAGGTGCCATCGAGTCGGAACCGACTCATAGCGACTCCATGCACAGCATAACGAAACAATGTTCGATCCTGGGCCAACCTCACCACCGCTGCCACCCCCGAGTCCATCAATGATGCCACCTGGCCGATCCATCTCGTTGGAGGTCTTCCTCTTTTTCTCTGACCCTCCACCCTACCCAGCATGACATCCTTCTCCAACGATTGTTTCCTCCGGACTACATGTCCAAAGTAGGAGAGACGAAGCTTAGCCATCCTGGCCTCCAAGGAGCACTCTGGCTGCACTTCTTCCAAAACAGATCTATTGGTTCTTTTGGCAGTCCATGGCACCCTCAGTATTCTCCTCCAACACCACAACTCAAAGGCATCAATTCTTCTACGATCCTCTTTATTCACTGTCCAGCTTTCGCATCCATATGAGGCTATTGAAAACACAATGGCCTGGGTCAGGCGCACCTTAGTCCTCAAGCTGACATCTCTGCTCTAGATGCAAATTTTTACTTATAGAGAACCCATTTTACTGGATAAATAATAAATTCTGTTATATTGTTCCAATTTTCCAAAACCTCCATTGTCCATATCATTCCCAGTCTTCTAGATTTGTGGAGGATCTCCTAGAGGAATAATAGAATTATAACAATTCAATTGACAAAATTCACATCATTCATGAGACTGACCAATAAAAGCTACTTCTCTTAACCCACATAAATTACCTCAAGGAGCTTTGGTGGCAGAATGGGTTGAGAATTGGGCTGCTAACCTCAAGGTCAGCAATTCAAATACACCATAATAATTTTTTTTCTTAGAAATTATTTCAAAATACCATCCATGAAGAGATAATTCATTGTTTTCTTACCGTGGAGAAATGTGAGAAAAGGTCAAGAAAAGAACAAGTTTTACTGATTCTCAGCATCTTTCCACACTCCTTCTAGACACCAACAATCTAAGATTTAACGATCATCTCTGAGATGATGTTAATGATTTAAATTACTCTCAAGTGAACTCCATTTTTACAGTGAAAGAGGTGGATACACCAATAGGGGTTTTAGAAGCACAGTTGTGCTTTAGGGACATTGAGATTCTAACTTGCATTAAGTGTTCAGATTCAGTTATCTTTTTCATTTGGCTGATACAGATGTTTCCTTTGTATTGGTAGAATTGCCACCAGTGAACAAAGCATCTCAGCTCATGAATCTGCCCTGACGCTCATCCTGACAAGCTGGAGAGGGAAAAACTGCCTGCAGATGGTGTTTCCAATGTGTACAATACAGTGGGCTCCAAACACATGGGGGCTTTATTTAGGGTGCCAAAACTCACTGTTCTTCCATGTAGTAAAATTCATCTGATAAAAAGGTTTCAATTTATTAGCAATGTTTTTTGATTAGAGGAGAAAATATTGGCTCTTTTGGCTAGGGAGCAAATTTAAACTGAGCCCCTGTGGAGGAAACAGAAAAAAAGACTTACTAATTTTAAAGAGCCTGTTGATCCTGGATCATCCTTACTGGCACTTTATTTAATCAGTAGAGGAAGTCTTACCGGTGTCACTGGGTCAAATCACAAGTAACTAATTATGGGCAATGGCAACACAAATCTTTGTGACTAGAAGGCTTTCATAGCTATTGTTCACTTACCATTGGCTAAGGAGCGAATGCTAATTTTCATGTTAAGTGTATACAGATTTATGTAACAAGAACCACAAATTTGTATCAAAGATATTTTGAAAAGAACTATTACGAAAGCTGCAAATGCTTGGGCAAGTAGAAATTTTAATTTGTGAAAAACAAAACCCCAAACAAAACCACCCAGCTATTTCATATTACCCTATAAGACTGAGAGTTACTCAGAGAAAACGATAATGTTTATAGCACTCGCTTGTCCATAGTAGGCACTCAATAAGTGGTTGACTGTAAAAATAAAGGAGTGAATAGCATTGCCAAATAGAAGAATTAATAAAGAGTAACTGAATTTTTGTTTTCTTTCCTATTGTCTTTGGATAGTAAAAGAATAAAATTTTAATTGCCAAATTTTAGAGAAGAGGAATGGGGTGACCACTCAGACTTATTCTCTTATTTTAGAGGTTATGATGATGATATTTATCATTTGAGACATTGTAGTCAGGGTTGATCATGCATGCCACACTTAATCCTTCTAACAAACCGTGATGTAACAATTAAGTGCCTGGCTACTATGTGAAATGTCAGCAGTTTGAACTCACCCAGGGTCTCCACGGGAGAAAGCCATGACTATCTGCTTCAGTAAAGATTGCTGTTGTTGTTAGGTACCCTTGAGTTGACTTTGACTCATAGTGACCTTGTATAGGGTTTCCAAGTCCGTAAATATGTATGGGAGCAGAATGGCTTATCTTTGTCACGTGGAGCAGTTGGTGGGTTTGAACTGCTGACCTTGTGGTTAGCAGTACAATGGTTATTGTACAGCTCCACCAATGTAAAAATTATGGCCAACAAAACCCTATAGAGCCTTTCTGTCACATAGGAATTGAATTGATGGCATCTAGCAACAACAACTCTATATGTAGGTGCTCGACCACTTTATAGAAAGAAGATCGATGTGTAGAGAGGTCACACAGTAAGTGTTGCTGTTGTTAAGTACTGTCAAGGTGATTCTGACTTATAGTGAACCTATATAGGGTTTCTGAGGCTTTAAATCTTTGAAGGAGCAGAAAGCCTCATTTTTTATTCATGTGGAGCAACTGGCAGGCTCGAACTGCAGACCTTGTGATTGGCAATCCAGTGCTTATTGTGTGGAGCCACTGGGCTCAGTAAATGATAAAACCAAGGTTAAACCCAGGCCGTTTAACTCATAAGCCAACATCCTTCATCATTATGCTACATTGGCCTCAGTTTTCAGACAGGTTGAATGACTCATCCAACTCTGTCACAGAATTTGGTGTAAATCTTCATCTCCTGATTTTCTATTCCATTGCACTTTCTCCTACAACATACTTGATTGAGTCAGAAACCTTTCATATAACAAATGCCCCTCATATTACAACCTAAATAACAAATCTAATGGTAAACCAGTGGTGGTGTTGTGATATATAAGTTAGGATTCTGTTAGCTGCAAGAAACAGGAAATCCAAGTCAACAGCATAAAAAACTGAAGAAAACATATTATTTTCAAAACAAGCAAATCAACAATAAGATGGTGTTGCAAAATGACTTAAGCACTCAGATACCCTTACAGATATTTACTGTACCAAATATTTATTGGGAGATAGTGGCTCTGTAGGATAAGCATTGTGAACCACAGTGTCAGTGGTTCAAGCCTACCAGCTGCTCTGCAGGAGAAAGATGAAGTTTACTGCTTTCCCAAAGATTTACAGCCTTTGAAACCCTACACAGGGTTTGACAGCACTTAACAATAACAACAAAACATTTATTAGCAAGAAATCACAAGGAAATAGATTCATATGCAGGATTGAGAAAGTCTCAACTCCCTACCCTTTTAGTGTCTCCGAACACAATTTTGCATGAGAGGATAAATGAAGGAAATCACCAAATTTCTTGATACAGGATTATGCCATTCTGACAGCTGGCCCCGGACAACTAGAATTCCAGATTCTCTGGCCATGGACTATCCTATTTAGAAGTTGAGACATCACTCCATATGACTACAGACTTCTAACTTTGCTAGAAACTTATTCCCTATTTATGAAAGCATGAGAAATGTCTATGAAATAATTGTAGTTAATCCAAATGAATTGAATACCTTTAATTTAAAAAATGAAAGCCCAATTTTAGAATTCATCATACTAGTTAACAGGCTGCTATTTTTATCACTAAAAGCCCTTTTCTGACATTTAGTATGCTAATTAGTAAAGTGCAGGTTATTGAGAAAGACACAGTTAACAGAAATACTTATAATAATTTGCCCTTCTGGAGTATTGGCTTTCACATGAGAATGCCAGGTAGACCACTCCTGTATTCTTTTTTTTTTTCTTTTTAAATTTTTATTGTGAATTATGTGGGTTTACATGGGAGAACATCAGCTTTACATTCATCCTATCGTATTTCATTTCATTGCAATGATTACAATGCCCTCTATGCTTCATTAAATAACCAAAGGGTACAACCCACAGGCCTGACCCCTGACTGTCAGCACACAGCCCCTCTCCCTCCCTAAGTCCAGTGTTCCCAGCCACTCCATCTGTCCATGTCATTGTCTCGGTCTCCATTTCTGGAGTCACTGCTTCTCTGGGAAGGGTCCTGCACTCCACTCGTTTCCCTCCTTTTATTAAAAAACATAAAAAAATCTGCCTTTACAATTCTGACCCTCACAGTCAGTCCTGATGGCAATTATTCACTATTGTACAATAGTCTTAAAACGGCCACCACTCGTCTGTCTGTCGTGCTGTGGTGGTCTGAGTTGCTGTGATTCTGAGGGCTATGCCACCGATGTTTTAAATAACCAGCAGGGTCACCCATGGTGGAAAGGTTTCAGATGA
>NW_006408711.1:4741181-4742192 GCF_000296735.1 Chrysochloris asiatica
AGCCCACAGTGCCACACCAGGACTCCCACTAGCCATTAGAGAGATGCAAATCAAAATAAAAATGAGATATCATCTCACACCACCAATAACAGCACAGATAAAAAAGTAGAGGACAATAAATGGCGAGGAGTTGGAGAGACTGGGACACTCCTACATTGCTGGTGGGACTGCAAAATAGTCCAACCTCTCTTGAAAGCAATATGGCACTTCTTCAGAACGTTGAAAATAGAAATACCTTATGATCTAGAAATTCCCCTACTTGGTATTTACCCACAACAAATACGAGCCACAACACAAGAAGATATATGCACACCAATGTTCATAGCAGCACTATTTACAATAGCAAAAATATGGAGACAGCCTAAGTGCCCATCAACCAACGAATTGATAAACAAACTGTGGTATATACACACAATGGAATATTATGCTTCCTTGAAGAATAACAAGGAAGTTGCAAGCCACCGCATAACATTGATGAACCTTAAGGACATTATGTTGAGTGAAATTAGTCAGTCACAAAAGTCGAAATACTGCATAGGACTGCTACTGTAAAAGACTAAGAAAAAGATCCCATACTTAAGTGGGGGCGGTGGGGAGGGGAATCTTTTCTGGTTACTGGGATTTAGAGGTGGGGTGAGGGAAGGGAGGGGAAGGTGGAACACAAGGTGGGGAATAGACAGGGTAATTTGGGTTCTAGGGAGGGGGGCAATACAGAAGAAGGTGGAAGGGAATGGAAGAACAAAGCGGATGGGAAAACAATTAGGCAGGTTTGAATGGGCTAAGTGGGGCAGAGGTAAATAATGATGTATGCACAACCTTGGAACAACAAGGCCCTGGGATACAGCAACTGAGATATGGTTGGAATGGCGAAAGGGGGGGCGGGATAATGTTAAGATGCTTGGCTGTCTTTTGAATCTTGGTTTCCCTGGCATACCATTATAAAATAGACATTTGAGGGGGAGATAAAAGAATAGCCAGAAATCTTACCATAGAAAGCTTGTAAGTCCGTCT
>NW_006408711.1:4743332-4744943 GCF_000296735.1 Chrysochloris asiatica
GGCTGGGGAAGCTAGACCCAGAGAGGGAGAGGGCTTGTGTGCTGATGACTGGGGAGCAGGCTTGCAGGGTATACACTCTGGTTGTTTGATGATGCATGGAGGGGATTGTAACCATGGCAATGAGACGATATATGATAAGATGAATGTAAAGCTAATGATCTCCCATGTAAACTATCACAGAATTCACAATAAATCATTTAAAAAAAACACAAAAACTATGGGTCCAGTGTTTCTTGGAGACATCTGTGTGCCTTGGCATCAACCTTTTCCTGGGACTAGGAGGATCTCAGTGTAAGGGGCCTTAGTCCAAAGGTTGTGCTTTGCTACCAGCTCTTCTTTCGTGGTGGTAGCGAAGTCCCTTTTTCTCCACTCACTTCTCTCTTCTTTTATTTCGTGTATGGTATTATAAGTTGATGCAGGTCACACCCAGGGAATTTTCCCTTACATTAGATCAGGACTGTGACCTCTGTAAGGTTGTTCCACCCTAATTCTCTTATTTGACTGATCACATCAGGTAACATAATGGGGGTTGATTGTATCATAGCAAATCAGTGAGAATTATGCCTATGTTGATATGTATATTTGGTGGATACAATTCAATGCATTGTGCCTTGGAATCTCTATGAACCACAGTTTCATCTGTAAAATGTAAAGTTTACATTCCACATTTAAAGTATCTTCCAGCTTCAAAATGTCCCATATTCCTTTCAAAGGAAGTTTTACCATGAATACTTGACTGACTCTTGCATTTTCATAAAGCCTTTGTTCATTTTGATCAACTCTGACTACCTACTCATACCTGTAGAATAAACAATTGGTGTTGAAAATTAAAAATTTATTACTTCTCAAATCTTGAATATCCTACCACTATAAAGTATCCATTAAAATGTGAACTTGATAAACAAGCTATGTTTGTTTTTTTTTTTCCTAATATACAACCCTGGTGTGTATATTAAATTAAATATGTTAAAAGTTGAAGAAAAGTCAAATAAAAATGTTCTGTTATTATATTATAAAATTATAAAAATTTTATATTTTTATTGTGAATTGAGTGAAAGTTTACAGACAATATCATTAGTTTTACATTTAATAGATAATACACTTTGTTTCATCTCAATGACTGCAATCCCCTTCATGGAACAACAGTTATAGCACTTCCTCCTTGTACCTCCTATTTCCTTTCCACCCACATGCTCATTTGTTCTTATATTTGTCCTTCAGTATATGTTACCCCTTAGATTTTGAGTAATTGACAGCTTCATCGTTCAAAGTAAGTATACCTCACTAGTGTTGTGTTCCTCCTATATGCCTATCTATAACTTGACTGAAAGTTGGGCCACTAGGATGAGTTCATTTTCAGACCTAAAGGCTGGTGGAGGTACCTTCAGTCTCTTTCTGACCAAGAAGCCTGGTCTTTATTTATTTACTTAATAATTTTGAGTTTTGTTCCACATATTCTGCCACTTTATCAGGGACCTTCTAATATGATGCTTTTCAGAGCAGTTAGTAGTTGGGCACCAGTTAGTTCTTATGGTCTCAGAGTTGTGGAAACTGATGTTCACATGTCACATTAGTACATTTTACTAATTGATTCCAAGCATCTTCAACTGT
>NW_006408711.1:4746558-4747516 GCF_000296735.1 Chrysochloris asiatica
AGGTTCCTCATGAATACAATTAAGTGTTCCACAATACTCACTTCTGCAATGTTGTTTATAGTCATAATCCACAGAATTGACAGCTTTTGCTTAGTTAATAACTCACAGGTAAGCTTCTTTCTCGTATTCTCTGCTTTCAGCCAGGATCTATCTGTCCTTAGCAATGATCTACCTTGCTCCTAGTCCTCTTCTGAATCTGCCTAGAACCTCTGGCAATTCCTTTTCAACATACTTTTGCAGGTAATTTGAATTATCCTTAGTAAAATTTATTTACATGCGATATTAATTATATTGTCTGATGTTTTCCCCTATCTGTTGGGTTGCCTCCTTATGGAAAGGGCACAAATATGGCAATCTTCTTATCAGTTGACATTGTAGCTGTCTTCCAAATTCTTTGTCACTGATGAGTGAGTACCTCCAATGTCACATCAATTTGTTGAAATATTTCAATTTGTATTCCATCAATTCCTGGATCCTTGTTCTTTGCCCATGTCTTCAGTGTATTTTGGACTTCTTTCAGTTTCATTGTTTCTTGATCATATGTTATCTCTTAAAATGATTGAACATCGACCATTTCTTTTTGGTACAATGACTCTGTACACTCCTTCCATCTTCTTTTGATGCTTTCTGCAATATTAAATATTTTGCCCATTTGTTGTTGTTGTTAGGTGCCATGGAGTCGGAACCGACTCATACCGACCCCATGCACAGAAGAACGAAACAATGTCTGGTCCAGGGCCAACCTCACTTCTGTTGCCACATTTGAGTGCATCAATGCTGCCACCAGGCCAATCCATCTCATTGGGATAAATAAAGACTTGTTGATAAGAATGCTGTTTATTGGTCCAGTGGTGAGGATTTTTGTTTTCTTTACATTGAGTTGTAATCCTTACGTAAGGCTGTGCTCTTTAATCTTCACCAGTAAATATTTTAAGTCCTCTTCACTTTCAGCAAGCAA
>NW_006408711.1:4748633-4755094 GCF_000296735.1 Chrysochloris asiatica
TTTTCAGTGTCTAAATATTTGGAAGTGGTCTGTCTCCCCTTCTTCCTAGTTTGTCTTAGTCTGGAAGCTCATCTGAAACCTGTCCACCATTGGTCATCCTGCTGATGGCATAGTTTCCAGAATCACTTCAACATGTAAGCCACCACAGTACAGAATCTGACAGATAAATGGTGGCTACCAGCCCTGGTAACCATCAAAGAACATTTCTTTTAGTTTGGAATTTTTTTCTTAAGCTTTTACAATAATAGTCTCATACAATATTTGTCCTTTTGTTTTTGACTAATTTCACTCAGCATAATGTTCTGCAGGTTCAGCCAAGTTATGAGGTATTTTGCAGATTCATTGTTACTTTTCAACATTGTATAGTATTCCATTGTGTATATGTATCAAAGTTTGTTTAACCATACTTCTATTGTTGAGCACTTATCTGTCTTCATCTTTTTACTATTGTGAGTAATGCTTTGATGAACATAAGTATACAAACATATTTTTGCTATATCATTAATTATAAAAATGTTATCTAAAATTATCTAACAATCACCAATAATTTGCATATACTGTAGTTAGAATATTATGGAACTGTGCATGAAGGTTTCATGAAAACTTTACTGCACATAATTTTGTGACCTACAGACTGTGATTATTCTGTAATGCTCAAGTATCCCCTCTCAATATATAGTAGACTTCAGTTCATTATCTGTAGTTGAACATGTCTCCCAGGATCTTCCTAGCAAGCACATTGTATCTTATTGGGTCCAAAGAGATTACATTCTATTGTACTTAAATGGATCTTGACACCCAGCTTGTGGGTTTGCTTTATCACCAATCTGCAAGAGTTTTCATTTCAACGACTATGTAATTTGACTCCCTCTTACTTGCTTGGCATAAGCACCAATCCCTTATCTAGCTTTTCAGTTTTTATTGTTGAATCAGTCAGTAAATCTTAATTATATTAAGCGGTGTGACCCCTTTTTAGACTTTAATGTTATAAGAGTCTAAATTAGGAATCTAATCTAGATTTTAAGAATTTGAAAATAGAGAATCTGAGAAATTAGAAGCTATACATATAAATCTACTTGATATAAAAGGGAAGAAAACAGAGAATAAATACCTCATGGCATTAACAAAATTGGGAGTGAAAGACATTTTAGTAAAGGGAAATATGGGAATGATTTTTACTCATCATTTGAGTTAATTCCAAATTGAACTTGAATAGAAATTGCCATTTAGAGAGCTAAAATTATCAACAAGTAGCCCTCTTCCACTACCCCTAAATAATGATGGTGAGTATAATTTGAGCAAGACTTTTTGATTATAACAATATAGAAAGAAATTGCATTATAAGGAGAGGTCTGTCTAAATTTATACGAAGCACTGTTTCTTATCTCGGTTTTCTGTAAGTGTCTAAAGAAATAGACTGTCTTAGAAATGGCCCAAATTTCTAATATGTTGTTTTTAATTACCAACATTATCAGCACATGGTTTTCAGTGATTACACAACTATCACTGCAATAACAAAGTAACTGAGTCATATTTTAACAGTATTACAAACATTAAAATAAGCATAAATAAAATGTTATAAGATACAAGGGATCGCATAATAATATGCAGTTGTTGTTGTTGTTAAGTGCCTTCGAGTCGGTTCCGACCCATAGTGACCGTGTACAGGGTTTCTGAGGCTGTAAATCCTTATGGGAGCAGAATGCCTCATCTTTCTCCCGTGGAGAGGCTGGTAATAAGATTCTATTATTTCATAATTACAATTAAATAATCTACTTTGTGCCCAAACAACAGAATGTAAAATAACTGGGAGAATTCCTTTATTAATGCACAGAAACTATAAAGCAATGATATAAAATAAATTGGCAAGTTTTAAGACATTGAAGTGGTATGGTACTGTAGGATTGCTGTTGTTGTTGTTAGGTGCCATTGTGTTGGTACTGACTCATAACGACCTTATACACCGCAGAACGAAACACTGCCCAATCCTGGACCAACCTCACTACTGTTGCCACGCTTGAGTCCATTGATGCTTTCACTTGTTCAATCCATCTCGTTGGGGGTCTTCTTCTTTTACTTTGACCCTCCACCTTACCAAATATGATATCCTTCTCAAGCGACTGGTCCCTCCTGACAATATGTCTGAAGTATGAGAGACAAAGTTTGGCCATCCTGGCCTCCAAGGAGTACAGGATTAGCACTTGCTAATAAAAAGGCCTGTAGTTTAAACCCATCATCCACTCCTCAGAAACCCTATATAGATTCACTATAAATTGGAATCAACTTAATGGTCTTAACAATAACAAGTCACATTGTAGGCATTTATGATGTTGCCTGTCTAGCATTGCTCCATGTGAAGTACTAGCTCTTCCTACCTCTAAAGAACCTTTCTCTTTCTTCATTCCTTCCCTAACGTGCTACTACCATGTAGCAGTCTGAGTTGGAGCTTCCCTTCTTCCTACACGATGTTGTTGTTGTTGTTGTTAGGTGCCATTGAGTCGGTACCAACTCATAACAACCCTATGCAAAGCAGAATAAAACAATGCCTGACCCTGGGCCAACCTCACCACTGTTGCCATGCTTGAGTCCATCAATGCTGGCACCTGGCTAATCCATTTCACTGGGGGTCTTCCTCTTTTTCTCTGACTCTTTACCTTACCAAACATGATATCCTTCTCCAGCAACTGGTCCCTCCTGACAACATGTCCAAAGTATGAGAGACGAAGTTTGGCCATCTTGGTCTCCAAGAAGCACTCTGGCTGCACTTCTTCCAAACAGATCTGTTGGTTCCATGGGCAGCTGATGGCACTTTCAATATTCTCTTTCAAGACCATAACTCAAAAGCATCAATTCTTCTACGGTCTTCCTTATTCACTGTCCAGCTTTCGCACACATATGAGGTTACTGAAAATACCATGGCTTGGGTCAGGCACACCTTAGTCCTCAATCTGACATCTTTGCTCTTCAACACTTTAAAAAGGTCTTGTGTAACAGATTTGCCTAATGCAATATGTTGTTTGATTTCTTGACTACTTCTTCCGTGAGTGTTGATAGTTGATCCAAGAAGAATGAAGTCCTTGACAACTTCAGTCTTTTCCCCGTTGATAAGAATGTTATTTATTGGTCCAGAGGTGAGGATTTTTGTTTTCTTGACATTGAGATATAATCCATACCGTAGTTTGTGCTCTTTGATCTTCATCAGTAAATGTTTTAAGCCCTCTTCACTTTCAGCAAGCAAGGTTGTATCATCTGCATATCTCAGGTTGTAAAGAGTCTTCCTCCAATCCTGATGCCACATTTTTCTTCATAAAACCCAGCATCTCGGATTATTTGCTCAGCATACAGGTTGAATAAGTATGGTGAAAGAATACAACCTTGTTGCACATCTTTCTTAATTTTAAACCAATCAGTGCTCCCATGTCCCATGTCCCCTAGGTCCAAGTACAGATTCCTCATGAGGACAATTTAGTGTTCCAGAATACTTATACTTTGTAATGTTGTCCATAGCTTGTCATCATCCACACAATCGAAAGCCTTTGTGTCATCAATAAAGCACAGATAAACAACTTTCTGATATTCTCTGCTTTCAGCTAAGATCCATCTGACATCAACAATGATATCCCTCATTCCACAGCCTCTTCTGAATCCAGATTGAACCTCTGGAAGTTCTCTGTCAATGTATGCTTGCAGCCATTTCTGTATTACCTTTAGTAAAACTTTATTCGCATGGATATCAAAGAGATTGTCTAATGATATCCACATTCTGTTGGGTCACCTCTCTTTGGAATGGGCACAAATACGGATCAGTTGGCCAGATAGTTGTCTTCCAAATTTCTTGGCAGAGATGAGTGAGTGCCTCCTCTGCCACCTTATTTTCTTGAACGATTTTGATATGTCTTTGTGATTTTCTTTTGGGGTCTATCCTATTTGGGGTTTGTTCATCTTTTTGCATGGCTATCTTCTTGTCTTTCATAATCTTCGGGAAGATTTTAGCAACTATTCAATAATTTTCTCTGCTTTTTATTGTCTCTACTTGTGTTGGAATTCCAGTCACCCATAAATTATTTCTCTTCATGATGCCCCACAAAACTCTAAGATTTATTAATGATTTTTTCATTCTTTTCATGGATTCTTCTTCTAGCTTACTATAATTTCTCAATTTATCTTCAAGGTTACTAATTTGAACTTCCATTTATTAAAATCTACTCATTTTCCTTTTCAATGTATTGTCCATTTCTGAGATCTTAGTATTAATCTGGATTTCTAGCTGCAGGTTTTGTATTGTTTCAAGATTTGCATTTATTTTGTCCCCTTGTTCTTGTAGTGTTTTCCTAAATTCTTCTGAAGTTTTTTTTCCTGTGGTGTTATTGCATTTGAATTTAATTGATGACTGTTTGTTTATGTGTTCTCAGTATCTCACCAACTGTCTTCTGTTGAATGTGATTACAGAATGGAAATGTATGTACCATTTTCCATTCACCATGCAGGCAGCTCAGTCTAGGGTAGGTTTGACTGATGTTGGCTGCTAACTATTGTTTATCAGGTGGTACAGGAGGTAACATGTGTTCTTGTCCAGTGGGTGTTACTGCAGAGGGCATAGTTGTGGCTGAGCTGTCTGGACACAGTTGCTGTCTCCTGTAGGATAGGGTAAGAGGAAAAACCACACGCAGGAAAACAAAACAGAACAAGCAAGCAAGCAATGGTGAAAACAGAATATAATAAAGGAGAAAAAGAAACAAACATGGGCAGTAACAAGAAAAAAAGAGAATATAATAACTAAAAAGAGAAAAGAGAAAAGAGGGACAGGAAAGTAGATTTGTACAAGACAGAAATAAGCAAGAAAATAAAAGGAAGTGGAAAAAAATGGAAAAAAAAAAAAACAGAGGGAAGATGAGAAGAGAAAGAGACTAGAAAGTAGTAAGCAAAAATCAAGAGAAAAAAAGGAGAGCATGGAAATGAGAAACAGGAGCAAAGAATCAAAAACAAAAGTAGATATACGGAAAAAGAGGAAGAAGGAGAAGAAAGAATAAAGAAACAAAAACAATGAACAATGAAAGAAAAACTAAACAAACAAAAACCAGTGCAGTTGTTGGACTCAGCTGAAAACTCTGGGGGTCTACTGCAGGTCAAGGAGCTCACAAAGTCCATGGAGAAAGGGTGTGACTGCTGAATTCCCAGCCCTAGATTGAGTTCTTATAGGCTTAGGTGTTGTCTATGTTTATGACACCCTATCTGGCAGTAGTTTGTAGAGGTCCTTCAGGTTGCTAGTTTAAGTGTCTGTCAGAATCAGAGGGCAGCTAGCAGCAAGATGGTTGATTATGAAGATTTCTGCTAGTTTAACTTTGGCCTGGAGGTTCTATGGGTACTGTATATCTGGAGCAGAGCCCACCTGAATCCAGGCACCAGGTGTTCCAGAGAGCACTAGCTTCACGCTTGTTCAAACTACGTGAATCAGAACTCTCAGAGAGCAGGGTCTAGCCTAGGTATAAATGAGGGTAGGGGCCAGCTTCATCTCTGTTATCCAGATGAATGTGGGAAGCAAGAAGGAATCCCACCTTTACCTTTGCCAATGTGAATCTTTGCTGTCAGGATGCCATCTACCTTTCCAAGCTTGTTGCAGGCTATACCATGTGTGGCCATTATTCCATTCAACAGTCAGTTTCCTTCTTTCTTACCCCCAGGTCAGCTTCTCCTCCCAGCAGGTATTCAATCAACCTCTCTAATCTTTCCTCTGGAATTAGTCTTCTGTATCTTTGTTGTATGGGTCTGTATAACATGTCTACTTAGTCTACCTTCTTGCTAGAAGTCTTTCCAACATTTAATTTCTTTACTGTAATTCCATTCCATAATGAAGTCTTTAACAGATTCTGTCTTTTCTCTATTTGTTGTTGTTAGGTGCTGTCAAGTTGGTACTGACTCATCGTGACCTTATGCACACCAGAATGAAACACTGCCCGATCCTGGACCAACCTCACTACTGTTGCCACGCTTGAGTCCATCGATGCTTCCACTTGGCCAGTCCATCTTGTTGGGGCTTTTCCTCTTTTTTGTTTCTCCGCTTATGATTACATTATTTGTTAGGCCACTTGTGAGGATTTTTGTTTTCTTTACATTGAGTTGTAATCCATAATGAAGGCTATAGTCTGATTTTTATCAGTAATTATTTTAGGTTCTATTTGTTTCTTCATGAGCATGGATGAAAAAATTGTCAACAAAAGCTTAGCCACCACAATAACATACCAAAAAAAAAAAAAAGTCATCAGAAAGGAAACAAGTGTAAATCGCTACAATTCGGTGAACTTGACCTATATTCATGGATGTAGTAGCTCAAAATACCAACTGAGAGGGAAGGAGTCTTCACATCAAGGATCAATCCTATCCTCTTTGTATAAAGAGTTGATAGGGATGAGCAACTTAGACATTGGCTACCCATTTTAGGTAACCAATGTCTAAGTTGCCAT
>NW_006408711.1:4756543-4760666 GCF_000296735.1 Chrysochloris asiatica
GAATAAAAGATAAATTCATAATTAAGGGCACATATATAAAACCAAAGACCATCATTACTATCAACAAAGAGAAAATGAAAATATTTCCCTTGTGAATGGGAAACAGACAAGATACCCTTTATCACTATTTTTATTCTATATTGTGCTGGAAGTTTGAGCCAGAGCTTAAGAGAAATTGAAGACATCCAAATTGTCACAGAAGTAAAACTCTCTTTGCTGTCTGTGATAAGATACTACCCATAGGCTGTCAAGGAATACTCGTTAACACCACGATTAAATTTACACACCCACCACTAAAGCCTGTGATGATGAAATTAAAGAATTCTACCAACTTCTTTGGAACTCCTGGTGTGGCACTGTAGGATCAGTACTGGACTGGAAACCACAAGGTCAGCAGTTCAAACCCACCAGCTGCTCTTTGGAAAAACTTTATAGGGTCGTTATGAGTCAAATCTGACTGGACGGCACTTAACAACAACAACAATAAACAACGTCTTCAGTCTGAAATTGATCAAACATGCAATGAACATGTATCGATAACTTGTAATGTTTGGCATGCAAAGGTTGGAAAAAGAAAAGAGGAAGGAACAGTACTTGGGAAATAAGGCCCTGGTGATAGAAATGATACTGGAGATCACATGAAAGAATTTTACAAGATCAATAACTTCTTCATTGCAAATATCTTTTTAAAATAATAGACGGTTATACACAGATAGCATTGTACTTCAAGAAAGATATTGAAATCTTCTTTTTGCTGACGAATGCAACACCATTCCTCCTCAATTTGTGTTTTCCAGTTTGTGACTGTCAGATTCAAATGGCTAATACCAGTCCATTTCAGCTCACTAATTTTTGAGATATCGACCTTTATGTGTTCATTTCATTTTTGACAATTTACAATTTTCCTAGAATCGTACTTTGTATATTCCATATTCTAATTATTAATGGATATTTACAGCTGCTTCTCTTCATTTTAAGTTGTGCCCCATCAGCAAATGAAGACCTCCCCCAAGGCTTACTCCATTCACATCAGCACAGTCAAGTTTATTTTGGAGAGGCAGCTCTTCCCCAGTTGTATTTTGAGTGCCTTCCAACCTGTGGGGCTCATCTTCCAGCACTATTTATTATGTTTCAATATTCAATATTCTAGTGGTATATAACACAGTTACACTGCTATTCATGTTTTTCAGTTTCTAAATATTTGGAAATATTTCATCTCTCCTTCTTCCAAGTCTGTCTTATTCTGGAACTCAGCTGAAATTTGTCCACCATGGGTGACCCTGCTGGTATTTAGTACACCTTTGACATAGCTTTCAGCATCATGGCAACACTCAAACCACTAAAGTGAGACAAAGTGACAGAGAAGTATGGTTAGACACTTATGACCAGTAAAAGATTTCACCAAGAGTAAAAAGAGAACACAAAGAATTGGAAAATAATTTTGGTACTGACACATCAGATAAGGGACTAATCTCTAAAATTTATAGAAAACTTTGACACCTCAACAAAAGATTGACAAATAATCCAATTGAAAAACAGGCAGATGATGTAAACAGACATTAATGTGACCAACAAATATATAAAGAAATGTTTATGATCATTAGCCTCTAAAGAGATGCAAATCAAAATTACAATGAGATATCATTCCACCCAGCATTACTAGCAAAGTTCAAAATAGCAGAAAACAGCAAATTCTGGTGAGGGTGTGGAGAGACTGGAACCCTCCTACACTGTTTGTGGAACTGCAAAGTAGTGAAAACACTGTAGAAAACAGCATGGCACTTTTTCAAGAAGCTGGAAATAAAAATAACATATGACCCAGCAGTCTCTTTACTTAATATATGCTGTCCCAAACAAGAGCCATGACACAGATATATGTACATAGACCATAGCAGTACTATTCACAATTGCAAAAAGATAAAGACAGTGAAAATGCCCATCGATTGAAGAATGGGTAAGCACAGTTTTGCACATATACACAATGGAGTATTACACAGTACTGAAGATAAATGATGCATCTGTGAAATACCTCATTACAAGGAAGATGTTTGAGGACATTTAAGCTGAGTGAAATTAGTCAATCAAAAAGACCAAATATTATATGAACACCACTCTTGTAAATAAATGTTTTCATGCTAAAAGAAAAATTCCTTGATGTTTTCCAAGGGTGGGAGTGAGGGAGTAGTTACTCACTGACTGGAAAAGAAGTTAGACTGGAAAAGCAATATATAGTAAGAGGGACATTGACAGAAGAATGAAGGCAGTAGAAGACATGAGGAGGAGTGTGAGTAGTGTAAGAGATAAACGGAATAGAGGTAAATACTGTTATATACATAGTCTTGCAATAACAATGATCTACACATAGATATATGGATAGGTACACAGGCTGAATGAATGTGGGAGGGAGAATGGGAGCATACCCACAAATATATAAAGGTTTGATACAGAATATTTGTAATGGGTATTTACCTTTGCTGCCAGCATATCTGTTACTAATTGAATTTTGTCCCCCTAAAATATGTGTCAGCCTGGCAGGACCATGATTCTCAGTGACTTTGCAGTTATGTGATGATCCCCCATGATAGGTTCTGATCTGATAAATCAATAAAATAATTAAGAAAAGGATATTGTTGTTGTTAAGTGTCATGGAGTTGATTCCAACTAATAGTGACCCTGTGCAGGGTTTTTGAAGAGCAGCTGGTGGGTTTGAACCACTGACATTGTGGTTCCCAGGTTAGTGTTTATCCTACAGCACCAATCTGACCAGGAGCTTAATATGATGTATGGGAGATTGCCTAGAGCATGACATACAACTCCCTTTATTTTACAAGAGATAAAAGAGAGAGAGAGAGAAGTGAACTAAAAACAAGGGACCCACTACAACCAAGATGGAAGAGCTAAGAGTGGACTATTTCCTTTGAGTAATTGTATTGTTAAGTTCATATATCCAGGGAATGATTGATGTCAGACACATGGAGCTCCCCAAAGAATTCTGGGCCTACAGATGCTGAAAGAATACAAGGACTTTTCCTGAGGCTAGAACTCTGCATTGGACTTATAGCCTCTTAAATTGAAAGAGAATAAATTTTTGTTGGTTAAATTCATCCACTTGTAGTATTTCTGTCATAACAACACTAGATGACTAAGATAACATCCTTGACTGATGGGGTTTGCAATGATTGAGATTAAATGAAGTGTATGACTTTTTGAATGTAAAATGATGATCTGCTCTGGAAACTTTAACTCAATTCACAATAACATTTTAAAATAGAAAAGTGCAAAGAAAGCATAACAAGTAACATAACATTTTTTTTTCCACTCAGAAAACCAAGTGTCCAATCTTTAGTCCATGATCCATTTATCCAAAATCTAAAAATAGCAGAATAATTTTGAAGATAGCTGTGCTCTTTGTAATGGAATTTGACCTCTCTTTCCATGGAATAATTTGTTGAAAGTTTCTGCTTATTTCCTGTGTTGATGTCTGGAAATGCTTCTCCAAATTTACACAAATGAAACACTCATAAATTAAACCAATGGCAGGTCTTGACCCCTAATTTGTGGACTTTATAACAGCTGTTTGTTTGCATGTTCTGTCTTGCATGAGTGAAAATATTTTTTATTATGTAGCCTATGTGCATCTAAAGCACCCTACTCACATTGAACTTATGGAACAGAATCGAACTACTTTATAGTCTATGTGTGGAGCTGTATTCTACAGTATTTATCCTAAATATTTGACTGTTAACTACAACATCAGTGACTAAAAACCCACAAGCAAAACCTTGGAAACGTTACATAGGGTCACTATGAGTCAGAACCTATTTGATGACACTTAACAACAACAGTTTTCTAAAGCTATAAATATTTATGGGACTAGGTTACCACATTTTGGTTAGCAGTCCAACATACTATACCATTTGGCCCAGGATCAGGCATTGTTTCATTCTTCTGTGCATAAATAAGGTCCCTATGAGTAGGTACTGACTTGAAGGCACCTAACACCACCACCACCAACAACAGGACTTCATATGTATATCTGGTTGTTGTTGTTATTAGGTGAGTCAGTTCCTATACATAACAGAACGAAATACTGCCCAGTCCTGAGCCACACTCACAACTGTTA
>NW_006408711.1:4781196-4781959 GCF_000296735.1 Chrysochloris asiatica
CCCACTTTGGGTAGCCAATGTCCAAGTTGCCCATCCCTGTCTACTCTGTGTATGGAGGGGGTGGGAATGATCCTTGCTGTAAAGATTTGTTCCCTTTTTAGAGCTACTACATCCATAGGTGTAGGTTAAGTTCATCAAATTGTATCAGATTACTCTTGTTTTCCTCTTCTTTCTTCTTTTAGTTGAGCTCTGATCATCGAGTCATTGAAGCCAGGTCAAGTGGGTATTATCTGCAAGTATGGGTGTTCTTGTACATATGCCCTTTCTTCTTATCAGCTGGAAACTTCACTCTCCACTCTAGTCCTCTGTGGCTATGTCACTGACTCTGGGCCCAAGGGTCCCCAGTCCTTGCCACACTGCTGGCCAAGAAGGTCTCTACCCGGGTTCACAGGGGTCTATTGAATGTCATTGGGCTTAGCTCACAGTTTCATTGCTGTTTTTCCTTTGCTTCCCCTTATTGGTGACGAATGTGGTCAGCAATCTGAGCGTGTATTTCCATTGAGTCTTAGTCTTGGAGGGGATTTGACCTGAGGGGACCCGACCACTTGCCTTGATGTCTCCTGGGCGAGCAACTTGACTGTTCTTGTAGTAATCAGTTTGTCTGCATATATTGTTTTGTATTTTTTCTGTCAGTCTTTCTTTCAAGAAGTATCTTGTGTTATCCTAACCACCGCAGGCTGGTCTGCCCATCCTTTCAAGTGGAAATTTCTAAAGATTCTGGATGCTGTCAGGATTCCACCTATAGACTTATGTAATGCAGAGG
>NW_006408711.1:4783564-4784754 GCF_000296735.1 Chrysochloris asiatica
TTCCAAAAAGAAGTTAAAAGCAACTGCTTTAGTAATTCTAAAATATACTGTCCATTATCTGTCTTCAGAAGTAAAGTATCTTTGTAAATATCTCCCTTTCATGTAACAGTTTTCTTCTAAGATTGTTTTTTGCTTGTTATGAAACTTTTATTGTGAATTGAGTGAAGTTTTACTGAGAAGATCATCAGTTTTACATTGAACAAAACATTTACTTTGCTTCATCTCAATGATTGCAACCTCTTCCATGTAACAACAGTTATCCCACTTATTCCCTGTGGTTCTTTCATTCCTTATTCCTTCCTATCCTTATTCATTCCTATCCTTATTCAACTTTGTCCTTAAATAAATCTTGCCATTTTAATCTTCAATGGTTGACCATTCCATAGTAAGCATACCTTACTAGTATTGTTGTTCCCCTATGTATCTATCTACTGAGTAGTGCAAAATTGGGTTATGAGATTGAGTTCTGTTCCTAATATGAAGTGTGGCCAAGGGTTATAGTCTCAGGTTACTCCAATTTATTTCTGACCAGCAAGCCTGTTTTTTGTTTGTTTGTTTGTTTGTTTGTTTTAATATTTATTTATTTTTTTGTGTGTGTATTATTAAGGAAGTGAACAGGGTATAATTCAAGATCAAAACCAACTCAGCACACAACAGTTCTCCAGTCAGGAACATCTCTTCTCTGCTGTACTGCAGATATGCCTTGCTCTTGTCTTCAGTCTCTTAGCCATGTGGCCTATTGGCCTCTGCCTCAGTCCATGGGCCTAGACCCCACAGCTGCTATGTCTCTCCATGCTATCACTTCTGCCATTGCCTCTGCTGTCATTATTTTTTTAGGTAGGGATCGCACATTCCACTCATGCTCTTCCCTCTTGATGGTCTTTGCTTCTAATATGGCTCCTTTTAAACATAGCTGGAGGGTAAAACTAGCCAATCTCAGCCTTCAGGTCCTGTATAACTTATTTGCATGGTTATATCCAATCACTTGGTAGGAATTAAGAAGACTTTGAATAGAAAAGCCATATCAAGTAAATTCAAGGCACCACAGATATATATCTAAGTATCTTAATCTTTTGGGTGGCTATTGTGAATGGCCATTATTCATCTGTCAGTTTGTCTTACTGTGGTAGCTGTGTGTTGCTGTGATTCTGGAAGCTATGCCACCAGTATTTTAAATACCAGCAGGGTCA
>NW_006408711.1:4786014-4787606 GCF_000296735.1 Chrysochloris asiatica
AGAAGTATATCATGTTTGGTGAAGTGGAGGGTTGGAGAAAATGAGGAAGACTCTCAACTAGATGGATTGGCACAGTGGCAGCAGCAATGGGCTTAAATGTAGCGATGATTGTGAGATTGGTGTAGAACCAGACAGTGTTTCATTTGGTTATGCATAGGGTCACTATGATTTGGTACTGACTTGATGGTATCTAACAAAAACAAAACAACAATTGTGAATGATATTGTTTTCCTGATTTCCTTTTCAGACTGACTTTAGAAGTTTAAGAGAATCCAACTGAGTTTTTGAATGCTGTTCTTGTACCCTGCAAATTTACTGAATCTGTCAATAATTTCCAATAATTTTCTTTTGGAGTCTTTGTGATTCTCTATGTATAGTATCATATCATCTGAAAAGAGAGAGAGTTTTATTCTTCTTTTCCAATTTAGATGCCTTTATTTTCTTACTTTATAACTGGCTAAGACATCCAACAACAATATTGAATTGTTGTTGCTGTTGTTGTTAAGTGCCATCAAGTTGGTCTTGACTCATAGAGACCCCATATAGGACTTACAAAGGGAGATGACAGGTCCAGTTCCAGCATGGGGAGTCAATGCAGAAGCTGTGGGAGCAGGATCAAGTCCTTCTACATCGACATTCTCTTCCTTAGGACCTGGCTTTCCAACAAGTGGCACTGTCATGGAATGGTAGGTGATTATGGGCCCAGGACAATTCTGTTTCTTGTGAACCTGTTTCTTTTTGTCAGCCTCAAGCTGCTCATATATATCCAGTGAACGTAGGTTGAGCTCCTCTGTGATTTTGGCCTCCTGAAGCAGCTCCTCTTGAGTCAGCAGTAGCTTTTAGTGGGGCTCCTTTCACGGCCTTGACTGGCCTTGACTTTCCTGTACCCGAAGAAATGTTTGTCGTGTATGCTTAGCTGTAGACTGATGTATGGACTTCCGAATGTCAGAGCCATCATCCTGTAGTTCTAGTGACAGCAGTGCTTTCTTTTCTAGGGTCTTCTGAGAGCTACCAGCTGAGGTGCTAACCTTTCAAAGTCTTAGACTCTTGAGAGGCTCCTTAAAGGCCTTGGTGACTATTGAGCATTTTCTTCTTGGCTCTTCTGTTTCTCCATCACTGGATGGTTCATCCTTCATCAGTATATAAGTTAGAGTATATGTCATCCACTCTGTCTGACTGGTCCCCTTGATACTCATCATCCCCTGATTCATCTGTAAAAGCCCCATAAGTCGTCTGGTAGAATGACTTCCTCCTCAGCTTCCAGGAGCCCAGAAAGCTGGTGGGTTTGAACTGCTGACCTAGTGGTTCAAACCGACCTAAAGGGCATTCTTGTATGGTTTCTGTTAACAAAGAGAATACTTTCAGTTTCTTTTCATTGATAGTAATGTTGTCTGTTGGATTTGTATATATGCCCTTAATTATGTTAAGCCATTTCCCTTCTATTCCTATTTTTTTGAGTGTTGTTATTAGGATTAGATATTGGGTTTTGTCAAATGCCTTTTCTGCATAAATCAATATGATTATGTAGTTATTTTCCTTTGTTTTATTTATGTGGTGGATTACATTGATTGTTTTCCTTATATTGAACCATC
>NW_006408711.1:4787974-4789203 GCF_000296735.1 Chrysochloris asiatica
AAATTTCATTTTGTATCATAGAACTAAAAATACTGTTGTCTGTTAAAGGACTATCAGGCTCTATAAAGTGAGAAAAAAGATTCTTTGGAGTGTGATGACTTTCTAGAATTTTAAATTACACCTGTTTTTTTTTGTTGTTGTTGTTAAATGCCACCAAGTTGGTTTTGACTAAGCAAACATGTGTAGGGTTTCCGAGTAGCAACTAGTGGATTTCAACTGCTGACCTTGTGGTTTACAGTCCATTGCTGATCCTACAGGGACACACTAGAAGTTCATGCTGTTGTTGTTGTTAAGTGCCATCGATTCCTACCCATAGTGATTCTGTATAGGGTTTCTGGGGAGCAGCTGGTGAGTTTGAACTGCCAACCTTGCTGTTCAAATGGCTTTGCAGTCTGGCGCATTACCTCACAATGCCACACCAGAACTTCGAAGTCCATGTTAGGAGACTATAAAGCCTATAAAATGCACACAATTTTATTGTTTATACAACACCAACCTGAGAAAGCAGGTTGGTGTTGTATAAAAGTGTTGGATTTGTAATCATCCAGCTCTGATTTTATTTCCTGGCTTCTCCACTTACTACTGTATGACTGTGCATAAAACAAGACATTGGGAAAACAATGAGATAAGGGAGAATAAAGGCAATAATACTACTAGTAATAAGCAAATGCTTTATATATATTAGGAATCCCTAAGTACTGCAAATGGTACCCTCAGCTAGTAACTGAAAGGTTGTCTCTTGGAGAAAATTCCTAAAGATGCACATCCTAAAGTTCTTATCCGTTAACTCTGTGCAACACAGTCCTACTCTGAAACATATGGGGTCACCCTGAATCAGAACAACTTGATGGCAACTGACTATTCATTTTGTTTTGTTTTTTGCTTTTATATATTCAAGGGGCTCTCAAAATGTTTATGGAAAAATGGAATGAAAAGATAATGGAACTTTTACATGAACTTTTCTTTTTTAATTTCCAAATGTGTTTTTATTACAAGTTTAGAGAAGTTTCCAATACAATATGATAATGAGAAGTATATAATGTTCCCCTGTTCATTAGAGTTATAATTTTTTATAATGTTTTATTGTGAATTATATGGCAGTTTACATGAGAGAACTTTAGTTTTACATTCATTCCACCATATATCGTTTCATTGCCATGGTTCCAATCCTCTCCATGCATCATCAACCGACCACTCCACTCCCCCCACCCCAGCCTTCAGCACACAGT
>NW_006408711.1:4791047-4798558 GCF_000296735.1 Chrysochloris asiatica
TTGAAGAATAACAAGGAAGTGACAAGCCACTGCATAACATGGATGAACCTTGAGGACATTATGCTGAGTGAAATTAGTCAGTCACAAAGAGAGAAATACTGCATAGGACCACTACTGTAAATGATTAAGAAAAAGAAACCTTACATGAACTTTTTGAAGCCTCCTCATGTTATCTTAATTAGGCTTCATAATAACTCAATTATTATCCTGTTTTACAGATGTAAAACTCACTAGATAACTTGATCAAGGTTCACAATTTGTGGGTTAGGGGTACCAAATGGTCAGTCTTCAGAGTGCACACTATTAACCCCTTGCCCTCCGTTGCTGAGAACAGACATGAGAGAGGAGTATATAAGTTTGAGAATCTTCAACTTTAAAGGTATTCCATTTTGTATTTTGTGATGTTTAAATCTGTAAATCATAGAATCCCATTAATATGCTCAGCAATATCTTACCCATAAGTTGTGTCTTGATAGAAAAATGGACAGGATCTTTCTCTTAATGTTTTCTTTCATATTAGTTAAAATAAAACAAACCTTTGAAGTTCATACAGTCTAGAAATAGAAATAGATTCAGGAACAGATAATCTGAAGATAAATATTTTAAGGGTACAAGGACACAAGAAGGCCTCACAAATTTCATGGAATAATTGAAAGATAATGGAATTTTTCCATGAAATATGGAGTGTCCTGAGAATATGAGGCAAGATCCTTGGGAGTCAAGAGATGCTTTAGTTTGATAACCATACAAGTTTGATAAGTCTTGAAGAGTGGGTAAGAAACAGCCCAGCCAAGGAAGTGGGAGAGGGTGTTCTAATCAGATGGAATTGCAAATGCAAAAGTAAGAGCATGAAGGCCAAAAACAGTATGGAGTATGGGATGTGGGTGTGGAGGTAGGTGAGGGGAATGGGCACAGCTGGGCTTTGTTAAATCTGAAGTGGAATGGTGCCGAGCTGTGACTGGAGTAGGTGGATGGTGTTCCAGGATGAATTTTCTGGTTGTTTGGATGTCTTACTGTAACTGATGGGTAACTACAGAACAGTTAATGAGTTAGAGCTGGTCAGCTTTCCTATTAGTTCCATTGTAGAGAATTGAGTGGAGAAATGGACAAGATTTATTTCCTTTCATATTCTATAAAATGCCTGGGGAGAACAAACAAGATGGCAGATAGGGTGGAAGTTCAGTGAGGAGCTCCGTCAGCAACAACACAGAATACTGGACCAAGCAGGCTCAGGGAATGGTGCCAGAACTCTGAACCACATATAAAGAAATATTTAGAAGGGTGGAAGGCTTACAGCTAAGGGAATTGGTAGCAGAAGTAAGCAAGACATCCAGTATTTTCTAATCCAAGACACTCAGCTGCTCCTGGAGCTGCCATCTTGGGTGAGACCAAGCGGAAGAAGAATCAGAGCAGCCATGGATGCCTGACAGAACCACGGAGATAAAGGTGGTGGACATTCTTTTTATTTTTTTTGGTATCTGTTCATTGGTCTCTTGCTGTCTGTGAACCTCCATTCTGGTGACTAGAGTAGGTGATTTGAGCAGGTGGACACCCCATCCCCACCC
The DNA here is from genome assembly GCF_000296735.1 of Chrysochloris asiatica. Lineage (NCBI taxonomy): Eukaryota > Metazoa > Chordata > Mammalia > Afrosoricida > Chrysochloridae > Chrysochloris > Chrysochloris asiatica. The sequence continues at coordinate 4,792,613 of NW_006408711.1, forward strand.
CCAGAGGGTTCTATTACGCATGCACACAGATCTCCTCAAAAATTAAAAAGATAGTTTCCAATTAAAAGCAAACGGCAGCACAAAATGGCCACAGCTGGCCCTGAACTGTTTATCGCTAAGAAAAAGGCCTGAATGGGGATTGTGGAACAGGACAGGCAGACTAAAAAGGAAATAGGCCAAAAATTAAATCCTGAGTTATGTCATAATGACCAAAAATGGCATCTTGAAATGTCTCAGGAAGAAGTGTGAAAAGGGAAGCCCATCTCCTTATCACATCTGCCTGGAGGCAATCAGAAAGCATAAATAATACCAAAATACACACCCATCTAAGTATTAAGGCCACAGCTAACTCCTGAAATATGCCTAAAAAACAGAAACAGATGACTATAATAGCACATGTCCAGAAACGAGATAAAGTGACTGAGGCAATGAGCTGGAAGTGGACCTACTCTCCTTACTGGAAGATGGGCAGGCTTTGGAAATGCCTGAGAAGGAATTCAGAAAAATGATTATAAAACGTATTAAAACACTATGCAATGGAGTTGAGAAAAATAAGGAAGAAATCAGGAATGTGCTAACAGGAACAATCAACTAAGATAGATACAGCATTGGAAACAATTCAAAACCTATAAAATGCCTGTCAACCAATGTCATTTGTGGAAATTTTATTGTGATTTTTCTTTTCCTCCTTTCCCTGCCTTTTGTTTCTATAATCTAATGGGGAGATGAGATTTTTATAGCCAAATGCAATAACGTATTCTAGCTTCTGCCCTTGCTTCTTTAGGGTCTCATTCTCTGAGTAGCCCGAGAAGCCTGGGCCTGGTTTACACAATCTTAGGGGTCCTGGGCTTTACCAAATATTCTGCTGGAATTCTCCCAGAAGTGGAATAAGAAGCCCCAAATCCCAAGTCTGAAATTTGTCTTCATTGTTCTCAGTAAAGCTTAGGAAAACATTAGAGCCAAGAGAACTTCCTTAGGAGAGTAATATGAGGAGATAAGAGAGGAAATCTGCACTTCACAAATAGAAAGCATGCATTCCTTGGAGTGGAGGAGGACAGGCTGGATGATTTATACTTACAGCTCATATTTAGCTTCTCACCTATCTTTTTGAATTACACAGGGCTCACATTGAAACACAACCCCTTTGCACAGGTCAATTCTACATGGTCAATCAGTGATTCTCAGGGTGGATGAAAAGCACAATAAACACCATCTAGGACCTTTTTCAAGTACAAGTTATTCTGGATAATTTCCCACTACTCACTCTTCCAACTCCCCCAAGAGTTTATCCTAAAGTAAAACACAATTGCTGAAAGGGGCACATTACATCTTTCAGGTATGTTTGGCAAATAAAACGCTGAGAACAACTGTTGGTATTATCTGCTGGCGGAGGTGGTGGTGTACAAGGTAACAACAAGAATTGAGCACAATTACACAAATCTGATAGTCATGTTTTTCCTGGTTTCCCAGTGTCACAAAGCTGTGTGGTTTTTTTTTTTTTCTTATGACAGAAGTTGTTGTTACTGGTAAGTGCTGCTGACTTCATTTTGATTCGTAGCAAGGTTTTTGAGGCTGTAAACCTTTACGGAAGCAGGATGGTTCATCTTTGTCCCATGGAGTGGAAGGTGACATTGAACTGCCAACTGTGTGGCAAGCAGTCCAGTGCCTATCCTACAGATCCACCATACTCTGACATAGAAGTTGTTGTTGTTGTTAAGTGCTGTCGAGTTGATTCTGACCCATAATGATCCTGTATAGGGTTTCCAAGGAGCAGCTGGTGAGCTTGAACCACTGATCATGCAGTTCAAACAACTTTGCAGTCTGACACATTAACCCACAGCACCACAAGGACACTTATAATATGATATAAATCAAGAGCTGTTCTCTTTTTTTACTAGTTCCTAGAAAACAAGGACTATGTCTTGTTAGCCTTTCCAGTTCCATTGCCTAATACTGTGGGTACAGCATAATTACCCTACAAATATACTGCAACATAATTGAGAAATGATTTTGGGAGAGCAGTGAGCATAAAAAGGCTAGAATTTCATAAATTTCTAATTATTTAAAAAATTGGATTTTCCTTCAGAAATGCTTGATGTAGCCATTTTACACATTAAACATTTGACTTCTTTGACAATTAATGTTCTGTTACCTCACAGTTAGCAACTCTGGCCTTATGAAAAAAACTCATTTGAGGTCTCTCAGCAACTGCTGGTTTTCAAGTACTTTTCTTCCCTACAACAAATGTATTCTTTAGGGTATGTGTCCCCCCAACCCATGTTTGTTTCTTTGCATTTATCTTGAACTAAACAACAATAATTTGATAGTGAAGACATTTAAATAATGCGATTCCCAGAGCCAGAGAAGAGAGGCTACTGTGATTGAAGCAATGGATTGAATCTCTACTGCCAGATGACAGTAGAAATAGAATGGGTTTACAGCTTTCAACCACAGCTGAAGGTTTACACCCAAATGGTAACCTTTCAGTAATGGAAAATGGAAATCTGGGTGGTTACTTGAAATTCTTACATTGTTCCTAGTGGTTTATAAAGGTCAGGGGGATGCTCCATCTGCGCAAATTATGGTTAGTATCATATTTGTAATGATGCATAAACATACTTCTTGTATCTTGATATTATTGCTATTTTTTGTGGCTGTGTTTGTGTTTTAAACACATCTATCTGAAATCAGAAACAGTATTATATTTCTCAATCTATGATGTTTACATGATTTTGTTCTAATTGGTACTGGAAAACACAACAGTGCATGATAAATTATTTCCCACATTCCAAAAGATTTACGGAAGAGGGTTTCAAAAATTTATCTAATTGATTTGACTTGTCTTCTTGTCTTCTATGTTACAACTCGTTCATTGACCTAAGTATTTTAAATTTCCTGTTCCATGTCAGAATAGTCCTGAAATAATATGATAGTTGGTAGGATGAAACTGTTCTCCATATTTCTATAGTTTCTGTTAAAGAATGCATCTGGATTCATTCAGCCATGTTCATTGTTTTTAAATGCCAAATAGCAGTGTCAGAAGAGCCCCTTGAGGAAGGAAAGATGACATTTGTCATGCTCTGCTAATATCAACTCAGGAAGAAGAATGTATCTGGCAATACATTTATCCTGATAGCACGATGATAGGGAAAAATTTTTTTTAAAGCAATGGCAGCATGTATTTACTGCTACATCTATATATGGGCTGTCAAGTTGCATAAAACAGGCCATAATAGAAGACAGTGCAGGCAATAGATTATGTAATGAGATCAAGCCAATGAAAGTCTGGCATTCAGCTGTAATTCTACTAACAGTGTGGAGAGTTCACTTATCCACTCAAGTCAAGGACTTTTTTTTTCTCATTGTTCATAAAATTACATTGTTATTCCCTTCAGCTGTTCAATGATCCACGAGAAAGAAGAATACAATGCATAAAAATGGGAGGACAAGTAGAAAGGCCTCTGGCTGTAGAATTTATGGCTGGAGAACTCAGCATTTTTATGCAGGTAAATTTCCTAAATAGAAAAGGACCACAGAGTCTTGAGCCATTCAGAAATAAATATGCCATTCTAAGCTTATGATTTTCAGAAAACCCTATACTATTTTAATGCTCATTCTCACAAATATTGGACACCAGTCTTTAGAACAGCCTGAAAAATCATTCAAATGAGAGACATCAAAAACTACTGAAGCAGGGATTCCTTAAGTGTAAGTTAGGAGGTTTTCAATCACTTTAGTTTCTCAATTTGGCACCATTAAGGCTAATATATAGGTGCCTGCCAGCACAGTTACCATTAAGAACCTATCAGTATTTCCATTATAAATTCCATTTTTCTGGGGTTAATAACTTGGTCATAAAAATTCACTATAGGCTGACATCAAGTCTTGAAGGAAAAATGCTTTCCCTAATCCCGACAGAAGAGTTTTCTCGTTTGTTTGGAGACTAAGATGGTCAAAGAACATAAAAGGTAGAATACGTATAAGCTTTCACTTTTGAATATTTAGTATCAATTCTGGTGCTATTAGATGTAAAAATAGGCACCACTCTTCTGTATGTTTGCTTCGTTTTCTTCTTTCTATGTTATTGTCCTTAGTAGAACTTGAGCTATCATAATCAACATAGGAACTTTGCTCAATAAGGTAAGAACAAGGACTGTTCTAATCTATTTCACCTCATATGCATGTGAAAGTTGAACAATGAATAAGGAAGACCATAGAAGAATTGATACATTTGAGTTATGGTGTTGGAGAAGAATAATAAAAGTACCATGGATTGTCAGAAGAACAAATCTGCGTTGGATGCTCTTTAGAAGCAAGGATGGCCAGACTTTGAACTATTATCAGGAGTGACCAGTCCCTAGAAAAGAGCATCAAGCTTGATAAAGTAGAAAAAGAGAAAGGTCCCCCCAAGAGATAGATTGGCAAATTGACAGTAGCAATGGGCTCAAGCATAATAAAAATTGTGAAGTTGGCGCAGGACCTAACAATATTTTGTTCTGTTGTGTACAAGGTCACTATGAGTTGGAACTAACTCAATGGCGTCTAACTACCACAGCATACTTAGTTACTAGAAAATATGCTCTGAGCTCCTTTTTCTTTTTTCTCTATATAATATTTTAAGCACTGAAACATTCTGCACAGAAATATTATAAAGTTAATTCAATAAAATGGTAAAATTGTAAACTATTACAAATTGTGTGGCTGACTTGAGAAACTCGATCAGTCACAAACTTCCTGGATAACCAGTAAAATATTTATTGCTTTCCCTAAACCCAATAAATACCAAAGAAACTCTGAATGGGTGTCATATTAATATAGTGAAACTACTAAGGAAATACACACTTCTAAACTTTCTTATCACTTCATATCTTTAAATTCTTGTTTAATTTCTTTTAGGGAATATGTGCCTAGGCATAATCTGATAAGCAAAAGATAGTCCAATTTGGAGCCATTTTATTCCTCCCCCCGCCCTCCCGTAATTATGCAATTCTTTTGTTTTCTGCTAGGGCAGTTAGTTGACTTACCATTTATCTTAGACAACCAAGATATAAAACGTTGTGGCACTATGTTGCATGGAAACGTAAGTGGAAGAGAAAGAAAAAAACAACTCAGAGTTAACTGTGAGAAATCAGGAAAAGAGCATATCATATATTTTAGGCTTAAATCTGGTAAAATAAGGATTCACTGACATATGGTGATTTCTAGAAATATTCACTTTTTCACTTCTATCCCAAGTTACCCATTGGTGTACATAAAATTTTGTCCTGTGCGTTCTTAACATCTGCTCCTAGTAGTGCCTGGTCTGTAATTATGGGTATTTTTTCTGCATATTTGGTGCTTCCATTCCTCAGGTTGTCCCCCTAGACTCCTAGCTAACCTGACAAGCCTCCCAAAAGCTTCAGACATGGAAGGATTTGTGTGTCCTGCTCTCTCTACTGGTGACCAAAGATTGTTGGAATTGGGCTTCTAAGGCACATTTAAATTTTTTGTTTATTAATGCCAACATTTGAGAGCTATTTCTTACATAATTTTTTTTTCTTAAATGTTTTATTGTGAATTATGTGATAGTTTACATGGGAGAACATTAGTTTTGCATTCATTCTATCATATATCGTCTTATTGCCATGGTTACAATTCCATGTATGCAATCCTGCCTCTGTACCCTCCAGGTCTTCAGCACACAGTCGCTCTCCCTCTCTGGATCTAAAGTCTCCAGCTGCTTTATCTTTCCCTTTCAGGCATCACTGCTTCTCTGGGTAGGGTCCAGCTCTCTGCTCTTCTCCCTTGATGGTCCCAGGGACCTCCGCTCCTAGACTGAAAAGTTAATCACTCCCCTCTTTGCTATAAAACGTCTACCTTTACATTTCCGGCCCTCACAATCAGTCCTGATAACAATTATTCACTATTGTATCACAAGAGACCCATCTGCATTCCATTGCATCAGCC
>NW_006408711.1:4820794-4822038 GCF_000296735.1 Chrysochloris asiatica
ATTTTCTTCAGCTTTAATTTTGAATTACATACAAGTAATTGACCTGTTTCACAGTTTGCCCCTGGCCTTGTTTGACTGATGATATTGAGCTCCTCCATTATCTCTTTCCACAGATACAGTCAATTTGATTCCTGCATATTCTATTTGGTGAAGTCTACATGTACAATCACTATTTATGTTGTTTAAAAGATACTTTGCAATGAATAACTCATTGATCTTGCAAAATTCTATCATGCAATAATCTTTCTGGTGTTGTTTCTATCACATCAAAGTCTTATTTTCCAGCTACCTATCCTTCCTCTTTGTTTCCAACTTCACTTTCCAGTCATCAGTAATTATCAATGCATCTTGACTACATGATTTCAGACTGCAAGATTTGGTAAATTTATACTTTGGTAGTAGTTGTTGGTGCATACATTAACTGGTCTTCCTTTTAGGCATATGCATATCATCCTATTGCTTATAGCATTGTACTTTAGAAAGAGTAACATCAATACTCTCATTTTGTCAATCCTGGCATAGTAGATCATGTGTCCTCTTTCATTTTTGATGATTTCCAATTTTTCTAGGTTCATATTTTGTACTTTACACATCTTGATTATTAATGGTGCTTCCAGATGTTTCTTCTCATTTTGAAACATGCCACACAAGTAAATGAAAGTCTCAAAAGTTTTACTCCATACATGTTATTAAGGTCACCTCTACTTTGAGGATGCATCTCTTCCCCAGTGGCGTTTTGAATGCTTTCCAATATTAAGAGCTAATCTTCTGGAACTAGATCAGAGAATGTCCCACTACTATTCATAAGGCTTTTACTGTGACTGTCTGGCTTCAGAGTTCATTATCTTGGTGTTGTGGAGACAGAAATTGTGTCAGTATATATAACATTTGAATATATGAATCATTTGCTCCATTTAAAAATTGCTTTGAACATTTTGAATTAAACTCCTTTAATCACAGGTTAGCATGTAACTTTGGAGCAAATTACCTTGCTGGTTTTAAGTATGAAGAACCAAAATTAATAAACTCAGAAAAAATTTAATTCATTTCAGTTATCTGAAACTATAAATATAAGAGGCTGGTACCATAAGTTACAAGATTAGCTGAAACTGTCTTATACCTTAGTGACTTAGGAGTTCTCTATAAATAATCTGTGAATATGAATATTCTGTGCTAATTGAAAATGAGACCAGCCAAAGTAAGCCCAGGCAATCATACTGTTGTTGTTGTTGTTGTTAAGTGCC
>NW_006408711.1:4822481-4831717 GCF_000296735.1 Chrysochloris asiatica
CAATCATACTAGTGGTGAATAAAGCAGAGTAATCATTCATATAAAGTCACATAAGGCTGCTATGATTAAAAACTTGGTGGTACCTGACAATAGCAATTATAAGTCTTGAATAAGAAATTGAGACCCCTCAATGGATCAACCTTTGCAATTAATGCTGTTCTTGTGACAAGGAAAGAAAAGTAAAAATTGAAGACACTTGGTATATGGAATTTTTGTTTATTTATTAGAGAAGCTGAACTTTTTTCATACTTTTTTTAGGCTGATTTTATTTTCTACCGTTTAATTAAATATAGTGTTGTGCCTTCAGTAAATATTCTATACTGTTGTTGCTGTTAGTTGCCATGTTCTCAGATATAACTCATGACAACCTCTTGTGTGAATGAAATGTTGCCTAGTCCTGCACTAGCTCTGTGATCTTTGATAAGTTTGAGCTAATTATTGGTAATTATTATGTACTTGTTGTATGTTAAATAATAAATATTGTATACTTAATATTATTTGAATATTTATTACTGGAGTCCTAGTGTGGTGCTGTGGGTTAATACACTGGACTGCAAGGTGGGTGTGAACTGCAAAGTCAGTGCTTCAAGCTCACCCACCAGTCATTCCTTGAACCCCTGTACAGGGTTACTAAGAGTCGGAACCGACTCAATGGCACATAGCAACAATAATACATTAGTGTGCCAAGTTTTTGTAGAGTAGACAGTGGAAAGGAAAAAAAAAAAAAGATCAATTTCTTCCCTCAGAGTGATATAATCTGTTGAGGCAAAAGAGTTTATGCTGTGAGTGAGGGAAGTAAGGGAATGGGGGAGGAGGGAGTGTTGAATATATTTTCACAGTGAAACTGTTACCAAATAGGATGATCAGTGAGTGGAACACATTTAAATTCTGTCCCATTGGTCAATATTGAAAAATTAAGTCCAAAGGCAGTAAAGAAGATCAGTGGAAAGTCCAAAAATATCTTTGCGACCCAGTAGATATTGTCTATAACATGTTTATTTGCTGACTTATGAGTTTACAAATGTAAGAAAAATTATTGTTTGACTTCCAATGAAATCAGATGTTGTTCTGTCAACTAGATCCTGTAAGTGCTCCCCAAGGGCTCCTGCATTCACTTAAGCTATGAGTTCACAGTAGATAATCCTATAGCCACTGGTTGAAGGTCATTTGTATTGTAGAGAAAGCAACTTTCATGCATTGCACATTTATCCTATAATGTACCCTCCTCCTGAATATTGACAGTGCACTCAACTTTCAACTAGGAGAATAATTTGGCAATTTGCCCATGTTGTTGTTGTTGTTAAGTGCCGTCGAGTCGGTTCCGACCCATAGCTACCCAATATAGGGTTTCCAAGGAACAGCTGATGAGATTGAACCACTGATCTTGCAATTCAAATGGCTTTGCAGTCTGGCGCATTAACCTACAATGCCACACCAGGACTTCAAATTGCCCATAGTCTTTGATTAATGTACAGGATCATTCATCCCATTCATGACCATGTTAGTGACTTTCTCAAGGTCTCTCAACTGGAGAAGTAAGCAGATGGCTGGAAGTGCTTAACTGCTGTTTACAATCTGCAAGAGGTTTGTTAAATTGGTTCTTCCAGGAATCTCATGTGGACAAGAGTAGCCACCATGCTACTTATGCACATTATAAAATCTCTTTTTGGTTCTTGGTTATACAATTAAATGGTTGACTAACCTAAATGAAATCTTCTGCATTTCTCCTGAGATAAAATTGATTGGTCATTTATATAAAGACAGAAAGAATTACATTACTGGCATGCCAGTCAACATATGGAAATGAGACTCATTACATTTGGTAAAGCGTGAAAATCAATCAATCTCATTCATTCTTTGAATTAGAAATTGGACAGTGAAAAGAAGACTTAGGTTATTTTTCTGGAAGTATTTATTTATTCCTTCAGTGATGTTGGGTTTTCCATTTGAGTCCTGGAGTGGCTTTGCAGGATAAACACTGGACTGCAAGGTTGGTATGAACCACAAGGTTGGAGCTTCAAACTCACCTGCTGCTTCTCTGAAACCCTATAAAGGGTCTCTGTGGGTTGAAACCAACTCCAGATCACTTTATAACAACAACAAAAGTGAATTATGGTAGTGATGGTGGTGTGCCACGGAGTCAGTTCTGACTCATAGCGACCTTGCATAGGGTTTCCGAAGCTTTAAATCTTTATGGGAGCAGAAAGCCTCATCTTTCTCCCCTGGTGCAGCTGGTAGTTTTAAACTGCTGACCTTGAGGTTAGCAGTTTCCTTTAATATGCAAAATGGGAAACAAAAAACAAAAAAACATCAAGTCAGCATAATTCAATGGGCTATGAAAGGAACTAAGGAGTTTGAGTTATATAAGAGAATTTACACTATAAAGAATGATATAGAGATGAAGAGTTATTGCCAGAAGCTAAAATGTACAAGTCAACTATTGTGTTTCTGAAATATCTTTAGGTGCTTTGGAAGGTACAAAACAGATATAAAATATGGCCCCTGACACCAACATTTGTATTCTTCATAAGACTGAGAGCAACAAATGAAGTATTCAGTCAAGACCTAAGGTTTGTTATTGTTGTTAGGTGCTGTGAGTCAGCTCTGACTCATAGCAAACTTATGCACAACAGAACAAAACACTGTCCCAGTCCTGCTTCATTCTCACAAGAGTTATGCTTGAGCTCATTGTTGCTGTCACTTTGCCAGTCAATCTTTTTCACTGATTCTCCACTTTACCAAACATGATGTCCTTCTTCAGGAGTGGTCCCTCCTGATAATATGTTCTAAGTAGAAAAGATAAAGTCTCTCCATCCTGGCTTATAAGGAGCATTTTGGTTGTACTTCTTCCAACACAGATTTATTTTTACTGTTGGCAGTCTATGGTACTTGTAATATTATTTTCCAACACCAAAACTCAAATGTATTAATTCTTCAACAGTTTTTCCTATTCATTGTCCAGCTTTCACACACATATGAGGCTATTGAAAGTATCATGGCTTGGGTCAGGTACACCTTTGCTCTTGAACACATTAAAGAAGTTTTCTGAAGTACATTTGCCTAGTTCAATGCCTTATTTCGTGTTTTGACTGCTACTTCTATGAGTGCTGATAATGGACCCAAGCAAAATGATGTTTTTGACACCTTCAATCCTTTTTCTATTTTGTCATAATGCTATTTATTGTTCTAATGCTGCAGAAAATTATTTTATTTACATTGAGGTGCAATCCAGTCTGCAGGCTTTGGTCTTTGATTTTATATCCATAAGTATTTTAAGTCCTCTTACTTTCAGCAAGTAAAGTTACATCATCTGCATATCACAGGTTGTTAATGAGTGTTCCTCTAATCCTGATGTAACATTTTTCTTCATAGGATCCAATCTCTTGGATTATTTTCTTAGCATAACAGATTGAATGTTGTTATTGTTGTTAGGTGCTGTTGAGGTGCAAGGTGTTAATGAGTTTGCCTTTAATTTCTGATGCCATGTTCATCTTCATTTAATCCAGTTTCTCTGATTATTTGCTCAGAGTACAAATTGAATAGGTCTGTGAAAGAACACAACCCTGGCACACAACTTTATTAATTTAAAGTCATTTAGTGTCCCCTTGTTCTGTTTGAACGTCTGCCTCTTGGTCTATGTATACGTTCGTCAGGAGTACAGTTAAGTGTCCCAGAATATTAATTTTCCACAATGTTGTCCATAATTTATGATTCACACAGTCGTAAACCTTTCCAGATTCAATAAAGCACAGGCACAGGTAAACTATTTTCTGGTACTCTTTGCTGTGATGTCAACAATGATATCTCTCATTCCAGGTCCTTTTCTGAAGCTGGCTTGAACCTCTGGCAGTTCCTGTCAATGTGCTGCTGCAGCTGTAAAAATTTGAATTCTATCTAGGATAATTTTACTTGCATGTGATATTAATAATATTGTCAAAAAATTTCTACATTCTGTTGGGTCATCTCTTTTTGAAATGGGCACATATATGTATCTCTTCCAATCAGTTGGTCAGGTAGCAGTCTTCCAAATTTCTTGGCAGAGATGACTATGTGCCTCCAGTGCTGCATTAGTTTGTTGAAAGGTTTAAGTGTGTATTCCATCACTTCCCAGTGCCTTGTTCTTTGCCAGTGCTCTCAGTGCTCCTTAGACTTGGTCCTTCAGTACCATTGGCTGAGTTTAGTGCAAAAGAAGTGACTTCAGAGGAGGATGAAGTAAGCAAGAGTCAGGTTATAGATTAATAACATTGTGGAAGATGTAGAGATTGAGCTGCAAATTGACAAAGTGAAATGGGGAGTTATAAGACTAATGTTAAAAGGAGTTAAAAAGGATATTCACTGTCAAACAACTTATTCATATGTTAATCCTTTTCTAAGCCCTGGAACTCTTCTCTAACCCTTCCTAATGAAGGTGATCAATGCCTTCTCTAGCAGGTCATATCCTAAGTAATATGCCTTTATACTATGAGAGCTTCCTAGTTGAGCAGTGGTCAAGTACTCAGCTGCTAATCAAAACATCTGTGAGTCAAGCCTACAAGCCACTCCTCAGGAGAAAGATGTGGCAGTCTGCTTCTGTAAAGTTGGACAGCCTTATAAACCCTAAAAGGAGCTCTGGTAACAGTGGATGATGAGCTGAGCTGCTAACCCCAAGGTCAGCAATTCGAATTGAAAATCAGTTCCATGGAAGAAAGATAAGACTTTCTGCTCCAGTAAAGATTTATAGCCTTGTAAACCTTATACAAGGTCACTATGAGTTGAACTGACTCTATAGCACTTAACAACACCATAAACCCTGTAGGACAGTTCTACCTTGTCCTATAGGGTTACTAGGAATTAGAATCAACTTAGCATAAATGAGGTTTTCAAAATGTTATTGAAAGTATCTCATTTGCCCAAATAGTTGAGTGATTAAGTATCGTTTATAAAATGAGACAGATCTGGTTTTTAGTCTTAGCTTTACTGCTGGTTCATTATCTGATTATGGGCAAGTCACTTACCCTCTCTGGTTCTTAGGCCCCAACATCTGGAAATTGGAAATGAAGAGAACAAGAACTTAGAGTCATTATGATGACTCAAAAAGGAATGTTGTCTAAATGAGTTTTACATGTAGTGAACACTTTCTAGATTACATAGTGTTATTTTTTATAACTCTGTTATCCTCATTGAGTGGTGTCAAGATCCCAGTATGCTCCTCTTTAAATGCTAGCATGTAACATGAAGTCAAGACCATAGTAGATGCCTGAGAAATATTTGAACTATAATGAACATTATGATGGAGAATGTATTTTAGGAAATGGCAGCAGCAAAGATAGAGAAATAGAAATAGCATGGGTGAGGTATAGTGGTGAGGGTGGGAAAAGAGACATATGAAATAATCTGTCTGTTGTGATCAGAGGAAAAATTTGTATAAACCCAAACCAATCCTACTGCCATCAAGTCGATTTGTACTCATAGTGCCCCTATATAGGGTTTCTGAGACTGTAAACCTTTATGGGAACAGGCAGCCTTATCTTTTCCCATGAAGCAGCTGGTAGGTTTGAACTACCGCTCATCTGCAATTAACAGTCCAATGATTATCCCATAGGGCCACCATGGCTCCTTAAATGTTTGTATAGAGGAAGAGAATAAACTCTGTTGACTGGATTAGTGGGGTTCATGTAGAAGAGCACCAGGCAGAGGAGTGTGGATTTGATATGGCAGGCAAAAAGGAGTCATGATTTTTTAAGGATGAATGACATGATGAAAGTGATAAGTAAGTCAATTAATACTTTCATGGTCTAATGAACAAATTATTTTTAGATAATAAATATATTCCCATGACCATTTATGACTTTAGTCTGTTTTCTTCTTACTTGATTATAAGAGTAATATGCCAATATTTTCCTCTTCATTTCAATATTTCAAAGGAAAGAAAGGATTTTTTGTCATATTAAGTATGACTGTGTGATAAGGACCCCTTTAAATCAGTGAAAGTACTCCCTTCTGAAGAAATTAAAGGGTGTCTTGTAGATAATGATTAATGACTTTAAAGCACCCATAAATCTTTGAAGAATGAGCAAACAACTATTAGAACCATATGTTACCTTTATTATTTGCATGGAACTTCCATGAAAGTCACTAGGAGTTCAGTAGAATGATGAAGGGAAGCATATGGCACTAGGTCTGAATGAAATTAATAACAGTATGAAAACACAGTTAGACAGTGATAATTCCCCTTGTTACCCATCTTTTTATTTTTTATTTTTTAGGCAACCTTGTGGTGTACAGTTAAGCACGAAAAAGATACTTGCTAATGGGAGAGCCAGTGTTTGAGTAGAAACCATGTGGTCTATCTTTTGAAGACAAGCTAAAGAGGCTTGATTTGGGCCTTCCTTGTTTAGGACTGCCATGGAGTCATTTGGAGATCAAAAAGCAGCTTAGACTGGAATATGCTTTAGGCACTCCATCTGGCTCTGTCCCACACTGTTGCCATAGCCACCCATCTCCTAGCAACAATGAACAGCATTTTCATGTCTCTAAAGTGGCAAAGCATGTGAGGGAATAATACAAATGTAATCACAATAGGAAGTTAATCTGAGAGGTTATCTCATGGTTAAATCTCACTGTGAATATCTTAATGAATCTTTGGTTTCATGATCATGTCTTACCTGTGATAGATTTTAATATGAAATTGCCTTTGCTGAAATTGAGGCAGCCTAACATCCCTTTATTGAATGTAATGACTGTGTCAGTTCTGATGCATAGCAACCCTTTATAAGTTTTCTGAGATATGGCTGGTGGGTTTGAACAGTTGATTTTGTGGTTAACATTTCTGTGTTTATCCTATAGTGCCACATATAACTTTATTTAAAAATATGTGGAAAAAAATATCATTTTGAATAACTTGACCATCATTATCTAATGTTCTGGTTAGGGCAAATTTGGGATAGAAATATCTGGGCTTGGGTGTGAGAGGAAGGAATGTTTCATCCTAACATATTTATGTTCCAAACAATCCACTAGAATCCCCTGCGATGAGCAATGAGTCTCAAAAGAGGTCCTTAGTCAGAAACAGTAAAGAAGCTAAAATAAAGGTAAAAGGAAATGGCTACATGCGTCACACTTGTCCTTGAAACAAAATGAAAAACAAACTATGTGACACTTTTGTAGAGGGTCTTCAGTTGTTTATTTCTAAATGTTTGTACCATATTTCAAAATTATCTTTACTTAAATATTGGACTAAGAGAAATCCATTGAGATACCAGTCTCATTTTTGTAAAAATGTCACAGTCCTGAATCCTACCTAATAAATCTTGCTATTTTACTGACCCAGGTACAAAAAGATCTCAGAAGAGTTTGCATATTCATGGAGATGTTAGTAATAAGTCAATGCTGATTTTTACTCTTAAATGCCATTTTGTGTATTACTTACTAATTTCATCAGGTATATCCCAGGAACCTAACTGTCTTTTAGAAATAGGAATATATGTCATAATTGGAATACTGCTTTCCTGATACTATAGGAGAGCCTGTGAATTTGGTAAATGTCAATGAAAGATATGCACGGTAGGAAGCAGATTCAGGAATGCCACTGAGAGCTTTCACTGGAGGGAAACTAAAGCATCTAAACAATATTGTCTCTTAGATGAAACAAATCATCCCCACACTTAGGCAGGCCAGTATAATGTGTTTACACATTACATGCAGAGCCCTGTTTAGCTGTGCTAACTGCTTTGTGAAAGAAAAAGCCTCCTGAAATTAAATAATCAACGAAGATAGGTGAATGCTGATTTTGTGAAATAAACAGTGATTGAGGAAAGAAGAAAACCCAGCAGGACTCAGCATGAAGCAAATTAATTCATGCTGGAGATTTACTCTCCTGAAGAAATTAAATTGCCCACATCCTAATCAGTACAGTTCTTGGCATGCCATGTTCTTCTTCTCTCTTCCTAAATTTATTGCATGTTAGAGTCCCTTAATTTTTCACTTTACTGTTTTCAAAATTACAATTTAAAGTTCCAGTTCTTTCGATGGTTCTGTGAAGTTCAGCACATAACCCTTTTTCATTTATTTCTATTTTAGAAAAAAAAATTACCTTCCAATCACCTCATTTGTTTGTTTCACTTGCTTCTGCTCCATAGTTATTCCATTTGTTTTGCACTATACTAATTTAATGGCTCAATGGATGACCACATTTTCATTAAACTAGTTTGAAATCCCTGAAGGAAAGCTATATCTTAGTTTCCCCTCACAGGGTATGGCTGTTTAGTGTAAACACAAACTGCTGGATTCTTCCCCTGGTCTTTTTATCCTGTAACAATAACAGACAGACAGAGAGAGAGAGAGAAACAAATGCATAAACTGTTGCTCTTCCAGTTAATTCTGCCCACAGAGAAAGATGTCAACACACATTAAAACTGAAACCACATTTGAGCAGACACGCAGAACTTTGCAAATGCCACTGATGTTTGTAGGAGCTTTGATTTAGAGCAGAGTATCATGTGTTTTTCAATTTTTATTATTATTTTTTTTTTATCTTTTCTGATGTCTTAAAATGAATTGTGTAATTCCTGTTCTTGGCCTTAGACTTTGAGTTACGCCATCAATCTGTAGTGATTCATTTGCTAAAATATTCCTATGATGAGTATCTCACCCTTCCTGTAATAACTGTTGTGGTGTTACTTTTGCCTAATGGAAGCCATTGCATCTCTTGAAGTGCTGAAAAATAGGGAAGGCCAAATTTGTAACACCAAATACGGAATGATAACCAAAGCTGATAAGATTTCACTTTAATATTATCTCTGTTACAGGTACAGTTGGCTGGGGAAATTCTATTCGTACCAACTTTGTTATCAAATGATGAGACCAAATTTTCAAGAATAATGTATTGGGATATGAACATTCTTCAGATTTGAAACTAAGATTATTCTGTGCTCTCCTAGAGTTTATATGTGAAAATAGTCTTTGTGATAGTTAACTTGTTCAGACAGTCCTATTCTATCTGACATATCTGGATTTGATTGATTTATAGAAAGATGCAAGTATAGTTTTAATACCTTGGGGCATTAATTATACTTCTTGTAGGCACTGGAATACAAAAGGCCTAAACAACTGTGTTACTGCCAGATACACTAAATAATAAATAAAAAGTAGTCTATAATTTTGATTCTTAATGGGAATTGAGTCTATGGTTGTCACTGGTTTGAAGGCATTTTAAGATAGCAAACGGCTGTTCTGGCATGGGACAGTTGGTGGGAGGC
>NW_006408711.1:4836622-4837672 GCF_000296735.1 Chrysochloris asiatica
GCACAACAGAATATAACATTGCTGGGTCCTGTGCTATCCTCATAACTGTTATATCTGAGACTGTTGCTGCTGCCACTGTGCATATCCATCACACTGGGGGTCTTCCTCATTTTTATGAACTTTTAAATTATGAGTTGGACTGTTAACCTCATAGTTATCAGTTGGAAACTACCAGTGGTTCTGCAGGAGAAAAGTGAGGCTTTCTGTTCCCATAAAGATTTACAGCCTTGGAAACTCACACAGGGTCGCTATGAGTCAGAACTGACTCCATGACACATAACCATCACTGCCACCAATTTACCAAGCATGAGGTTCTTCTACAAATACTGGTTCCTCCAAATACATGTTCAAAGATTGTGAGATGAAGTCTCACCATCCTCATTTCCAAGGAGCATTCTGGCTATACTTCTTTCAAGACAGATTTGTTTGTTCTTTTGGCAATCTATGGTACTTTCAATATTCTTTAACAACACTACAATTCAAATGTATTGATTCTTCTATGGTCATTCTTATTCATTGTGTAAATTTCATATGCATATGAGACCATTGAAAATACACTAGCTTGAGCCAGGTGCACAACTTAGTCCTCAGAGTGGTATCTTTGCTTTTTAAGATCTTAAAGAGGTCATTTGCAGTAAATTTTCCTAATGCAAAACATCCTTTGATTCCTTAACTATTGTTTCCATTAAGTGTTGTTTGTGAGTCAAAGCAAAACGAAGTCTTTGACAACTTCTATCTTTTTTCTGTTTATCATGATGTTATTTATTGGTCTAATTGTAAGGATTTTTGCTTTCTTTACATTGAGATGCATTCCTTAATGGAAGTTTTAGTCTTTGATCTTCATCAGTAAGTATTTTAAGTTCTCTTTTCTTACAGAAAACAAGGCTGTGTCATCTGCATGTTACAGGTTGTTAATGAGTCTTTCTTCAATGCAGATGCTACATTCTTCATATAGCCCAGCTTCCCTGATTATTCATTCAGTTTACAGATTGGATGTTGTTGCTGTTAAATGCTGTAGAGTAGGTTTCGACTCATAACAAGGATTAGCTG
>NW_006408711.1:4838379-4841757 GCF_000296735.1 Chrysochloris asiatica
ATGCTTCCTGTATCGTTCAGTACTTTGTCCATGGAATTCTTCAATATTGCAAGCCAAAACTTCAATTTTTTCTTTGGTTCTTTCAGCTTGAGAAATTCTGAAAATGTTCTTTCCTTTTGGTTTTCTGACTCCAGGTTTTTGTACAGTTCACTAAAATATTTGATTTTGTCATCTCAAACTGCCCTTTGAAATTTCTCTTCAGCTCTTTTACTTCATGATTTCTTCCTGTCACTTCAGCTTTTCTATGCTGAAGATCATATTTCAGAGACTTTTTTGACATCCCTTTGGGTCTTTTCTTTCTTTCCTGCCTTTTGAATGATCTTTTGCTTTCTTCATGTATGATGTTTTTTATTTCATCCCACAAGGTTTCTGGTCTCCTGTCATTAGTGTCTTTCTTATATATCAAATCTGTTCCTGAGTATATCCAAGTGGGATATACTTAAGGTCATATTTTGACTTTCATGGAGTTTTAATTTTCTTTTGCTTCAGCCTGAACTTGCATATGAGAAATTGTTAGTTCATTCCATAATCAGCCCCCGACCTTGTTATGGCTGATGCTATAGAGCTTCCCCATCATCTCTTTCTGTAGATATAGTTATTTTGATTTCTGTGTATCCATATGGTGAGGTCCACAAGGCATAGTAGCCATTTATGATGTTGAAAACAGGTATTTGCAATGAATAAGTCATTGGGTATATAAAGTTCTGCCATGGGATCTCCAGCATCATTTCAACCATCACTGATCCTTACTTTTTGTTTCCACCATTTGCATTCCAATAACCTGTAATAACAATGCATCTTGATTGCATAATTGCAATCTTTCAGACTGAAGATGTTGGTAGACTTCTTCAATTTCTTCATCATTGGTTTTACTGGCTGGTGTGAAAATTTGTGTAATTGTTGTACTAACTAGTCCTCATTGCAGTTGTATGGATATTATCCTATCACAGACAGCATTGTACATCAAGATAGGTCTTGAGATGCCCTTTTTGTGATTAATGCAATACAATTCCTCTTCAACTTGTTCTTTCTGGCATAGTAAACCTGATTGTCCAGTTACAAATGTCTATTGTTGCACTGTAGGATCAACACTGGGCTGTGAACTACAAGGTTGAAGTTCAAACCCACCAGCTTCTCCTCAGAAGCCCTATGCAGGATCGCTATGAATCAGAACTGACTCGATGGCACTTAATACTAACATCAGTGCCTAGTATACGAATATTTATGTGTTTCATTTCCAATTTACCTGTATTCATACTTCATACAGTCCAGGTACTGATTATTAATGGATACTTACAGCTGCTTCTTTTCATTTTGAGTTGTGCTCCATGAGAAACTGAAAGTCCCAAATGCTTGTACTAAAAGCTTTGCTCCATCCACATTGTAAATGTAAATTCTACTTTGAGAAAGCAGTTCTTCCCCAGTTTTAGTTTGAATGCCTTCCAGCCTGAGGCCCTCACTGTCTGATACTATATCAGATATGTTCTGCTTTTATTCATAAGATTGTTAGTGGTTAACCAAACAAGAGTAGACTACTTCTCCTTCTCCCTGTTGTTGTTGTGAAGTGCTGTTGAGTTGGTTCTGACCCATAGTGACACTGTATAGAGTTTCTGAGGAGCAGCTGGTGAACTCGAACTGCCGACTTTGTAGTTCAAATGGCTTTGCAGTCTGACACATTAACTCACAACGCCACACCAGGACTCTGGTCTTATTCTGGAAACTCTGCTGAAACTTGTTCACTGTGGGTGACAATACTGTTCTTTAAAACACTGGTGGCATAGCTTCCAAGTGTCACAACACACATCAACACAGCCATACTAACTGACAATTACATCATGGGTAATAACAACTAAGCCACCAAATTTCAGGGATTAATGCAAAAGCAATGTAATTCCCCTTATCATAATTATCCAATGCAGATATTATTCATAGGCAAGATTCTTTTTTTTTTAATGTAATAACTCAGATACTAATGATCCTTCCATTTCATTAATCTAATCAGTAAGGACCACCACTTACCTGTCAATTGGTTGTACTATGGTGGTTTGTGCGTTGCTGTCAATCTGGAAGCTATTCCACCAATGTTTTAAATGCGAGCAAGGTCACCCATGGTGGAGAGTTTTTAGATGAGCTTCCAGACAAAGACAGACTAGGAGGGAGAGATGGACTACTTCTGAATATTTAGTCACTGAAAACCTTATGAGTGGCAGCAGAGCACTGTCACATAGCACCAGAATACTGAAACATGATGAGCAGCACCAGAATATTGTCAGATATAACGCCATAAGATGAGTTCCTCACATTGGAAGTCACCAAAAATGCGACTGGGGCAGAGCTACCTCCTCAAAGTAGAGCTGACCATGATGACATGAATGGAGTCAAGCTGTCAGGACTTTCATTTGATGATGGGGCACAACTCAAAGTGAAGAAAACAGCTGGAAACATCCACTAATAATCAAAACATGGAATGTAAAAAGTATGAATCTAGGAAAACTGCAAATTGTTAAAAATGAAATGGGACACACAAACATCGATATCTTAGGTACTAGTAAGCTGAAATGGACTGGTGTCGACAATTTTCAGTCTGACAATCACATGGGTAACTATGATGGGAATGACAAATTGAAGAGGAATGGCATCATATTCATCATCAAAAAGAACATATCAAGATCTGTCTTGAAGTACAGTGCTGTCTGTGATAGGATTATATCCATATGTCTACAAGGAAGACCAGTTAATGCCACTATTATTCAAATTAGCTTACAAATCACTAAAGCCAGTGATGATGAAATTGAGGAATTCTACCAACTTCTTCAGTCTGAAATTGATCAAACACACAATCAAGATGTACTGATAATTACTGGTGACTGTAATACAAAGATTGTAAACAAAGAGGAAGGATCAATAGTTGGAAAATATAACCTTGGTGTTAGAAACTATGCTGGAGATTGCATGACAGAATTCTGTAAGACCAATGATTTCTTCACTGCAAATACGTTTTTTAAACAGCATAAAACATAATGATACATATGGTCCTCACCAGATGGGATATACAGAAATCAAATTGACTATAGCTGTAGAAACGCAGTGGAAAAACTCCATATCATCATCCAAAACAAAGCCAGGGGCAGGTTGTGAAACAGACTATCAATTGTTCAGATGCAAATTCAGGCTGAAGCTGAAGAAAAAGAAAAAAAAATCCACAAGTGCCAAATTATGACCTTGAACATATCCCACCTGAATTTAGACGTCATACAAAGAACAGATTTGATGCATTAGACACTAAAGACTGAAGACCAGAAGAGTTGTGGGATGACATCAAGACCATCATACAGGAAGAAAAATAAAAGTTATTAAGAAGACAAGAAAGAAGGAAAA
>NW_006408711.1:4842107-4845315 GCF_000296735.1 Chrysochloris asiatica
TCGATGTTCAACCATTTCAAGACGTAGCATATGATCAAGAGTCAATCATACTGAAGGAAGAAGTCCAAGTTGCACTGATGTCATTGACAAAGAACAAGGCACTGGGAACAGATGAAACACAAATTGAAATCTTTCAACAAACTGATGCAACACTGGAAGCACTCACTCATTTATGATGAGAAATTTGGAAGATAGCTACTTGGCCAACTGACTGGAAGAGGTCCATATTTGTGCCCATTCCAAAGAGAGGTGACCCAATGGAATGTGTAAATCATCGGACAATACCATTAATATCCCTTGCAAACATAATTTTGGTAAAGGTAATTTAAAAACAGCTGCAATCATACATTGACAGTGAACTGCCAGAGGTTCCAGTCAAATTCAGGTGAGGGAGTGGAATGAGAGATATCACTGCTAACATCAGATGGATCTTGACAGAAAGCAGACAATATCAGGAAGATGTTCTTTATTGACCATTATTGTTGCTTGTTGTTGTTAGCTGCTGGCACCGACTCATAGCGGCCCTATGCACAACAGAATGAAACACCGCTCAGTCCTGGGCCAACCTCACAATTGTTGCCATGCTTGAGCCCACTGATGCTGCCACTTTTCCAATCCATCTCACTGGGGTCTTCTTCTTTTTCTCTGACCCTCCTCCACCTTACCAAACATGATATACTTCTCCAATGACTGGTCCCTCCTGAAAATATGTCCAAAGTATGAGAGACTAATTCTGGCCACTCTGGCCTCCAAGGAGTACTCTGGATGCACTTCTTCCAACACAGATCTGTTGGTTCTTTTGGCAGCCCATGGCACGTTCAATATTCTCCTCGAACACCATAACTCAAATGCATCTGTACTTCTGCGATCGTCCTTATTCACTGTCCAACTTTCACATGCATATGGGGTTATTGAAAATAGAAGGCTTAGGTCAGGCACACCTTAGTCTTCAAGCTGACATCTTTTTTCTTCAACACTTTAAAAAGGTCTTGTGCAGCAAATTTGCCTAATGCAATAATATATCATTTGATTTCTTGGCTGCTGCTTCCATAAGTGCTGATGGTTGATACAAGAAAAATGAAGTGTTTGACAACTTCAATCTTTTTTCCATTGATATTGGTCCAGTGGTGAGGATTTTTGTTTTCTTTATACTGAGATACAATCCATATAGAAAACTTTAGTTTTTGATCTTCATCAATAATATTACACAAAGGCTTTTTATTGTGAGGATCATGAAAAGCTATGGACAACATTACAGAGGATGAGTATTTTGGAACACTTAACTGTGCTCATGAAGAATCTCTACATAGATAAAAAGGCAATTGTTTCAACAGAACAAGGGAACACTGAAAGGTTTAAAATTAGAAAGGTGTACGTCTGGGTTTTATTCTTTCACCATACTTATATAATCTGTATATTGGGCAAATAATCTGAGAAGCTGGGTTATATGAAGAAAAACGTGGCATCAGGATTGGAGGAAGAGTCATTAACAACCTGTAATATGCAGAAGAAAGTAAGGAGGATTTAAAATAGGAACTGATGAAGTCATAGACAGCCTTTTTTATGTGTTGTACTTCAATGTAAAGAAAACAAAGATCCTTACTGCTTGACCAATAAACAGCATCTATATAAATGAAGAAAAGATTTAAGTTGTCAAAGACTTCATTTTTCTTGGATCAATCAACACTCATGAAAGCAATAGTCAGGAAATCAAATGAGTTATTGCATTAAGCAAATCTGCTGCGCAAGAGCTCTTTGAAGTAATCAAGAGCTAAAATGTAATTGTAAGAAGTAAGGTTCACCTGACCCAAGCCATGCTATTTTCAATATCAAGTGAAAGTTGAATGCTGAATAAAGAAGACCATAGAAGAATTGGTGCATTTGAGTTGTAGTGGTGGCAGAGAATATTAAAAGTACCAGGGTCTGCCAGAAAAGCAAACAAATCTGTGTTGGAAGAAGTACAGCCAGACTACTCCCTGGAAAACAGGATGGCCAAACTTTGTCTCTCAAGGCAAACAAGATGGATATCATGTTTAATAAACTGGAGTATCAGAGTAAAAGAGGAAAAGCACTAATGAGATGGTCTTCAGCAGCAGCAACTATTGTGAGGCTGGCACAGGACTGGACAGTCTTCATTCTATTGTGCATAGGGCTGTTATGAGTTTGCACAACTCTATGGCACCTAACAACAATCAATAAAGATCTCAGAGTTTCCTGATTCAGGTAGTGAAAAGGGATAAAAAAGATTATGGAGGTGTGCACGTACATCTTACATCTCTTGACCCAGAAGACACTCATCACTTCTGCTAAAATTTCACTGGTGGAAAATAGTTGCAAAGGCTCACTGAGATTAAGACAGAGTGAACAATGTTGCTCAGCAATACAGTGCTGTGAAAAGGGAAGTTTACGGTGTGATGAACAGCCACGAATCAAATGTATTTCAGAACAGTCAAATAGTAAGAAAAGAAAGGAGATTTCAACTAGTTACTTAATTCTAGAAATCAGAACCATAATCTTTCCAGGAGAGCTAACGGAGGTGAATGTAGTATTAGAATATAGCCATATAAACTAAAATCTTGGGGAAATATTCACACAGGAAATGCTTTATTATAAATGTTGTAAGACTAAGAGCAAGGGTAATTCATACTAGTATTTTATGTAGACAGGTAGAATAAATTCAAGTTTTTTCCTAGAAATATTTTACTGAGTCAGATTCTAAAAGTGACTAGGGATCTCATAAGAATTTTTATTTTTTATCAGTGCCAATGCAGCATATCCTCAAGCAAAAGCTGAATAGCTGGGTCAAAGAGTCACACCAGAAAGTGTCTGGGGCTGGAGAAATGTATAAATGTATAAATTCACAAGGTAAGAGTCATGAACTTTTATAGGATGATCTAAAAAGAGAAAGATATCTGGTTTCAAAAGGTGTGTGACTTAGAGTGCATGATGCAGACTCCCCCCAGCCTCCTTTTTTTAATGTTTTTTTTGTGTATTGTGTGATAGTTTGCATGGGGAAGCGTCAGTTTTACATTAATTCCATCATACATCATTTCATTGCCATAGTTACCATCCCGTCCATGCATCATCACCCAACCAAAGGGTATACCCTGCAAGCCCCTCCCCCCCCACAAGGTCCTCAGTACACAGCCCCTTTCCCACTCCAGATCTCAAGTCCCCAGCCACTCCATCTCTTCACATCATCCTCTCT
>NW_006408711.1:4849431-4850658 GCF_000296735.1 Chrysochloris asiatica
TCTATGTGTTATTAAGTGCTGTTGAATTGGTTCTAATTCATAGTAACCCTGTATTGCATTTCTGAGGAGTAGCTGGTGAGTTTGGCTGTTTACCTTGCTGTTAGCAGTCCAGTGCTTATCTTACAGCATCATATTGGGACTCCATCCATATATACATGTCTATATATATAAAATGATATGACATCACATTGAGATTATTAGCTTATGTAGGTGGAAGCAAGTCATTCAAGTTTTTATAGGATTTGGTATTAGTATTCTGTAATATTTGAGATTTTCATTATCAAATTTAGGCATTGGGAGTTTCACACAGTTAAATTATAGCTTTGCTCTATGATTATGGTGCTTTCTGACAACTATTGCCTCAGTAGAGGGCAACGACATACTTAGGTACTGCTTGACCTACTATCTTTGTCCCTATCTACATAGTATTTACTTTACAGCATGAAAGGCTTTGTAGAGGGATATCTATACACTGATGGAGGAATGCCAAGGTCTTTTGTCTTCCAGATTGTTTCAAAAGCCTGTTGGAGAACAGTGGTGAAACAATTCTTTCACAATTTCTTGTTCTTTCTGCTGTCTAAAGAGCTGCCCATATGGTAGGAGTACTGAGCATATAGCTATATTTATAAATAAATTACATATTTTAGAGTCTTTCAGAGATCAGGAAGGTGTTAGGAAAATACTAAATCTTTCTTTTGACCTTCTATATATGCCCCTGTGTGGTACAAATGGTTAACATACTTAATTGCTAAATGAAAGTTTGGAATTTCACATCTGCTCATAGTACTCAGAAGAATTAGGCCTGCTTTCTACTCCTGAAAAATCAGACATTGAAAACCCTATGGCACAGTTCTGCTTTTACATACATGGGGTCACCATGAGTCAGAATTAGTTTAACAGTAGCTGGTTTATCTGTTCACCATAAATTAAGTTGAAAAATGGACAGTGAATAAGGAAGACAGTAGAAGAATTGATGCACTTCAGTTATGTTGTTGGAGAAGAATATTGAAGATGCCATGGGCTACTAAAAGAACAAACAGATCTGTGTTGGAAAAAGTGCAGCCAGAGTGCTCCTTGGGGGTCAGTATGGCCAAACCTTGTCTCTTATACTTCGAACATAGTGTCAGGCAGTACCAGTCGCTGGAGATGGATATCATGTTTGGTAAGGTGGAGGGTCAGAGAAAAAGAGGAAGACCCCCAGTGAGATGGATTGGCAAAGTGGCAGCA
>NW_006408711.1:4852313-4853942 GCF_000296735.1 Chrysochloris asiatica
CATAGGGTCACTATGAGTTGGTGCCAACTCGATGGCACCTTACAACAACAACAAGAACAGCATCAATAAGTAATAAGAAACTGAGGTTTAGTTTCATGATACTGAAGAATTGTGATTTTTAGATGTAAAAGTACTCTAAAAAACAAATACACACACTCGTTTTTTTACAAATGAAGGAACCATGCTCAAGGTTATATGAGTACTAGTTCAATAATTAAGTAATTAATTCAACAAGCTTTAAGGCCAGTTGATTTTAAATCAGTTCTATTGTGTGCACTACAGTTATTAAGGAAGATAGACTAGTTTTACTCAATGGCAAAACAAATGTGGAATGTTTGCTCTCAAGGCTCTACTATAAGCAAGCAACTCTTCAGAAGCTTAGATAATGCTCCAGGACTTTTGGGTATCTTATCATTAAAGATACACTTGCAAGTAAACCTCATCAATCCCTCAAGAATGCCCATTTTTGTTTCCCCAAGTAACCGATATAGATGTTTAACCTAAAAGTTTTTTTCCCAATGCTTGTAAGAATCAAACTCACTAACCACTCCTCAGAAACCTTATACAGGGTAGCTATAAGTCAGAGCTGACTCTGTGACACTTAACAACAACAACAATCAATAATACTATCTCTAGATTTTGTTGATTCCATGTACTTACTGTTCTTCATAACTGTATAATCTTCAAAAAAGGCAACTGTAACCACATCCTTTTTATCAAGAGATTGCAATTGGCATATAAACAAAAACCTGCTTTGCAATAGTTACAGCAGTTTCCCTACAATAGTTCATCATTTGCAAATGTTTCTCCTTCTCTCACTCTTAATAAACAGTTGATCCTTTAAATTGTCAAAGTCTTTTTGTTTTTAACAGCTTTACAAGTGGGAGAAGCAGTTGTTGAGCAAAGTCAAGTCAGTTCTGACTGAAGTTATTATTGTCAGGTGCTATTGAGTTTGTCCTGATTCAGAGTGATGCTATGCATAAAGAGTAAAACACTGCCCCGTCATATGTCAATCATACAATCTTTACTATGTTTGAACCCATTGCTGCTGGCATTGTCCTCATCCATGCTGTTGGGGTGGGGGGTGGTGTCTTCCTTTCTTTCTCCGATCCTCCACTTTACCAAACATGATACCCTTCTCCAGGGACTCTTCCTTCCTGATAATGTGTCCATAGTATGAGAGACAAATCTAGCTATCCTGACTCCCAAGAAGCATTCTGGCTTTCAACACAGATTGGTTTGTTCTTTCGTCAGTCCATGGTATTTTTTTAAGAATTATTTTATTGTGAATTATATGATAGTTTATATGGGAGAACATTAGCTTTACATTCATCCTATCGTATTTTGTTTCATTGCAAAGATTACAATACCCTCCATGCATCATCAAACAACCAAAGAGTACACTCTGCAAGCCTGCCATCAGGCCACCAGCACATAGCCCCTCTCTCTCCCAGAGTCCCCAGCCACTCCATCTCTCCATGTCATTATCTCTGCCTCCATCTCTGATGTCACTGCTTCTCTGGGTAGGGTCCCACACTCAGCTCCTAGGGACCTCCTCTCCTGCACTGCAAAGTCAGCCACTTCCCTACTTTTGTTACAAAACATCTACCTTTACATTTTCAATCACCA
>NW_006408711.1:4855517-4862402 GCF_000296735.1 Chrysochloris asiatica
CAGCTTCCTTGTTATTCTTCAAGGTAGCATAATATTCAATTGTGTGTATGTATCATAATTTGTTTATCCATTCTTCCATTGATGGGCATTTAGGCTGTCCCATCTTTTTGCTATTGTAAATAGTGCTGCTATGAACATTGGTGTGCATATATCTACTTGTGTTATGGCTTGCAGTTCTTGTGGGTATAAATACCAAGTAGAGGAATTTCTGGATCATAAGGTATTTCTATATCCAGTCCATGGTACTTTTAATATTATCCTCCAACACCATAACTCAAATGTACCAATTCTTCTAAGGCCTTTCTTATTAACTGTCCAACTTTCAAATGTATATGAGGTTTTGAAAATACTATGGCTTGGGTCAGGCAAATCTTAGTCCTCTGACATCTCTGCTCTTGAACACTTTAAAGAGATCTTGTGCAGCAGATTTGCCTAATGAAATACCTCATTTGATTTCTTGACTACTGCTTCCATAAGTCTTGATCTTTATTTTGATAAAGTCCTTGACAACGTCAATCTTTTCTCTATTTATATGGATGTTGTTTATTGGTCCAGTGGTGAGGACTTTTGTTTTCATTACTTTGAAGTACAAACCACAGCAAAAACTGTGGTCTTTGAATTTAACAGTTCATATTTTAAGTCCTCTTAGCTTTCAGCAAGAAAGGTTGTATCATTTGCATTTCACAGTTGTTAATAACTTTTCCTCCAATCCTGTTGTGTTTTTCTTCATATAATCCAGCATCTCTGATTGTTTGTTCAGTATACAGACTGAATAAGTATGGTGAAAAAATATACCCTGGTGCACACCTTTCCTAATTTAATATCATTGCGTCTCTGTGTTCTATTTGAACAACTGCCTCTTGATCTATGTACAGGCTCCTTATGAACACAATTTACTGTTCTGGAATACTCATTCTCTGCAATGTTGTCCATAGCTTGTCATGATCCACACAATTGAAATCCTCTGTATAGTCAATAAAGCACAGGTGAACATTTTTCTAGTATTCTTTGCTTTCAACCACGAGCCATCTGACATCAGCAATGATGTCTTCATTCCAACTCCTTTTTTGTATCTGGCTTAAATCTCTGAAAGTTCTCTGTCAATGTACTCTCTTTAGCAAAACTTTACTTGCATGCAATATTGCTATTTTCCTTTGATTTTCACATTCTGTTGGGTCACCTCTCTTTGGAATTGGCAAAAAATATGTATCTCTTCCTGTCAGTTGGCCAGGTAGCTGTCTTCCAAATTTCTTGGAATAGATGAGCAAGTGCCTCCAGTGCTGCACAATTTTGTTGAAAATTTTCAATTTGTATTCAATCAGTTGTTGGTGCCTTGTTCTTTCTCAATGTCGTCAATGCACCTTGGACTTTTTTCTTCAGGTTCATTGGCTTTTGATCATATGCTACTTCTTGAAATGGTCAAATATCGATCATTTCTTTTTGGTACAATAACTCTGTGTATTCCTCTCATCTTCTTTTTATACTTTTTGCATGATACAATATTTTGCCCATAGATTCATTCAGCATTGCATGTCAAAGCTTGATTTTTTACTTCAGCTTGAGCATATTCTTCTCTTTTGTTTTTCTAATCCCAGGTCTTTGCACATTTCGTTATAATATTTGACTTTTTCTTCTTGAACTGACCTTGGAAATTTTCTGTTCAACTCTTTTACTTCTGCATTTATTCCATTTGATTTAGCATCTCTATGTTGGAGAACAAATTTCAGAGTCTATTCAGACTCTGGGATACAGAGATTGAGGCATGGTTTGAAAGGGTAAAAGAGGGGAAATAATGTTAAGATGCTTAGCTGTCTTTTTGAATCTTGGTTTCCTTTGCCTGCTACTATAAAACAGACACTTGAGGAGAAGCGAAAGGAAGAGCCAGAAACATCACCATTGAAAGCTTGTGAGTCTATCTTCAGCCTATAACTGATTGGAATACCTAAAATGGAGCTAGAACTTGTCCAGCAAAGGAGGCTTCCTGAGGAGACTTGCATAGCATAAGGCCATAGGTGGAATCCTGAACCCCATCCAGAATTTTCTGAGGTGAGAAATTTCCACTTGACAGGACAAGCAGACCAACCTGAAGGCTAGAAGAACAGAAGATACTTCTTGAAAGAAAGACCAACAGGAAAAATAAAAAACAATAACAACAGTCTGAGTGACTGCCACAAGAACAATCAAATTGTTTCCCCAGAGCCATCAAGGCAACTGTTCGGGTCCCCTCAGGGCAAACCCCCTTCCAAGACAGAGACTCAAGGGGAATACACAAGCATGCATGTGGTCTTGCTGGTGACCATGCTGGTCTACTGATAAGAGGAAGTTGGTGATGAATCTGACATCATTCCTCTTCAATTTGTCATTCCTGGCATAGTAAACCATCTGATTGTCAGATTCAAAGTGGCCAATACAAGTCCATTTCAGATCACTAATGCCTAGGATATTCATGTTTATGGGTTCCATTTCATTTTTTACAATTACAATTTTCCTAGATTCATACTTTTTACATTCCATTTTCTGATTATTAATGGATGATTTTTTATCTATTTAACTTAATTTTGAGTTGTGTCTCATCACCTAATGAAAGTCCTGACAGTTATATTCTATTTGTGTTATCACGGTCAATTCTACTTTGAGGAGGTAACTCTTCTCCAATCATTTTTTGAACACCTTCCAAAGTGAGGGGCTCATATGCTAGCATTGTATCTGACAAAATTCTGGTGCTGTTAATCATGTTTCAATATTCAATATTCTGGTGCTATATAATAGTGTTCAGCTGCTACTCATAATGTTTTCAGTTACTAAACACTCGAAAGTAGTCCATCTCTTCTTCTTCCAATCTGTTTTCATCTGGAAGTTCAGCTGAAACCTGTCCATAATTGGTGACCGTCTTTAAAAATACCAGTGGCATTGTTTCCAGAATTACAGCAATGTGTAAGACACCACAGTAAAACAAATTAACAGATGAGTGTTGGTCCAACTGATAGCAACTCAATCTATAGTTTCCAAGGAGTAGCTGGGAGATTTGAACTGCTGACCTTGCAGCTCAAGCCAACCTAGTGGTCCAGTGCAATTTCCTGCAGTACCACACCAGAACTCCAATGTTTTGTGTGTCTCCCCATGAAATTTCTCCCATCTCACTCCCTCCATCAACATTAAGGACTGGGATAGATTACTCAATAAGCAAGGTAAGCATGAATTTCATACAGATTAGTAAACAAATGCACATAAGCTTGGACTTACCTTGTTTATTGGATAATCTTACCACTACTCAGGGAGAAATAATTTTGATGTGTCAGGTACCTGCATTTAGTAAACACCTCTCTTCTGTATGCCCTAATTTCAATTGTTATTGTAGTTGTTCCAACTCATAGCAACCCCTGTACAAGGTTTCTGAGGAGCAGCTTGTGGATTTGAACCATTGTCTTTGTGGCTTTCTTATCCTACAATGTTTATCCTACAATGCCACACCAGGAGTCCACATACATTTGGGTCTCTTAAATTATCACTCTTATGACTATATTCTTTCATTTCCCTCCACAAAGTGAAGTCAGATAGTACAGTATTACTTGTGTGAACCTTCCCTAATTCTGCCTTGGGGACTTTGGTTTCAATTGTCATGTTGTTGATTCTGATTCTTGGAAACTCCTTGTAAAGCAGAGTAGAACTGTTCTCCGAAGTTGTAATTTTCAGTAGTTGATTTCCAGGCTTTTCCCCCCTTGTATCCAGGGGTGGACTTCAATAATTAACAAGCTAGCACATTAACCTTTTGAATCACTGAGGGACATGGTAGAACTACGGTAATAGAGACTAGGAATGAACTATGTATCTGAAAGGCCACAAGGGAGCCAAGAGCTCAGTTTAGTTCACCAAAATGAGAGATAACCTGGAGATTTGGGGCTGTCATCTACTAATTAAAAGTCCATTTATCTTTATGTGTTTAGTGCATAAGCCTTTTGGGAAACCTTGGTGGCAGGATTTGGAGACTGGGTACTTTACATGTCTCTCTTTATTAGAAACACAGTAACTCCAAGACCGGCATGATGTTTTAACTTTGGCATCCCATTCTCTCTTTTATCCTACTTGTGTGACTAATATCTAGTTTGGTAATCAGTATTCTTGGAGTCTCCTCTAAGACCATTCAGATGAACTCTAGTGTAAGAATATGATAACTTATGAACTCTGATCTTCAGTTGATAAGACATTTTCTATTTAGAGGTTGTTGCACTAAAATACTTAATGATTTTGATATATACATGTGATATACAAAATAGCTTGTTCAAAAGTTTTGGCATCTGCAATTATGGTGCTCAAGGAATTTTGGAAGTCTCATCTTACTTCATGGCTCTTCTCAAACCATGAATAAGACTGGCTTAAATAATAGATAGAGTGCTTGACTGCTGCTGTTGCTTAGTGTCTAGGGCAGCATCATATGTAGTTGAGGGTTTCATAAATGCTGTATGAAGTGTGAAAGACAACTGAGACTCTGCCTCCTACATTCATCGGGCATCTCATTAAGCTTTCCATGTTGCCTGCAAACAGTGTTATTGAGAAAAAATTCACTACTTAACACTGACTTTGTAATAAAAACACCCTGTAGCAAGCTGGTAACAAACACTTTCACTTCTTCCCTATGGTTACTTGGTACTAATCAGCAGATACATATTCATACTATTGAAATAATTTATAGCTTGCATTCTTTGGGGTCCTATTCTTTGGATCCATCACAAAGATTTTCAGGATATGCATTCTGTATTGGAATTCTTTTTTCTTTCTGTAAAATATTTTGCCCCAGTTATTCTGCAGTATTAGTGTTGAATCAAGAATGACTCCATTTGGAAAAGTGCAAAATGTTGCCATCTGTCTACAATCATGGCTTAATTTTCCAGCAATTTGTGAGGGCAGCCTGGTCACAACATCTGCCACCCCTTTGATTGCCAGGGTGGACTCAACCAATTTTTTAGTTTGGGTAACTACTCCCAAATTTAACCAGCCTAGAAATATTACAAGGTTCATGATGGTCAGTAATGATGAAATAAAATTTTCCTTTATGATGTCTCTTGGAGGTTGACTTTTATGTTGAGAGAAATATAAAGAACATAGATTTAGACCCTGAGATGGACAAATCCTATCTCCACTTTTATATAAAAATTGGCCATGTCCCTTCTTTATATTGCCTTGGCAAGATTGGTTAATATTGGCTCACTAGCTCCATGTCTACTTGCATAAACGTGTCAGTCAATTTCATGTAATTGTCAGCTCCCAGGCTAGATGCCCTGCCAGCCTAAACAGTCCTATTTGTCTTAGTACAGCAAGACTGAGATCCTCCACAGTGGAAATTTCAGTTACTAATGGTGGACTGACAATGAATATCGGGCATGGTATATGTGAGTGGAGCACATTCAGAGTCTGGGATTTGGGGAGGAGGGATGGTTTGGAAAAGAAGCACCTCAATAGGAATCTTTGAAGTTCATCTTACAGAAATTTCATTGATTGTGTGAATTGTGCATTCATATAGTCATTCACAAAATACGTATTTTTCAGGAGCCTTCTATGTATTAGTATATTAAGAGGTATTATATGTGAAACATATCCATTTTGTGAGTTTATTCTGCATTAAGAAAATCAGACTCACTAGAACTTAACATTTTTTTAAACCAAAACACTTATGGATTTCAATCTGGAATTAAGTTAGAAGAATTGGCCTTTCATAAATGCGTTCATTCTCTCTTAGTTTTGATTTTCCACTTCCAACTAACATATGATGGCTGTGAATCTCAACTCCAGAATATCATTACTTTTAGCAGGATGGAGACAAATTTAGATAGTCTTAAAATTGATGATGATGACAGGTAAGGAAGAAAAAGCCAAATAATGAAGTTTGCATTTAACACAGTTAGAAATGCTTGGAAATTATTTAGGGAGATTTCAGCTTTCAGTTTTGCTTCTAGGTGAGTAAGGGATGTGTCTTGGGTACAAGTGAGGTAATTTCTCTGTAAGATCAGGGTATCGCTCTGTGCATTGTAGCAGTCAGAGATAAGATACAATTCAATAAGCTAAAATTGTAAAGAAAATTGTAGGGAACCAAGAACTTGGCACCTCAGATAAGATGATCACATTGTTTTGAAGGATGGATGGATTGGGAAAGAATTACAATGGTTTTGAATTACAGCAGCTGGTTGAAATATCCGCCAACTGTTCTAGCCCCTTCTTGACTCCTTGCTCCGTCATGCATTTGGGTCTTTCTGTCCATTTGAAACGTTGTAGCATGTGCTATACATCCAAGTAGTGTAGTCATAATGTACACTAATTAGAACTTTCAATTAGATAGTTGTTTTGCTTCAGGACTCTTGAGATTAGCAATTTTATATCACCAGGCAAATGTTATTGAATCTATCCAATGTATGCAGGAATGTGAAGTTCTTTGAGAATTTGGTAAAGCATTTACCAAACCTGACTACTTTGGTTTCCAGTCTCTCTTGCCTGTAAATTATTTAATTGAATAAGAAAGAAAATCAAAATTAAAATGCCTCCAGGGTACTGACATTTGAGTGATTTGAGTGAAGTTAGTCCTGAAATAAGGGATAGAGAAAGGTGGGCACTCTGGTGAACCAGGGGAGTACATTTCAAACTATCTGTGATAAAAGATCAGCCTTTTTTCTCCCATTAAAAAAAATAAGTTTTATTGTGAATTATGTGATAGTTTTATTACATGGGATAACATTAGCTTTACATTCATTCTATCATATATCGTTTCATTGCCTTGGTTAATGCATCATCATGCATTCATCATCAACCAACTAAAGGGTATACCCTGCAAGTCTGTCCCCCAGTCATCAGCACACAGCCCCTCTCCCATTCTGGGCCTAGAGTCCCCAGCCACTC
>NW_006408711.1:4864027-4865399 GCF_000296735.1 Chrysochloris asiatica
ACTGACTAATTTCACTCAACATAATGTCCTCAAGGTTCATCCATGTTATGTGGTGGCTTGCAGCTCCATTTTTTTTGTATGTTGATACTTTTGTTAAGTATAATAAAAAAGAAATTTTTAGAAAACTGAAGTAAACTCTTCTAAAATACACGTTTAAAAATTTTTTATACAGCAATAATAAAGCATAAGATTAAATGGCAAATTGTTATAAAAGTTTGTATTATTGCATACCAGTTATAGTGTATGGACTGACATCAGTTCATAAATGAAGCATTGAATAGCACAGAGAGGGCTGGCTGAGACTGAAGATACTAAAATTGGAACGTTTCAAAAACACCTTGTTGTTGTTGTTTTTAAGTGCTGTCGAGTTGTTTCTGACCCATAGCAACCCTATGTAGGGTTTCCATGAAGTGACTGGTGAACTTGAATCGCTGGCCTTCTGGTTCAAACTACTTTGCAGTCTGGCACATTAATCCACAGCACCACACCAGGACTCCAAAAATACCTTAGACACTAGATAAAAACTTGCTTTCAGGAAAATTTGACCTGCAGCCTCCAATTGTGGTTTCTCTAGATTAGATAATGACTGGGATAATTTTAAATTCATATAGTCCTTAATAATATCAGTGGGTTTTTTTTTTAAGTGTGTAAGAATGATTAAGTCTCTTTATGCTTAATTTTCCATATTACTTGAATCCAATCCCTCATATTACTCAAGATTAATTCCATATTTTTACATATATCATTTGAATTCTTATGGATGTTTCACATTTTATAAAATCTGTAATTACAGTGGCATAATCAAATGTTTACATTTACTTACTTAGATACTCATATATAGAAAGCATTTCTGCCTGTGGTTGTTGTTGTCAGGTGCCATCGAGTTGCAACTGACACATAGCGACCCCATGCACAGCAAAATGAAACAATGTCCGATCTGCTTGAGCTCTCTTTAAAACGGATCTTCTTAACATCTTAACTGAAATAAATTAATATAACCATTACTTTTCTGGATGATTTTAGGTCATCATATGAATATGTCTTTCCTGAAAAGACAGCTAATTTTACATGAACTACAGATTTGGGTTTTTTGTTTTTTTGTTTTTTTTTTTTTGCTTTAGAGGTAATAAGGAGCCATAAAAAGATCTTAACAGGATCATGATGGGATTAGATTTTCATTTTAGAAAAGAGTATTCTAGTAGTCCTCAGGAGTACAGGTTTTTAGGAGTGATACTAGAGACCAAGTCTTGCAAAAAAGAAAATATTAACAAACTTTGACCTTGTGTACACAGTGATCATGTGAATAACAGATTTGGTGCATTAAACACTAAAGGCTGAAGACCAGAAGAATTGTGAGATGTCATCAAGAACA
>NW_006408711.1:4866784-4868332 GCF_000296735.1 Chrysochloris asiatica
GGGCAGGCATGTGGGGTATGCATTTTGGTTGTTTGATGATGCATGCAGGGGATTGTTATCATTACAATGAAACAAAATACAATAGGATGAATGTAAAGATAATGTTCACCCATGTAAACTAACCCATAATTCACAATAAAAACTAAAAAAAAAAAAAAAAAAAAAAAAAAAAAGAAAAAGAAGATGGAAAACACAGGTCACTGTACCAAAAATAAGTGGTCTATGTTCACCCATTTCAAGAGGTAGCACATGATCAAAAGCTAATGATAATAAAGGAAGAAATTCAAGGTGCACAGAAGGCATTGGAAATACTGGAGGCCCTCACTCATCTATGCCAAGAAATATGGAAGACAGCTACCTGGTCAACTGACTGGAAAATATCCATATTTGTGCCCATTCCAAAGAGAGGTGACCCAACAGAATGTGAAAATTATTAGACAATATCATTAACATGACATGCAAGAAAAATTTTACTAACTATAATTAAAAAACAGTTGCAACTGTACATTGACAGAGAACTTCCAGTTCAAGCTGGATTGAGAAGAGAATGAGGAACTAGGGATATCATTGCTGATGTTAGATGGATTTTTGCTGAAAGCAGAGAGTACCAGAAAGATGTTTAAATGTGCTTTATTGAAGATGCAAAGATTTTTGATGGCATGGATCATGACAAACTATGGACAACTTTGGTAACTTCGAGTATTCTGGAATATTTAATTGTATTCGTGAGGAACCTGTACATAGACCAAGAGGCAGTTGTTTGAACAGAACAAAGGTACACCAAATGGTTCAAAAGTAGGACAGGTGTGTGCCTGGGTTGTGTTCTTTCACCATACTTATTCAATATGTATGCTGAACAGATAATCTGATAAATTGGATTTTATGAAGGAAAATGTAGCATCAGGATTAGAAGAAGATTCATTAACAACTTGCGATATGCATATGATACTACCTTATTTGCTGAAAGTGAAGAAGACTTAAAGTACTTACCAATGAAGACCAAAGACCATAGCCTTCAGTATGGGTTGCATTTCAATGTAAAGAAAACAAAAATCCTCACCACCAGACCAATAAACAGCATCTATATAAACAGAGAAAACATTGAAGTTGTCAAAGATTTCATTTTGCTCAGATAAACTATCAGTGATCATGGAAGCATCAGTCAAGAAATCAAATGTCATATTGCATTGGGCAAATCTGCTGCACAAGACCTCTTTAAAGTGTTAAAGTGCAAACATGTCAGTTTGAGGTCTATGGAACACCCTACTCAAGCCATAGTATTTTACATAACCTCATATGCATGAGAAAGTTGGACAGTGAATAAGGAAGATCATAGAAGAATTGATCCATTTGAGTTGTGATGTTGAAGGAGAATGTTGAAAGTACCATGGACTGCCTAAAAATCAAATAGATATGAGTTGAAAGAAGTACAGCCAGAATGCTCCCTGGAAGCCAGGATGGCCAGACTTGATCTTTGAAACTTTAGAAATATTGTCAGGAGGGAACAGTCACTGGAGAAGGATATCATGTTTGGTAAAGTGAAAGGTC
>NW_006408711.1:4869747-4871787 GCF_000296735.1 Chrysochloris asiatica
AAACTGACGTCTTTGCTCTTCAACACTTTCAAGAGATCTTGTGCAACAGATTTACCTAATGCAATATGTTGCTTGCTTTCTTGACTGCTGCTCCCATGAGTGGTGATGGTTTATCTGAGCAAAATGAAGTCTTTGAGAATGTCAATCTTTTCTCCATTTATGTATATGTTGTTTATTGGTTCAGTGGTGAGGACTTTTGTTTTTTTTACATTGAAATGCAACCCACAGTGAAGGCTGTGGTCTTTGATCTTCATGAGTAAGTATTTTAAGTCATCTTTGCTTTCAGAAAACAAGGTTGTATCATCTGCATATTGGAAGTTGTTAATGAGTTTTTCTTCTATCTTGATGCTAAATTTTGCCTTCATATAATACAGTTTCTCCATTTATTTCCTCAACATACAGATCAGATAAGTATGGTGAAAGAATACAACCCTGGTCACATCTTTCCTAATTCTAAACCATTCAGTGCTCCCTTGTTCTGTTTGAACAACTGTCTCTTTCTTAGTGTATGTACAGGTTCCTTTTGAAACAATTAATGTTGCCCATAATTTGTTATAATCCACACAATCGAAAGCCTTTGCATAATCAATAAAGCGTAGATAAACAACTTTCTGGTATTCTCTGATTTCAGCCAAGATCCATCTGACATCAGCAATGCTATCGTTCATCAGCAATAATATCCATCCTCTTCTGAATCCAGCTTGAACCTCTGGAAGTTCTTTGTGGATGTATGGTTGCAGCCATTTTTGAATTATGTTTAGCAAAATTTTGCTTGCATGGAATATTAATGATATTGTCCAATGATTTCCATATTCTGTTGGCTCACCTATCTTTGGAACGGGCAAAAATATGAATCTCTTCCAGTTAGTTGGCCAGGTAATTGTCTTCCAAATTTTTTGGTATAGATAGTGAGTGCCTCCAGCGCTTTATCAGTATGTTGAAACATTTCAATTTGCATTATATCAATTCTCAGAGCCTTGTTCTTTGCCAATGCCTTCAACACACCTTGGACATTTTTCAGAATCATTGGTTCTTGATCATATGCTACCTTTTGAAATGGTTGGATATCAACCATTTCTTTTTGGAACAGTAATTCTGTGTATTCATTCCTTCCATCTTCTTTTGATGCTTTCTGCATCATTCAATATTTTGCCTATAGAATCTGTCAATATTTCAAATTGAGATTTGAATTTTTTTCTTGTTTCCTCAGCTTGAGGAATATTGCTTGTGTTCTTCCCTTTTGGTTTTCTAACTCAGGTCTTTGCAAATATTGTTATAATAATTGACCATTACTCATGTGTCAGTTAGTTGTACTGTGGTGGCTTGCCTGGTGCTGTGATTCTGGAAGTTATTCCACAAGTATTTTAAATATCAGCAGAGTCACCCACCATGGACAATAGGAATAAGGAGAAATGGACTACATCCAAATATTTAGTCACTGAAAACCTTATGAATAACTGTGGAACACTGTCAACACCATAATAATGAAACATGAAGAAGAACACCAGAATATTGTCTGATATAGTTTCAGAAAATAAACCCCTCAGGTCAGAAGGAACTCAAAATGTGACTGGGTAGAGCTGACTCATCAAAGTGGAGTTAACCATGATGATGTGAATGGAGTAAAGCCATTGTGACCTACATTTTCTGATGGGACACAACTCAAAATGAAGAGAAACAGCTGTATGTATCTATTTATAATTGAAAAATGCAGTGTCAAAGTATGAATCTAGAAAAATTGAAAATTGTCAAGAATTAAATAGAATGCATAAATATCGACATCATAGGCAATAGTAGCTGAAATTGACCGGCATTGGCCAGTTTGAATATGACAATTATAAGGTTTACTATGGCAGGAATGACAAATTGAAGAGAAATGGTGTCACATTCATAATTTGAATGAACATATCAAGATCTGTCTTGCAGTACAAAGTTGTCTATGACAGGATAATATCCAGTCACCTACAAGGAAGAGCAGCTAATACCACTATTACTCAAATTTACACACTAACCACTAAAGCCAGTGATAATGAAATTGAA
>NW_006408711.1:4872832-4874620 GCF_000296735.1 Chrysochloris asiatica
AGCCAGGCTGCTAACTTCAAGGTCAGCAGTTTGAAACTACCAGATGTCCTGGAGGAGAAAGACGAGGCTTTCTGCTCCAGTAAAGATTTACAGCCTTGGAAATCCTATGCAGGATTGCTAGAGTTGGCACCAACTCCACAGCACATAACCACCATATCAATGAATAAATATTCATTATTCTCCAAGGCGCACAAGCAAGAAATCTTAGAGTTATCCTTTGGGCTGCCAGTGAAAAGGAGATTCTGAAGAATTAGAGAATCAGTTCCCAAACAAAATTACAGACCTATATCTGGTTATTACCCTTCTGAAGCTTGTGAATGCACAGCTGAATACATGAGTCACAACTCAGGTTTTTGGTCTACAGAATTTTCCTTGCCTCCTCTCACCTTCTTGGCAATCTGTGACTTCATGAGCCTGTTACATCATGTTGCTAGCAACAGAAAATTAGACAAAATTTACAGTTTCTACTACCATATAAAGACAAAGATCAGTAGATATACTATTATGTGATTCGCCAAAATGATAGGCTCTAGAACACATTTCCAATCACATCAATCAGAAGAAATATATCCAGCTTAATATATAGGATTGAGGAAGCTTCTCTGTAGAAGACATAAAGTGTATACTGAAGCCTGATAAAATAAAATCACCTTTTACAAACCAGCAGCTTTAGTTGTTTTAGTGATAACCTGGCAGCTAAGACTCAAGATAAACTGTGTAAGGTAAGAATGTTCTGGGGGTACATGGCCATTTCTTCAGAGGGCAAGCTGTTAAGTTTAATTTGTAAGAGGTGGGAATGCTTATTAGTGTTTTAGCACTCTAGTAACCTGATTTTTGACTGGATTAAGTCATACAAAATTTCTCACTATTAAAGAAAAATCAAGAAGTTGGTCAAGGGTCAGGGATACACCACAAAATTGGTTATGAAAAAAAATCTTCAGGAGGACTAATTAATCTGAGTTTAAAAAATCTAGTGAAAAATATAATGACTTTATATCTTTGTTTTTTTATGGATTAAAAATAGTTATATGCTCTTGTACTAAAAATGTAAGAAATATTAAAGTGTGTATGCATAGAATGTGAAGGATCTTTTTAATCTTTCAGCAATAATCACTTACAGTAGCTTTGTATATAATCTTCTAAAGGAACACTCTTGATGCAGAGGGTTAAAGTAGTCGACCTTGAATCACAACAAGGTCAGTGATTCAATCCACCAGCTATTCCGAGGACGAAAGATGAAGCTGTATGCTCCAATAGAGATTTATAGTCTCAGAAACCCTGTGAAGCAGTTCTGCTTTGCCCTAGAGAGTCACTATGAGTCAGGATTAACTTGATGGAAGTGGATTTTTTTTTTCTTTTAAAATGTGGTCTTCTATATGCCACCCACATACATATGTTGTTGTTGTTAAGTGCAATCGAGTTGTTTCCAACTCATAATGACCCAGACTTTGATTTCCAAAGAGTGGCTGGTAAGTTTGAACCATCGACCTTGCAGTTCAAACAGAACTGTGGCCAGTTCTTATTCTACATACATACATATGTTGTTGTTTTTAGTTGCCATTGAGTCGGTACCAACTCATAGCTACCCTATGCACAACAGAGCCAGCCTGGGCCAACCTCACAATTGTTGCCATGCTTGAACTCATTGATGCTGCCATTTTGCCAATTCATCTCACTGGGGGTATTCCGCCTTTTCTCTGACCTTCTACCTTACCAAACATGATATTCTTCTCCAGCGACAGGTCCCTCTTGACAACATGTCCGAAGTATGAGAGACGAAGTTTGACC
>NW_006408711.1:4875630-4878142 GCF_000296735.1 Chrysochloris asiatica
ACATTCTGTTGGGTCCACCTCTGTTTGGAATAGGCACAAATACAGATCTCGTCCAATCAGTTGGCCAGATAGTAACACTTTAATAATGATCTTTTAGTTGCTGCACCAGCAAGTATCCCTTTCTAAGTCCAAAGCTTCTCAGACAAGGAGTGTGGAGAAATAAAAAGTTGTCACAAATACCACAGAGAAATCAGTAGGACCAAAGACATACTGGGTTCCTGTGAAGAATGCAAAGAGATTCTTCCTCTGTTCCCAGTATTTTCATATTTCAGGAAAATGTAGAGTTCACACCAACCAAGAGATCCAAGTCATATCATAGAGCTTATGATAGGCATTTGATTGGTTGGCCTTACACCAATTCCCCATCTCCTTTTTCCAAAGGCAAGAAACCCACATATTCCTTTGACTAAAAATGAACAAAGAGATAGATTTTGAAGTCTGTTGGTAGAACAGTTAGTTGCAGTTACTTTCAACATGACATGATATGAAACTGTGATTGTTATCTTGAAATCCATAAATTGACAAGCTAGATGAAAAATAACTCACTAGAGATGGACAGCTAAAAGACAGGAAGAACCGGAGGCCTGCTGGCATATCTGAGTAAGAGTAACAATGTCAGAGGCACTTATCTCTACATATTTTGGTTGTGGAAAAAATAATTTTTTTTTTTTTTGTATTTAAGCCACTGTCAACTGGAGTTTCTGTGACTGGTAGCTAAAAGTATTCCTAACTGATGCAATGTTGAAGCAACTCATATGATGTGTCTGGACAATAATGATGGATAGAATCCTAATGTCAACATCTTTAGGTACTGGAATCAGGCTTCCTCCTGTAGACCCAAGAAACCTGTCGTAAGAAAAGTTATCTAGAGTTGTAGTTCAGAAGCCTGATAGAGTAGGATGATTCCTTACTTAGATATGCTATAATTTGAGGGTATACCACCAGAGTAAAAAATGTTTTGGAGCTAGCTAAAGATACATATCAGGGATGCTTGGGCCTGCTTGCATATAAAAACAAAATAATAGCCTTCTTGAATCAATCAGAAATTGCGACAGTGCACCTGAGCCAACAATTACTAATCCTAACCAAAATATTCATGGGAGGGGGGAGTTACGGTTTGCCAAAAAAAAAAAAAAACCCAAAACAGAGAAAGAGTGGTCTTCAGAAAAACTGCGGAACTTTGGATCTCTTTTAAGGTTCCAGGTGCCAGTTTCCTGTGTTCATTGATAAGAAATCTGCTGGTGGAAGCAAACTACGGTGCTTTCTGAATTGATGCAGCTGCAGCAGC
Source organism: Chrysochloris asiatica (assembly GCF_000296735.1). Lineage (NCBI taxonomy): Eukaryota > Metazoa > Chordata > Mammalia > Afrosoricida > Chrysochloridae > Chrysochloris > Chrysochloris asiatica. The sequence continues at coordinate 4,876,919 of NW_006408711.1, forward strand.
CAGCAGCCAGAAAACCACAGGCTGGAGAGCAGGGCCACAGCCAAGCAGAGGCAGTGACTCAGCGCTAAAAGCCATGGAGCAAACCGTCTGAAGGGAGAAGTGTGACCAGTTTTTCATCTTTCACTTTTCATTTTTCAAGTATATCTCCTCTTCACCCCAATTGTGCCCTCACTGCACAGCCCAGACACCTTCAGGAGGGCGGAAGCACACCCATAAAAGGGTCCAGCATTGCATCCACAGTTTTCCAATGGCACAGAAAGGAAACACACAGGCTACTTCTTATGATGTTTTGACCCTGGGAACAAATCCCATTGTTAACCTAGGTGGGACACTTTGCACAGCAAAGGCTAGTGAACAATGTCAATCAGAATTTTATTTTTGCTTCTGATTAGTGGTTTCTGTCTCTGTTTTTATATTGTTTCTTTGGTCCTTTTGGCCTCACTCTTCTCCCAGAGGTGGGATATTTCTCCCTCTACCTTATCATAGAAGAGACAGCAACTGTGCCCATAAACCAAGCTACAAGCATACCCTGTAGTACCCCACCATCTGGTCAAGAGCCAAAACTAGCTGCTAGGCATTACATGTAAAAAGGGAAAGTGCTGGGGGTTAATGTGCCCAACTGCAAAGCCGTTTGAACTGCTAGGCATAACATGTGAAAAAAGAAGCTTATCTCCAGATCATATCCACCAGAAGACACCCAGTGAGCTTAATAACAAAGCAACATACATCCATTTAAGCATTAAAAACACACATAACTGTTAAAAATATCCAAGAAAACACAATTAAAGATATCAACACATGTTCCAAACCAGAAAAAAGTAACTGAGACAAATGAGTTGGAAGCAGACACAGACTTTCCAGTAGAAGATCAGGCTCTGGATCTGCCTAAGAAGTAATTCAGAAGAATAATATGGAAACAAATTCAAATGATCTGAAAAGGAGTGGACGAAAATAAGGCAGAAGTCAGGAAAGTGCTACAGAAGCAATCAAACAAGAAAGGCACGGCATTGGAAAAAAAACCAAAACCTGCAAAAAGAAGTCCAGATGATTAATAATAAAATATCAGACTGGACAACACACTGAAAGGGCAAAGGAGCAGAATGGAAGAGATGGAAGCCAGAACCAGCAAGCTGGAAGACAAATCTCTCAATACTGCTAATATAGGAGAGCAAGCAGAAAAAAGGATAAAAAAAATCTGAAGAGAGTCTAGGATTCATGCTGGAT
>NW_006408711.1:4878560-4879628 GCF_000296735.1 Chrysochloris asiatica
CAGTATAAACATTCCAGTACAAACAGAAGCTAAGAGATTTTGTTAAATTGAATCCAGCACTTCAAAACATCCTAAAGGGAGTTCTTTGGAATGAAAACCAGCAAGAACAGACAACAACCAGAGATTAACAGGAGTTAATCTGGAACTCCGTCAATGGATAGCAGAGCTTAAAACAGAACAAAACTACAGCAATGAATTCAGAGGACCTGTGAAGCCAACCAAAGATAAAAGTGTCAACAAAGCAAAAGAAGGGAAAAATATAGTAACAGAGATTCAGGTGGTGAGGAGGTCGAGTAGATGGCAGGATACCATAGACTGTGTTAAACACAGGGGAGGCTTAACATACTATAGGGTAACCCCAAAGAAAATTAATACTTCACAATTTACCATGAAAATGAAGATCCAAGCAGAAGAAGGAAACATTAAAACAAAGAAGAAACCAACAAAAAATAGCACAAAAACATGACTACAACGCAAGAAGGCATGCAGAACAAAGGAACAAGCAGCACCACAAAAATTAACATAATGACAGCAGTTAATCCATACATATCAATAATTACACTGAAAGTCCATAGATTAAATGCAACACCGAAGAGACCTAGAGTGGCTGCATGGCTAAGAAAACAAGACTCTTCAATATGCTGCCTGCAAGAGACACACCTTACAGTGGGGGTTTTTAATACGCCATTTTTGAAAAGGAATAAAACAACCAGAAAGAAACTTGACAAAGCTACAGAGGAACTAAACAGCACAATCAACAAACTTGACCTCATAGACGTGTACAGAGTATTCAACCCAACAACAGCACACTATACATTCCTTCTCAGTGCACATGAAACATTCTCCAGAACTGACTATGTGTTAGGTTACAATGCAAGCCTCCATAAATTTACAAACATCAAAATACTACAAAGCATCTTTTCAGATCACAATGCCATAAAATTAGAAATCAACGATAAGAAGATGAAGGAAATAAGGCTTAATATATGGAGACTGAATAATACCCTGTTGAAGAGCGACTGAATAATAGAAGAAATTAAACGTGAATTCAGAAAGTTCCTAGGAACA
>NW_006408711.1:4882239-4888816 GCF_000296735.1 Chrysochloris asiatica
TTCATCAAAAGAGTAAAACTGCAGCCCACAGAATGGGAAAAAATCTTTTGCAATGACACATCAGACAAGGGACTAATTTCCAAAATATATAGGAACCTACAACACCTCTACAAGAAAAGAACAAATATCCCAATTAAAAAATGGGCACAGGACATGAATAGACACTTCACCAAGGAGGAGATCCAGGCAGCCAACAAATATATGAAGAAATGTTAACGATCACTAACCATAAGAGAGATACAAATCAAAACAACAATGAGATATCATCTCACACCAGCAATAATGGCAAAGATAAAAAAAGTAGAGAACAATAAATGCTGGCGAGGATATGGAGAGACTGGGACCCTACTACACTGTTGGTGGGATTCAAAATGGTCCAACCACTCTGGAAAACAATATGGCACTTCCTCAGAAGGTTGGAAATAGAGATAACTTATGATCTAGCAATTCCTCTATGTGGTATTTATCCACAAGAAATATGAGCCTTAACACGAGTAGATACATGCACACCAATGTTCTTAGAAGCACTATTTATAATAGCAACACGATGGAGACTGACTGCCTAAGTGCCCATCTGTGGAAGAATGGATAAACAAGCTTTGATACATACACACAATGGAATACTACACTATCCTGAAGAATAACAAGGAAGCTGAAAACCACTGCATAACATGGATGAACCTTGAGGACATTATGTTGAATGAAATCAGTCAGTCACAAAAGGAGGAATATGGCATAGAGCCATTATTGTAAAAGATTAAGAAAAACACCCACACTGAAACGGGAAAAATGTATCTTTTATTATTTTATTTTATTATTATTATTTATTTTTTTGTTGGGGTGTATGGGTTGGGGGAAGGAGAAGGAGTGGAAGATGGAGCACAGGGTAGGAAATAGGCACGGCATAGTGGAACACAGGGTACGGAATAGACACAGTATAGTTTTGTGCTGGCGGGAGCCAATACACTAAAAGGGGAAGGGGAAAGGAAAAATAAGGTGGATGGGAGAATAGCTAGGCAAGTTTACATAGGCTAAATGGGACAGAGGTAAATAACGATCTAAGCCCAAATGTCCAACAACAGGGCTTGGGGTTACAAAGATTGAGGCATAGTTTGAATGGGTAAAAGTGGGAAATGATGTTCAGATGCTTGGCTGTCTATTGAATCTTAGTTTCCCTTGCCTATTAATGTAAAATAGACACTTGAAGGGGAGATAGAGGAATAGCCAGAAACATCACCAGAGAAAGCTTGTGAGTCACTCTTCAACCTATAACTGTTTGGAATAACTAAAATGGGGCTAGAACTTGCCCAGTGAAGGAGGCTCCCTGCAGAGCCTTTGCATTGCACTAGACCATAGGAATCCTGATCCTCATCCAGAATCTTCTGAGGTGGGACATTCTCATGTGAAAGGACAAGCAGACCAGTCTGGAGCAGCTAGAAGACTAGAAGCTACTTCTTGAAAGAAAGACCAGTAGAAAAACAAAAGAAAACAACAACAGCAGTGCAATTGACTACTACAAGAACAAGCAAGTTGTTCTAAAGCAAGTGGTCAGGTCACCTCAAGACAAATCCCCTTCCAAGACTGAAACTCAAATGAAGTACATTAGCAGGCATATGGTCCTGCTGCTGACCACGTTGGTCACCAATAAGGGGAAGAGGGAGAAACACAGCAATGAAGTTGGTGTTAAGTCCAACCACATTCAATAGACTTCCGTTAACCTGGATTGAGAGCTGGTTAACCAGCAGTATGACAAGACCTGGAGACTCCTGGGCCCAGGGGCAGGGACATGGTCCCAGAGGACTAGAATGAAGTGTGAAGCATCCAGCTGATATAAAGAGAGAGGGCATGCACAAGAACATCCACATTTGCAGATAGTATCCATTTGACTTGGCGTCAATTGTTGTATGATCAGAACACGACTAGAGGAAGAAAGAAGAGGGGGGGAATAAAAGGAGTAACCCACTATACGTGGATAATATTGACCTATGCTTGCAGATGCAGTATGACAAAGGAGCAGACAAATCTCTACAGTGAGGATCATCCCCACCCCATTGGTACACAGGGTCAACAGGAAGGGGAAACTTAGACATTGGCTATCCAAAATGGGGGGACTACAAAGGCAAGAAGTGACTGGCTTATAAGATTTCAATAGGGAACCTAGCTCCAGAGGATTCAGGGAAAGGTAGAACCTCCACTGAATTGTTTCCAACCTGTCTGGATGAGGTTAATAAAAGGTGAGGGGGAAAAGGTCTTCTGTGGTTTAATAGGAAATGATTGCTATCAGGTCTGACAGTGAGTGTTGGAAAGGTAAATGTAAATGTTTGGTAACAAAAGGAGGGGGTTTTGCAGTTCAAGAGTGGAGATCCCTGGAATCATCAAGTGAGAAAAGTGAAGTGGGAGACCGTGTCTGGAAATGCAGTGACACCAGGGATGGAAGCAGAGGCAATGACTTGGCCAAAAGGAGAGGCTGGGGACTCTGGACTCAGGGAGGGAGAGTGGCTGTGTGCTGGCAACCAGGGGCCAGGAATGTGGGGTGTATCATTTGGGTGTTTGATGATGCATGCAAAAGATTGTGGTCATTGCAATGAAACAAAGTATGTTAGGATGAATATAAAGATAATGTTCACCCACTGAATAGATCGCATCTTGTCTAGATGGGTCTGGTCAAAAGATATGGGGATAAGATTCGTATGATTTAATAGTGAATAATTGTTATCATGACTAATTGTGACTGTCACAATTGTAAAGGTAGAAGTTTTGTAACAAAAACAGGGGAATGGTTAATATTACAGTCCAGAAACGGACTCTAGGATCATCAAGGGAGAAGAGCACAAGCATAATGCGTTACCTTATCCAGAGAAGCAGTGATGCCAGAGATGGAGGCAGAGATGAGTGCATGAAGAGGGGTAGCTACTGAGGACTCTAGATTCATGGGAAGAGAGGGACTAAGTGCTGGTGGCCAGGAGGCCGACTTTTAGAATGTTCCTTTTAGAGGTGTAAATTATTATATATGCCTGTTTTTTGTTTGTTTTTTTTTGTTTGTTTGTTTGTTTTTTAAAGCTAAAGTGGATAGAAAGAAATACTGTTAACTAATGAATGGTACATGGATGGGATTATAACCATTGTAATGAAACAAGGTGTAAAATTTGTTGAATGTAAAACTGATGATCTGCCCTGTAAACTTTCACTCGATCTACAACAAAAACCTTAAAAATAAAAAAAATTCACTGGATAGACATGAAACAGAAGGCCTTTGGCTTTTATTTATACCATGACTCTTTATAATATAATGGTTAAGAGAGCAGACACTGGGTCAAGCTACCTGGGTTTTTACTCAATCTACTATTTTCCATTTCTGAGTTTTTGGATGAATTCACTAACCTCTTTGTTCCCCTGTTCTCCCATATGCAAAATGGAAAGTTATAGTACCTGTTTTATAGGACTTTCACAAAGATTAAGCTAAATGCCGCATATGAATTCCTTCCTTAGATGGCATCCTATTCTCTATAAAAAGTGAGTTGTTGTTGTTGTCACATGATGTTGTTGTTGTTATTAAGTGCCATCAAGTTGGTTACTATTAATCCTAACCCTGAATAGGATTTATGAGGAGCAGCTGGTGAGCTTGAACCAATCTTGAGGTTCAAAGAGAATTTACAATCCAGTGCATTAGCCCAAAGCACCACACCTGAACTACTGTCATATGATAAATGCCCAATAATCTTAGCCATTTGTTCTTGCTATTAAGTGATATTGGGCTGATTCTGACTTATAATGACCCTATACAGGGCTTCTGTGGAGCAGCTCGTGGGTTTGTCCCAACAAACTTGCAGTTTAGCAGTTCAAAGTTCATCCTAAAGAGTCACACCAGGAATCCAATCTTAGCTATTACTCTACTAAATTTTTCTTTCAAAGATTTCTTTATAATGTTTTTTGGGCATACAAATAAAAAATTTAAAAATTATGCCAAATTAATTTAATTATTGTGTCCTTCTAGCATTTATGTATCAAACTTCTGCCCTGCTCTGATTTAATCTATCTGTTCATTTGAAGATATCTGTAAGACAGTTTAAAGAATATTTTGGATGACTTCTATTTCATACAATTCCCTTTGAACTGACTTTAGCATTATTTCTTTTCCCAAGGGCTTAGTTATAGCTCTTCTAAAAATAGAGAGGGTATTTTATCTAATACTGCTATTATAGAAATGCTACAAGCAAATGACTTTGACAAACATTAATTTAATCTCTCACAGTTTTGTTGCTGTTGATAGGTATGGTCAAGTTGGTTCTGACTTGTGGTGACTCTATGTATGACAGAAAGAAACATCGGTCGGTCCAGTGCCATCCTCCCAATTGCTGCTACACTTGAGTCCATTGCCGCTGTCTCACAGTTTAGGAGACAAGAAGACAAAATTCAGAGGACTGGCTTTAGAGGATGGTTTATTTTCTGATGAATCTGAGGGAACTTCACTGTCTCCTTTTGGCATTTGTAGGTCCAGCATGAGCTGAACAGAAAATTTCAAAAGGCAGCTTAAGAAGATAAAGTCAAGTGTTAAAATGAAATGTTCAAAGACCTGTAGTTAGAAAACAAAAAGGGAAAAACCTGTTCAGCATTTCTCAAGCTGAATGAACTGAATAAAAAAGCCTCAACTTACAAAAATACTGAAGGATTAAGAAAAGATCAAAAGACGATGGAAGGTATACACAGAATCAGTTGTTCAATCATTTCAAGAGGTAGCATATGATGAAGAACTGATGGGGATGAAGGAAGAAATCCAAGTTGCACTGGCTCCATGAATGATGGAATACAAATTGACATCTTTCAACAAACTGATGCAGCACTGTAGGCCTTCACTCATCTATATCAAAAAGTTTGGAAGACTATTTGACCAATCATTTGGAAGACATCCATATTTGTGCCCATTATAAAGAGAGGTGACCCAAAGGAATGCAGAAATCATCGAACAACATAAATGATATCACATGCAAGTAAATTTTTGCTGAAGATAGCATTAAATCTGCAACAGTACATTGACAGGGAACTGCCAAAAATTCAAATCAGATTCAGAATATGACATGGAACTAGGGATATCATTGTTGATGTCAGATGGATTCACCTGAAAGCAGAGAACACCATAAAGATGTTTACTTGTACTTTATTGATTATGCAAAGACTGTGTGGATCATGATAAATGATGGATAATTGTGAAGAATGGGTATTCCATTCTTGATTGTGCTAATGATTGTGCTAATGAGGAACCTATACCAAGAGACCATTGTTCAAACAGAACAAGGGAACACTGAATGGTTTGAAATTGAAAAAGGGGGTGACAAGGTTGTATTCTTTCACCATACTTATTCAATCTGTATGCTGAGCAAATAATCTGTGAAGCTGAATTATATGAAGAAGAACCTGGCATCAGAATTGGAAGAAGACTCATTAACACCCTGTGATATACAGATCATGCAACCTTGATCGCTGAAATAAAAAACTTAAAATACTTACTGATGAAGATCAAAGATCACAGGCTTCAATATGGGTTTAATCTCAACATAAAGAACAAAAAAAAAATCCTCATCACGGTACCAATACAAAATGCCATGGTAAATGGAAAAAAGATTCACATTGTGAATGACTTTATTTTGTGTGGATCCACTATCAACATTCATGGAATCAGTAGTCAATAAATCAAATGACGTATTGCATTAGGCAAATCTGTTGCAAAAGACCTCTTTGAAGTGTCCAAAAGCAAAGATGTCAGTTTGAGGACTATGGGTGCCTGAGTCAAGCCAAGGTATTTTCAATAAACTCATATGTGTGTGAAATTTGGACAATGAATAAGGAAGACCATAAAAGAATTGATACATTTGAGTTGTGGTATTGAAGAAGAATATTAAAAGTACCATGGACTGCAAAAACAAATAAATTTGCCTTGAAAGTTAAGTATAACAAGAATACTCCTAAGAAGCCAGGATGGTGAGACTTAGTTTCTCATACTTTAGACATGTTATCAGAGGGACCAGTCCCTGGAGAAGGACACCATACTTGATAAATGGAGGGACAGTGAAAGAGATGAATTAGTATAATGGCAACAGCAATGAGCTCCAAGTTAACAATAGCTGTGAGCATGGCACAAGACCATTCAGCGTTTTATTTTGTTGTGCAGAGGGTCACTATGAATCAGAACTGACTCTACAGAGCCTAATAACAACAAGACACAACATCTTTGGAGATCTCCCTGTGTCTTGGCATCAATCTTCCCCATGGTCTATGAGTTTTTCAGTGTAGGGACCCCAGGTCCAAAGAATGCACTCCACTCTTGGATCTTCTTTTCTGGTGGCAGTAGGTCCTTCTCTGATCTCTGCCTACTTCTTTTTCCTTTTATTTACTGCAAAATACAATGTGGTTTAGGCCACACTCCAGGAAAACTTCTTTACATGGAACGTGCTGTGACAGGATTAAGGATGTTGTACAAAGGCGCTCTGGTAGTGCAGTGGTTACGAATCGGGATGTGAACTGCAAGGTTAGCAGTTCGAAACTACCAGCTGTTCTGCGGGAGAAAGATGAGGCTTTATGC
>NW_006408711.1:4889686-4891116 GCF_000296735.1 Chrysochloris asiatica
GGGGCGCAAGAAAGAGTTCCCACTGAATAGTTTTCATCTTGTATAGGTGGGTCTGGTGAAAAGAGATGGGGATAAGATTCATATGATTCAATAGGGAATAATGGTTATCATGACTAATTGCGACTGTCACAATTGTAAAGGTAGAAGTTTTATAACAAAAACAGGGTAGTGGTTAATCTTACAGTTCAGAAACAGCATAAGCATAATGCGGGACCTTATCCAGAGAAGTAGAGAAGCCAGAGATGGAGGCAGAGATGGGGTCATGGAGAGGGGGAGTGGCTCAGGACTCTAGATTCATGGGAATAGAGCGTCTAAGAGCTGATGGCCAGGACCCTAACTTGCAGAATGTGCCCTTTAGAGGTGTAAATTATTATATATGACCGAGAGCTTTTGTGTTTTGTTTTTTTTCAAAAAACAAAAGCTAAAGTGAATAGAGAGTAATACTGTTAACTGATGGTACATGGAGGGGATTATAATCATTGTCAGGAGCTCTGGTAGGGTAGTGGTTACGAATCAGGCTGTGAATCACAGGTCAGCAGTTCGAAACTACCAGCTGTTCTGTGGGAGAAAGATGAGGCTTTCTGCTCCCATAAAGATATAAGGCCTTGGAAGCCCTATACAGGGTCACTGTGAGTTGGAACCGATTCCACGGCACATAAAAACAACCACCACAATGAAACAAGGTGTATAATTTGTTGAATGTAAGACTGATTATCTGCCCTGGAAACTTTGAAAAAAGACCCCTTCTTTGCAGTTATCATTGTTTCATGGAATTTCCCCAGCTCATTCCACCCACATTTTTACAGGTTCTTCAGTTAGATTGTAATTCTTGATAGCTTTTTATTTTGGCTTGGGTTCACAGAGTCTCAGAAAAGGGGAATGAATACTTAGGGGGAAGTAGAAACAGAACTTCCTTCTAATATTCCATGATTGGGAGCGTTCTTCTAGGTAAAGGGCAAAACAAAGTACCTAAAATACATGCTTTGTTACATTTTATATTGTTTAAATCTTTGTAACCTAAAGTAATCTCAGCACCTCACTTGTGAGATTCTCTTTATTGTTATGTGTCATCAGGTCAGTTTCAACTCATAGTGACCCTATGCAGTACACAACGAAACATTGCCTGGTCTGTGCCATTCTCACAATTGTTATGTTTGAGCCCATTGCTGATGCCACTGTGCCAATCTTTCTTTTTTGCTCACCCTCCCCTTTACTAGGTATGATGTCCTTCTCCTGGGACTGGTCCCTCCTGATGATAATATGTCTGAAGTATGATAGTCTTGGCTTCTAAGGAGCATTCTGGCTGTACTTCTTCCAACACAGATTTGTTTGTTCTTCTGGAAGCTCATTATACTTTTAATATTCTCCTCCAACACCATAACTCAAATGTATCAATTATTTTACAGTTTTCCTTATTCATTGTTGAACTT
>NW_006408711.1:4891606-4892704 GCF_000296735.1 Chrysochloris asiatica
CAGGTCATTAATGAGTCTTCCTCCAGTCCTCATTCCATATTCTTCTTCATATAACCCAGTTTCTCAGGTTATTTGCTCAACATGCAGCTTGAATAATTATGGTGAAAGAATTCATCTCTGGAACGCATTTTTCCTGAGATTAAACCATTCAGTGTCCCCTTGCTCTGTTCAAACTGACTGTCTCTTGGTCTATGTACAGGTTCCTCATGAGCACAACTGTGTGTTCTGGAATACTCATTCTCTACAATGGTATCCATAGTTTGTTATGATCCACACAGTGACAAAGTCTTTTCTGGAATTCTCTGCCTTAAGTCATCATAAATCTGACATCACCAATGATATCCTTTGTTCCACATACTCATCTGAATCCGGCTTGAATTTCTGGCAGTTCCTTGTCAATGTACTGTTTCAGTTGTGTTTTTTATCTTTAGCAAAATTTTACTTGCACGCGATATTAATGATATTTCCACATTCCATTGGGTCACCTCTCTTTTGAATGGGCATAAATGTAGACTTTTCCAATGAATTGGCCAGGTAGCTATCTTTGAAATATCTTGGCATAGATGCATCAGTGTCTCCAGTGCTGCAACTAGCTCTCTTAAACCTATCTTATTTATCCCTTAATTAGTCCATGAACAAACTCCTTGCTGTAGCCAAACTGCTTTCTTTATTATTCCAAAAACATGCTGCTTGTATTCCAGTCTCAAAATATGTGTAGACCTTGTCCCTGCATCAATTACCATTTTTAATAAAAGAATGTATTGTGCTGTACTTACATGTATATAAAATGTACAGAAAAAAAATTCTAGGTGAGTATGTAACATAAATGTTGATTTGTATCTGTGGCTGGTTTGAAGCATGATTTATGCTTTGAAAATCATCTGCTATTGTCATAGATTTAGTCCATTATGTTATAAATATATGAAGTTATAACAATAATGACAATATATAAGATTAGTAAGATAATACACTATGTCAGACATTTTTCTAAATGTATTATACGCTTGGAGTCCTGGTGTGGCACTGTGGACTAATGTGCTGGACTGCAAGATCACGTTAAACTGCAAGGTCAGTGGTTCAAGCTCACCAGCCGTTCCT
>NW_006408711.1:4916842-4920309 GCF_000296735.1 Chrysochloris asiatica
CACACAAAATGGCGGCTCCTGGAGCAGCTGAGCATCCCGAACCAGGAAGCAATGGATTTCTTGCTTCTGCCACAAACTCCCTAGCTATAAGTCTTCCAATCTTCTAAATATTGCTTTATATGTGGTTCAGAGTTCTGGGACCATCCTTTGAGCCTTCTTGGTCTTGTATTCTGTGTTGTTCCTGGAAGAGCTCGTCACTGTACTTCTAACCGATCAACCATCTTTTTCTAGAAGTCCTATTGCCTTCTTGATAGAATGGTTTCCACCAAGCAGTCAGAGCTTAGTGCTATTGGTTCTCCTTTGCAACTAGCTTTTCATTTTCCCCAAGCTGCTCTCAGAATTCTTTCCATGTCTTTAATTTTGTAGCATTTGTTTATGATATATCCTGGTGTTTTTCTTTTGAGATCTATCTTGTTTGGGTTAAGTTAACTTCCTGAATGCTTATCTTCTCATCTTTCATGGTATTAGGTGAACTTTATTCCAACAATTCTTCAACTATCTTTTCTGTGCTTTTTGTTTCTTCTTTTTCAGGAGTTCTGATTCTTCTTATTGTTGTGCCACATGAATCTTAGTTTTTCTTCTTATTTTTTCATTCTGTTGTCTGAGTGTTCTTCTAGTTTACTAGTATTGAACAATTTATCTTCAAGTTAATTTGAGCTTCTACTGAATTCAAATGTATTTCTTTGCCCTTTCAATGCATTGTTCCTTTTCTGGAATCTTAGTATTAATCTTCTGGATTTTTTTCTTGCAGGTTTTGTATGGTTTCCAATACTTAATTTATTTTGTTTGTTTATACCATTAGTGTTTTCCTAAATTCTTCCTTGTTTTCCTTAACTTTTTTTTTTTTTTTATCATTTGTTGTTGTTGTTGTTGTTATGTGCCACGGAGTTACTTATGACTCATAGCGTCCCAGTAGAGCATTTCCGAGGCTGTAAATCTTTATGGGAGCAGAAAACCTCATATTTCTCCTGCGGAACAGCTGGTAGTTTCAAACTGCTGACTGTGAAATTAGCAGCCCAATTCATAACTACTATGCTACCAGAGTTGATTTTGTATCATTTGGAGGTATGTAAATTTTATTTTCATGAATTCTTTTTCAGGTAATTCTAATGCTTTTTACCCCCTCAAAAATGCTTTCTAACTTTGTCACTTCTTTGAACCACTCTGTCTTTTTTCTTTGTGTGAACAAAATGTTTTCTGTTTTTTTCTAAGACACTGTGGTGGTTTTGTATTTATATTAAATTGATGTTTTTGTTTGTATATTCTTAGGCACTCACCAATTGCCTCCTGGAGGGTGTGATTAAGGGATGAAAGCTTGTGCACAGTTCCTGGTTCGCTGTTCAAGTATCTCAGTTTAGGATGGATTTGGCTGATGTTAGTTGTTATTGTTTATCTGGTATATAGTAGCTCATATGGACTTTTGCCTGGTGGCTAGAGTTGCAGAGGGTACATTGTAGCTGAGTTTTATGTGCACAGTTGTTGGATCCTGTTAGGTAAGGCAAGAAGAGAAAATACACACACAAGAGAGAAGGAACACAAACAAAGAACCAAATAACAAAAAAGCAGGTAATAGTATAAGAAGACTAGAAAAGCCAAAAAAAAAACCAACAACAGATCAAAACAAAACAAAAAAACAAGACCATGGAAGACAATAATAAAGAAAACAAAAAGAAAGTGAATGAAACACAATTAGGTAGAGGAATGATTAAAAGAGAAGGATACCAGAGAGTAATAAAGGAAAATGTAAAATAATAAAGAAAAAAAAGAAAGTAAGAATCTGCAAAATTTAGAAAGAGAAGCAGAAAAAAATAAGCAAAAATGAAAGTGGTGATAAAAATGATAGAAAGCAAGAGAAGGTAAAGGTAAAAAGAAGGGGAAGAAAGAATAAACAAAAATAGTGAAAGGAAGAAAAACAGGGCAGGTGCTAGACTCAGAGAAATGAAAATTCTGGGATCCATCAAAGTGCAACACCACACCAGGGCACTGTCAGGAATTCAAGACAAATTCAGCAGAGGACATGGAATGAATGATCTTATTGATGTAAAATCAATCATTGCTGAAAGCAGAGATTACCAGAAGAATGTTACCTTGTGCTTGATAGATCATGCAAAGACATTTAACTTTGTGGATCAAAACAAACTACATAACATTGCAAATAGTGGATATTACAGAACACTTCATTGTACTCACTAGGAACCTGTACATAGACCAAAAGGCAGGCATTAGAACAGAACAAAAGAATACTGAATGGCTTAGACTCAGGAAAGGTGTGCATCCACGTTGTATCCTTTCACTGTAATTATTCAATCTTTATGATGAGCATATAATCCAAGAAGATGGATTACATGAAAAAATGTGGTATCAGCAATGGAGGAAAACTCACCAACAACCTACCATATGCAGATGACACAATCTTGCTTGCTGGAAGTGAAGAGGACTTAAAATACTTATTGATGAAGATGAAAAATTACAGCCTTCAATATAGATTGCACTTCAATATAAAGTAAACAAAAATCCTCACAATTAAAACAATAAACAACATTATGATAAAGGGAGAAAAGATTGAAATGATCAAAGACTTCATTTTGCAATCAGCACTCATGAAATCAGCAGTCAATAAATCAAATGATGCATTACATTAAGCAAATCTGCTGCAAAAGAAATTCTATCTAAAATATTAAAGAGGTAAGATGTTAGTTTGAGGGCTAAGGTGCGCCTGACCCAAGCCTTGATATTTTTAATTGCCTCATATGCATGTGCAAGTTGGATAGTAAATCAGAAAGACCATATATTTGAACTGTGGTGCTGTATTGAAAATACCCTCGACTGTCGGAAGAACAAACAAATCTGACTTGGAAGAAATAGAATGCTTCTTAGAAGCAAAGATGGCATGATTTCATCCCTCATACTTTGGACATGTTGTCAGGAAGAAATAGACTCTGGAAATGGTTAGCATGTTTGGTAAATTTCAGTGTCAGCCAAAAAAATGAAGAGCTTCACCGAGGTAGCAACAACAATGTATTCAAACATAGCAACAATTGTGGGACCAGACAGTATTTCCTTCTGTTGTACATAGGGTCCCTATTATTAAGAACTGAATCAAACAGCACCTAACAACACCATGTATATAGTCAGAATTCATTTAATTACAAATAACAATTTAAGCAAAAGGATAAATCAGGGATGGGGAAAGTCTGGCCCATGAAGTGATTTAGTTTGGCCCTGTCAAGGCAACCACATTCCAGCCATCTCACATTGGTGGAGGTGGGGCTGTGTGCTGAGGAGTCGGTTCCAACTCATAGCAACTCTGTATCAGGTTCCGAGGCTGTTGTTAATCTTCGCGGGAGTAGAAAGTCTCATCTTTCTCCGGTGGAACCGCTGATAGTTTTGAACTGTTGAATGTGAGATTAGCAGTCCGACTCATAACCGCTATGTTACCAGAGCTCCTTAACCATCACATTGTTGTT
>NW_006408711.1:4922240-4923592 GCF_000296735.1 Chrysochloris asiatica
CCCTGTGCTCCACCTTCCCCTCCCTCCCCTCACCCACCACCAACTTCCCAGCCATCAACAAAGAATTCCCCTACCCCCCTTTAGTATGGTTTCTTTTTCTTAGTCTTTTACAGTAGTGGTCCTATGCAGTATTTCTCTTTTTGTGACTGACTAATTTCAAGAGTTTTTAATTTTTAAAAATATTTTATTTTTATTTCCCTAATTGACTATAAGTTCCTAGCAATACAAAAAGGAAAATATCCTTTTCATTACAAGGTCTAGTAATATACAAATGCCCATAAATATTCATTGAAAAAAATGAGTGAAGTATTGCAGATCATCTTTTAACAAATTAACATGAAAGTTATCATGTGTTTGACCATATTAGCCTTATCTTATTTGCTCTTAACAGCATCTATAAAACCTAGGAATTTCTATTTTTTTCTAATATTGGAACAGAAGAAATTGAAAACCAGCAGGTAAGTAACATATCAAGTTTAATAGTGAGAATTACAGATCAGATATGAATTCAGGGCTTATTAGCCTCATATTTTCAGTTAAAGTAAACAATTGAAAATCTTGTTTTGATGAAGCATGTTTTATTAATAAAAAATGGAAGATTTCAGTAATTCTAATTTTTGAACAAATATGAAATTTAGACTAATGGATCCTTGGAATTTAGTACTTTCAAAATTCTGTGACTTTAAGAAAGTGAAAATGTTTATTTAGTGATGTGGTACTGTAGGATTACCACTGGACTGCAAACCACGAGTTGTTAGTTAAAACCCACCAGCCACTCTTTGGAAACCCAATACAGGGTCTCTGTAAGTCAGAACTGACTCAATGACACTGAATAACAACAGAATTATTCTCTATAAAACAGGTTTGGGCAGGAGTACCTGCTAAATCTAAGTTTGAACCTGGGAGGATGAGGCTGAGTCAGAGCTTATTGACCTTTTAAAAGAGGTCTGGAACATTTTCAGCCAGCTAGACTGCAGGATGAATCATTCAGTAGAAAAAAAACAACAACCACCCACTGAATTTTATTAATGGAAAATTTGTCATTCTGGTTTTAATTGAAAGATTAAAAAATAAAATGAAAGCACTTCAGGCTTAAATTCTTGCCTGATTTAAGCTTCCAACCTTCAGATAATTTTCCCAGGCAGAGAAACCAAGGCATGGTCAAGAGACACTGCCTTTGTTTGGTTTTCTCTTGAAGTATACTTTGAAATAAGCATTCAAGTAGAACTGTTTCATTTGGGAAAGAGCAGGAAACAATAGCAGGGGAATAGGCAAGCGAGACAGTGAAGTAAAGGAACTGAATAGTTTCTTAGCTCTGGTAGCGTAGTGGTTACGAATCGGGCTGTGAACCA
>NW_006408711.1:4923692-4928467 GCF_000296735.1 Chrysochloris asiatica
CTGTATAGGGTTTTCGAGGAGCAGCTAGTGAGCTTGAACTGCAGACCTTACAGTTCAAACGGCTTTGCGATCTGGTGCATTAACCCACAGCGCCACACCAGGACTCCAGCCATCACATTAAGGATGAGTTAATTAAATGTTTGACCAAATATAACAGGCTAACTTTTACATTGTTAACTTTGTATGTCCCACAAATGATGTTATAAAGTTTGGCAGAACAAACGGTTCCTCATCCCTGGAATTACTGATTGTAAATTACTGATTCTCACAAAACCTAGATATAGCATCGTTTTAAGGATTCAGAAATGAATGAGAACTAGGGATTGAAGTGCTTTTGGACTGATGAAAAAATCAACTACCTTTATCAATTTTTTGTCCCTTAGATTCTTTGTCTTATTTTTCTTACTGCTGAAGTTTGGCTTCCCTCACCATTTTGACTTAACATATCTTAATTCAAGTTAATAGCCAATTCCTGGATAAGTCTCAGTGATGATCTGTTTGCATCAGACACTCAAAACATACTGCTAAAACATGACATAGCTTTTCCTCAAACAACTGTACAAGATTTCCAACCAAGATTCTCAAAATGACAACCCTTTATGCTTATGTTTTAGTCCTAAACTAGAAATAAAATCAATTTGACTAAATATTCTGCGTCACAAGGAAGCAATTTGATTGCATAACTTTACTGAAAAAAAAAACCCCAAAAACCACCATGTTCTAAGGGAATAACCAAGAATCCATAAAAATGAAACAAATACAAAAGAGTATGGGGCAGGGAAAAAGGAGACTTTTAAATGGAAGTAGGAAATGGCTGTACTATATTTTTATATAGAAAAGTAAGTCTTACAGTTTTTTAGAATGCTACCCAAAGCTTCCATTATTCTGAAACATGGGCTATATTATCAATCATTCCAACCATGAATGTTTCAGCATGAATTTATTAGTGAAAGAATCATTTGTTTTGGAAGATGTTACAGCATGTTTATGAAAGAAGGATTCCCTAGTCAGATAAGTTTGGGGAATGTTAAAGGTACTGTTGTTGTTGTTAGATGTCATCTATTTGACTCAAACGCATAACAACACTGTACAACAGAATGAAACACTACTTGCTCCTGCATCATCCTCACAATTGTTGTTGTGTTTGAGCCTTTTGTTGGCAGCCACTGTGTCAATCCGTCTCAGTAAAGATATTGAGATGTGTAAAATAAGTAAAACTGTATAACTTGGGTTTGCTCAGTATTTCTTAAATATATTTGAGTACTTCATAGAACAACATAGAGTTTTACAGAACAGCAAAGCTTTATCTTTATTGGTGGAATTCTCAGAGTCTTTAACATGTAAATATGCATTGTAAATCTCTAAGAGACTGTTTATAAATTTATTTAAGCACAGAACTCTTCTGTTTTCCTTGGATTATTTGCTAAAATCTTTTATAAAATATCTTTCTACAAAGCATGATTTAAGAAATGCTGGTTTAAGTAAATAATAAGGAGGGCAATCAGTCTAAAAAGTAACATATGTAGTGCATTCCAAAGTTAATGCAAGTTATTTTTATTCCTCATGCCTTCATGCCATCACTCCTTTCCTTCATATGGGTTATTCAGAGATGGACCTACATTTAAATTCTCATTGAGAAAGAAAGGAGAGAGAAAAAAAATGGTTCATTGCCATTGTTGATTTGAATAATTTGTAGGTCTTTTAAAGACAAAGACTATTAATATGTAATTCTCAAAGACTAAGAAGATAATATAGCAATATAAATAAAAAAAAAACCTATTGCCACTGAGTTGATTCTGACTCACGGCGATCCTATAGGACAGAGTAGAGTTCATGCACAGTTTCCAAGGCTGCAATTCTTTATAGAAGTACATTGCCTCATCTTTCTCCTGTGAATGGCTGGTGGGTTCAAACTACTGACCTTTCAGTTAGCAGTCCAACACTTAACTCACTGGGCTACCAGAACTCGTTCAGCAGTTTAAAGATACTAATATCTATCTTATTTAAGTCATTACAAAATTTTGTGGGATAACATTTCTATTACGGTGCTTGAACCATATTGTACATTTAATAAATAAAAAACAAATATATCAGTTGCCATCAAGTTGATAACAACTCATAGCAAACCCATGTGCATCATCGTAGAACCGTAAAGTACAATTAGTTTTAATTATGATTTAGTATCTGAATATTTTTATCATAATTAAAAATGCTCTCTGTAGAAAGAGTGGAAAAGGAACTGAGACAGGAAGTAGAAAATCTGGATTCTAATTACAGTTCTGCCACTAAACAGTGGTCTAATCTTGGTAAAATTGAGTTTTAGTTTTTTAAATTGTAAAATGAGAAGCTTGGACTGAATAGGAGGGTCTCAATAGTAAGCAGTGCTGGTAGAACTGATGAGTTATAATAGCGTAGATGAGAGAGATACAGTTTGCAGAGAAATCAGTAAAGTCACTCTTTCTCAATCTGTATGACCTACCATATTTTTATAGGTATTTCACAGGTGGTTGTTGTTAAGTGCCATAGAGTTGGTTCCAACTCATAATGACCCTGTATAGGGTTTCTGAGGAGTGTCTGTTATTTTGAACCACCAAGATTGTAGTTCAAACTGACGTTTCAGCTGAGAGCTTATCCTACAGCACCACGCCAGGACTCCATTTCACAGTTTATCATCTGTAAATAAGTTACAATGAGTAACCTTGAATTATTTTATTAAGCATGCTTGTATGTACCTCCTAAACTTTTCAAATGTGTTTTACCTTGTCTGTACTCCTTCATTCATCTGATCCTTCTCCTCTATCTCATACAAGTCACATATGAGAAGAGATACCCATAATGAGTCAATGAAGGATACCCTAGAAGTGTATGATAACAACTTACAGGGTCATGACACCTTCTGCTCCTTAGTTGCTAAGGGCTGTTTTCTGAACACCTTATACTTAAACAGAACAAAACAAAACAAAACAAAACAAAACAAAATAATAAGAGACACAAGAAACTGTGGCTCTTGACACCTTTTCTTATACTTGCTGGCACTTTCCCACTCCAATAAATGATTGGATTTATAATCTGCAAGATTCAGTTCTACTGGAAAAGTTAATTCTTAAGGTTTCTCTTTACACAAGAACTTTATACTAAAACCATTTATGAGGAGCGCCTATTTTTAGAATTAAAATAAAACAAACAATTTGATGTTTAATTTAAAAATGTATTTTTTGTTCATAAAAATAAAATATATTCTTATTCAAGGACAGAAGTTTATCATTATAAAATATACCCATAAATTTTGAAGAGTTGTGATGGAATTGTTTAAAATTTCTAGCTCTTAAAGCAGAATAAGTGGTTTTTAAAAATGTATATCTTGTAGGCAAGTTGGTCTTTAAAAAAATTAGGCATTTATTTTTGGAAAGATGAGATGACAAGGTTAGGGTGAAAGTCCAATGAAACTTCTAATGTCTAAGAGACATTATTCATTTATCATTCTTTGAACAAAGTTGATGTGGATAATTTTACAGAGCACCAGGAATAGTTCAAAAGTAAGATATGAAAGCCAGATGTAACAAGGTAAATGCTTCGTAGCTGAGTTATGAGTTTCAGTTACAGCTCTTCTTGTCTTAATTAAAAACCTCACTAACTCTGCTGGTGGAGCCTGAGACACTTCATTGACAGACACGTCCTGTCATGAGCAATCTTAGTAAATCACACCCTGTTCATTCTCAAGAGGTGCGAGAAAAGTCTGGTAGGGTGCAAGTGCTGTATGTTCCCCAATTGAGGAATGGAATGCAAGAATCCATTGCAAAAATTAGCAGGTTTGGGGTAAGCTGGGTCAAGCACATTCAGTGCATGCCCAAACCCTCTCTTAGACAAGAATATGCTGGCAATGTGTAGAGGAGAAAACAGGGTGAACTTTTGATACAGTGATCAACAAAGCATATTATCAGGTATTTTTAGTTGGAGAATTGGCTAATCTTGGAAACATAAGCACTTAGTTGATATCAGTTTATGACATTGATGGTAATTTTAGTGGAGTGAAATGATAAATTATGCAGATTAACAATTCATTTCTCTTGGACCACTATAAAACCTTACATGGTTATATTTTTTTCTTCACATTTACGATGAATGACCCAGGACCAAACAGCACTCCTAGTTTTCTTCTGTATCAAACATCCAAACTTTAAAACTATAATAATAGAAAGAGAATGGTTCTTAAGATTTATAGATTATGAAATTTCATCTGCTGAATATAGGATAAGTAGATAAAACATCTGAATATTACTGTGGTTTATAGTAATAGAAATTATTTATGGCAATGTTATTATTGCTGTATTCACACAAAAAATGTTTCCATTATAATTATCATGCAACTTAATACTAATATACAATAGTATATAGGACATGATATGAGGGTAAGTAAAAAGTATTGCTACTAGAGTCCCTGTTCATACATGCACAAGTTTATTTTAAACAAAAACTTGTTTAAACATGTCTCTGAAATCAGTGGATGGCTGATTTTTCACAATTCTTTCAATGCACAGGTCTGCCCCTGAGGCCATCAGCACACAACCCCTCTCCCTCCCTGAGTCCAGAGTCCCCAGCTGCTACATTTGTCCACGTTATCCTCTCTGCCTCCATTCTGGTGTCACTGCTTCTCTGCATAGGATTCTACACTTGGCTCATCTCTCTTGATGGTCCCAGGGATCTCTGCTCCTGGACTGCAAAATCAATCACGCCCCTCCTTTTGGTACAAAACATCTAATTTTACATTTCTGACC
>NW_006408711.1:4938477-4951197 GCF_000296735.1 Chrysochloris asiatica
ATACCTGGTGTTAATTGTCATCCTCATAACCATTCTTTGAATAAAGAAAAACATATGCTATCATTTTTGTTTTACAGATGAGAAAATGAAGGCACAGAGATGTTAAATATCTCGCATAGCATGAAAATAGCAGAGCTTGAGCAATAAGTGAAGCCTTTTCACTACCGGATTTCCATTCCATTGTGCAGGAATGGAGTTGCATATACATACATGTATATGCTAGATATCATTGAATTGCAAAACTAACTTCTTTCAAGATATGGAAACTCTCAACCAAAGAAAGATGACTTTTTTTTTGTTGTAGTTTTAAAAAGAACTGATACTAAAACTAGTGACCAAAGTACTTTTTATTCTTTATAGGATGTTGTGGCTAATCATACAGTTACAGACTGTAGTGCTGCTGGTGTTTCTATTCTGTTGTTGAGATAGAGGAAGGAAAAGATCTTGGACAGAAGCATGCTTAAATGAAAGATTAAGGAACAGGGATTTGTGAATACCCAGCTTGAACTAGAACTGGAATAGAGAAAAACCAGAACAAACAAGAAAAGAGTACTGAGGCAGTGCAGTGAGTTATTTCATATGATTCTTCTACCTCATATCCTTTGCAACTCCCACCAAACATTTTTGTCCTGATGGATCCGGGCAGTAAAAGATGGGGTAAGATGTTGATAAAATGATTTGAGACAGTTATGCTTGTTAACAAAGTTAATTGTGATTGTTAAAACTTGGAATGCTCATGTGGGTTTAAAATAAGCCATACCAGAAGCAGGAGGGAGGATCATAATACTACCATCAAGAAGAAAATCCAGGAGTGGAATTCATCATTTGGGCCATGAGATCCCTGTGCATTGAACTTCCTCCACCCAGGTGCAAAAAAAAAAACTGTGACACCAGCAACAGAACCAAGACCCAGAGCATGAGACATAGCTGCGGGCTTCCCAGCTCATGGAACAAGTAAAGATGATTGACTTTGGGCAAGAAGCTTGCTTGGAGAGTAGGATGCCTCCAGGCAATTTATTTGGGTAGCCTGACAACACCACACCCCTTCAGGCTGAGGCTTATGGTTGGGTGGGGTGCTCTTTGAGCATTTATTGTTGTTGTTGTTGTTAAGTGCCATGGAGTCGGTTCTGACCCATAGTGACCCTGTATAGGGTTTCCGAGGAGCAACTGGTGATCTTGAACCACTGACCTTGCAGTTCATACTGCTTGAGCATTTATTAGCAGACTTAAAAGAGTTTTATAAAAAAAGAGAGAGATCTTCCTGTAGGCATGACTGAGGGGAGGCTGTCCTGGCTGGAAGAACTGGGCTCCAAACATCTCTGACCCTGAACTGTAACCTGTTAACTTCTTCAATAAACTCTATAACTGTCTGAGTTTTGTGTGGCCATTGCAATGAATTATCAAACTCAGAAGTAGGGATAGAGAGCAAATGTTCCAAATGGCCACCCTAATGTCAATTCAAACTATTTCACTTCCCCCTGTCCCTGCTATCTCGTGCTTTAGTTATATGCTAGCAAGGAACAGACAGCCCCTCCTCCTGTTATGCATACTGAGCTACTATTTCTCATGTTTTAGTTATGCATATGCAACAAAGGAGTCAATAGCCCCCTCCTCCCACTATGCATACTGAAATTCTTTGTTCTCTATGAAGGGGTAAGCATCCCTGCACCTTGTGGCTTTCCTAACTTTTCTATGTTCCACATACCACCTTAACTGTTCTGATGCATGTGAAGCTATACGCATACCCTATGATCTAAAAAGACCACAGCTCACACCTGTCACACAAAAAATCTTGACTGTCCAACTGGCCATCACTGGAGACAGCTGTCCTCATTATAGTGAGTAAATTTCCCTATCTCAAAACCACATCTTTTATTTTATTTTCTGCAATAAACTAATGCTTCTTGAATTGTTTTTTTTTTTTTTTTCCCAATCGCTTGGCAACTATGTACACAGAAGGCTTTTACCCTTCTGGGTCTAAATTCCAACAATTGTAGAGCCAGCCAGAAAATTGAAAAAAATCTTTGGACTCCTGAAATGAGATGGGAGAGAAAAAAGGATTCTGTGAAGGGAATCCTGGGATGGCCATTGGCCTTCATGCTCTGTCCCTTAGCAAAGTTGCTGGAGACTTGGGGACTAGAATGTGAGTATGGGGACACTATAAAAATGCCACAGTATAGATAGGCTTCTTATATGGAGTTGGGGTCTAAAAAGCTAAGAAAGATACTAGGGTGTTGGTTGCCTCCTATATGCTGTCTGTGCTACTACAGAAACAGAGATGGTTGCACAGACAGAAGCTTAGAGATAGAAGGATGAGGTGCTTTAAGAAAGAGAAGTTTGAGTAACCCAGGCTAGTACTACCAAAGCCCTAGCCATCCATCTCTAAACATCTGATTCCTCCATGGAGACTACAACTTGCTGTTTTGCAAAAGTGAAAGGACAGCGCTCGCTACAACAACATGTGAAAACAGTAATTATGAAGGTGGATTGTGTAGGACCTGTGCGAGTCCTCAACTAAATCTGAGGGGAAAACTCAGAAGAAGAGATAGGGGTCCCATATCTTGAGACCAGACAGTTTATGATTACTAAAATTAAAACAGATCAGCCCCACCCAGCCAGTTGATCTGCTAGTCCCTGAATGCCAGTAGCTGTCACAATGAGCTGTCACAATGAGCTGTCACATTGTCTGCCAAGTTAATAGAACTGATAACTCAGTACAGGCAGAAAAGGAAAGAATCTGTCACTACTTGACTCTTCTGCATGTGGGACACAGGGGCTGATGGGATAGTCCTCACCATTCTTGAAATGTCTAAAATGGCTTCTGCTTCTACCCACCCTGCATTGAGAGTGTACCTCTACAGGCAATCAATGAGAAACAGGTAGTATCACTCCTGGCATGGGTAATTGCAGCCTGCAGGCAGCCTGGCCAAATGAGGGAGATATTCTAGCTTCCCCCATACACTGGATGGCTAAGGAGAAACTTCAGGATACAATTAAGGAACTTGGGATGAAGCATGCCTTATACACAGAACATTATCAGGGCCCAGATAATGAGTTCACAGGTGTAATGGGGGATGAGATTTTACAACTAGCTGCTAACCAGTGGTGTCCATATTGAGCTCTATGGTGGGAAAGCCAGTATCCTGGTCTGCTCAGGTTGTAGTAGACCTCAGTGAAACTGAAAAGGCGTGCTACTAGAATGTTTGAGCTGTGTGAAGACAGGTGGGGAATTAGTGGGAAAATAAAACAGGCCCAGTTTGATTTACTATAAAGCAAATATTGATTGCCTTGTTTGCTGCAGGTACCCTCTGGGACAAAATTAGCAAACAGCCTACCAAGGCCCTGGTGAAACTGTGGCAGAAACTCCTCCTTGAGCAGCAATTCACCAGAGTATAGGACTTTCAAAGGCCCATGGCTCCTAATGAGCCGCTGGCATGGCCAATGCCATACTCCTTGACTAGAGGTGGGGCCAAGGTTTCCCCAGCCCTCAGATATGGAAACTATTGGGATACCAGAGTCCCCATGTGGAATTAACCATACATTGGTCTCCAAGGAGTAAGCAATCTGTTTTAGCTCTAGTGGACACCAGGACTGAGCGCACCCTGGTTCATGGAGTCATTCACCAGTTCCAGGGGCTGCTGAGTATTATTGATAGATATGGGAATAGCACAGTTAAAGTGTCCCAAGTGGCTTTGACTCTGCTGATTGGCTGTTTATCCACTAAGGAATATAAAGTATACATTTCTCCTCTTCCTGAATATATCCAGGGCATGGACTTACTAGAAGGGATGACACTTATTATGACCACAGAAGAGTTACATTTAAGGGTCTATGTGATAAAATCTTTTATTTGGGGATGGGCAAAGTGGACCCCAGTCCACTTACCCCCTTCCTCATTGGGAGGTTGAGATCAAGCAATACTGCCTACCTGGGGGGCATAAGGAGATCATAACCACTATAGTTGAATTTGATGGAGAATATTAGGTCTACTCACAGACCATTCAATAGATTGGTATGGCCAATGTGGAGGCCAGATGGATTTTGGCATGTAACTATAGACTACTGTGAGCTTAACAAGGTGATGCACCCCCTTTGTGCAGTTGAACCTCGCATTGCTTCCCTCCTCAACAATATTGGAGAATGATTAGTTACCTATCACTTTGTGCTTGACCTAGCTAAGTATGCCTTTTTAATGTATCTACATTGATGCTGACAACCAAGAACAGTTTTCCTACAAATGACATGGAGAACAGTGGACATTCACAACTCTCACACAGAGGTATGTCCACAGCCCCACAGTGTGACGTGGGCAAGTTGCCCAGGACCTAGAAAAGTGGCATAAGCCCACATATTGATGATAACATGTTAACCTGTAATACTCTGTCCTCGCTTAAACAAGGAGTGTCACAGCTAGTGTTACACCTGAATTCCAGGGGCTGGGTTGTCAATGAAGCCAAATTGCAGGGCCCTGGATCAGCTGTCAAATTCCTGGGTGTTGTGTGGTCAGGTATGACAAAGGTAGTTCTCAAAGCCATAATTGACAAAGTTAAAGCATACTCCTGATCTATGAAAGTAAAGAGTTGAAAACAGTGCTGAGAATGTTGGAGTATTGGAGGCCCTTTGTTCCCCATCTAGCACAAAATTTGCACCCTCTGTTCAGCCTAGTAAAGAAAGGAAGAATTTGGAATTGGACTCCCAAGTTGAAGCAGTCCTTTAATGAGGATTAAGTAGCAGTAAAATATGTACAGTTTCTTGCGACCATAGTGGTAGGGCAACAGTATGAATCGGATATCACCAGTTACCTTGAGAAGTATGGTTGGGACCTTTGGTAACAGCAACAGGATTGATGGATTCCCTTAGAATTTTAGTCTCAGCTGTGGATAGGAGCAGAAAACCAATGGAGCCCTTTAGAAGGCAACTATGTGTGCTGTTCAACAGCTTGCAGCTTGTAGAAGACATTACAAAGGAGGCCCCTGTAAGAGTGTGGACACACTACCCATACAGGGGTGGGTCAAGGACTTTGCTAAGCCCCAGTTGGGGTTGGCTCAATGCAGCACATTGGCCATTTGGTATGCATATTTGCAGCAGAGGAGTGTAGTCTCAGCCAACTCCTCGAGTGCTAAGTTACACCAGACCCTTGACCTATGTCACCAGTGGAACACCAGGTGCCCATGACAGAAGTGCCTCCATGGGAGAGTTACATATGGAGGATAATGGGAAAATTCCCAAGGATGCTTGGTACATGGATGGCTCAGTTTTAGGTAACTCCCCACAGTGGTCTGCAATAGTTAAACAACCAGCCATGGAAGGTATGTGGATCGACCAGGGCACAGGTCAAAGTAGCCAGTGGGCTGAGTTGAGGGCTGCTTGGATTGTAATGATGCATGAGCCCAGCCCCTTGTCCTGTGCACAGGCAGCTGGGCAGTGTACAGAGGAATAACATTATGGATAACACAGTGGAAAACACAAGAATGGCTAATGACACAATGAGCCCTCTGGGGAATGAAACTGTGGAGGGCATTTGGGCTCACACACAGGATCAGAAGGCCATGCGAATCCAAATATCCCTATAAGCAATTGCTGTTTGCTGGTGCCTGGAAATCTCATAATCTTTTCTTGCTGTTGCCTTAGGATCTAAACTCAGGTCCATTGTCTCCCTTGCCTGGGTATGGCAATCATGTTCCCTTTGGTTTGTTTTTTTGGCCCCATGGGAAGTAGGGTAAGAGGTAGGTTTACAGGAATCCCCATTGTTTCACTAAGAACCTCCTAAAAACCTACGGTGTTTTATCCCAGGAGGGACTCCATCCCTCAGGAGACTCCTGTTTTAAGCCTATGGAACAGTGCAGTCCCCATGTTGGACTACACAAGCTTCCTATTCCAATAGGGCCCTCAGGGGCAAACAGTATGGTATTGAAAGTGGGGAATCAGGGACTTAATGGACATGACTTTTCTCTGGCAGCATTTCTCACCTCTCTTGTCCTTAGAATATGAAACAATATTTATGTCAGTTGGGCCACCATGATTTGAGACATGAGGAATCCATCAACTGGTGGATGTGTAGAGAACTCCCCATCTTTTCCACTGCTAACATGCCATAGAGAATTGCATCTGCCAATGTCAGTGCCTGGGCCTACTTAACAAAGTGGTGCAACTGGTCTGCAGACCACTTCCCAATGCTTCCAGCTGAGTGTTCTATACAACTTCCCTCCTGAGACTGTACCTGTTCCCAGATGTTACATCTGTTACTTGAGCAAGTTAAGGGCACACACCCTCAGGGTTATGCTATATGAGGATGGCCTGGGTGACTGTTAGCAGTACATATCCAACTGAACTATAAGACCCACTAGTGTGTAGAAAATGCCCCTGCAAATAACAGCCATAGGGGTTAGCTTTCACAATAAGCATGCTGCCAAGTCATTTCAAGTGACTTCTCCTTCTGAATGGGGGCACAGGATCATGCTAGTGTCAAAGCCTACCCCTTACCCTGGGTCTGGTTCTGGGCATGTGGGTGTCATGGAAGGCCCTACCTATCCCACAATTAGACAGGCAAGTGCACATGGGGACAGCTTTATAGCTCTAGCACCATTTACAAATGCCTGCCTCTTAAACCCAGTAACTGGAACACAGTGTACAGATGATACCATTGGATCAAACATAGCTCCTGCTTGTTTTACCTCCTTGCAACTTTGGCTCCTGGGGCCAAATTTATTGATGGGGAATGGCAAGTTGAGGGTCTGGCAAAGCTGTTTTAAATGAAACCCACCATGTTCCTCACATTGTTGTCAACAGAGACAGAGTAAATGAGCATGGCGGTACTGCAAATTTGCATAGCCCTAGATATTCTCACCGCTGCTCTGGGGGCACCTGTGCTCTCATTCATACTGAATGTTGTGAGTATACACCTGCTTATTACCATAACAATTCCATGGCCATGCCACAGATGCAGGGGCTTCACTCCACAATCTAGCAGTTATCTACTGGCCCCTTTTCAAGTTGGCTTAGCTCCTTACCTTCAGCATGGTGCCTATTCTTCTATCAATTGTTGGGATCTTGTGCCAGGAGATAATGTTTTGTTATAGTATATATGGTTGCTGCGGCCTTTGATTACAATTCTCTAATGCCTAGATCCAAGGGATCATGCAGAAGACTGATGATAAGATTGTGAGGGACATTTAGGGGAATTGGGGTAGACTGTAGGGACAGAGTGCAAACTCTCCAAAACGGCCACCCTAATGTCAACTCAAACCATATATACTACCCCTTGCCCCTGCACCTCCTATCTCATGCTTCAATTATACACAATTGTCATCTCCTGCTAGGCATACTGAAACTCCTTGTTCTCATGTTTTAATTACACATAAGCTAGAAAGGAGCTGATAGCCCCCTCCTCCAATTATACATCATCTCTGTTATCTATGAAGGGGCAGGCAGTCCTACACCTTATGGAATTCTTACCTTTTCCATAATATGCATATCACCTTAAATTGCCCTGACACATGTGCCACGTGTATACACATGATATAGAAAGACTAGCCCAGTCCCCTTATGTGGAAAATTTTGATTGTCTAGTCGGCCACCACTGGAGACAACTGTCGTTATCCTGTCCACAAATCATCTGTTTTCTTTTCTTTTCTATAATAAACTAATGTCTCTTGAATTGGTCAGTGGTCTTTTTTCAAACCTGTGGTAACTATGTACATAGAAGGATTTTCCCTTTTTGACCCAAATCCCAACATTAGATGAGAAAATAAGAGTTACCATGGAAGAATGGTTATTGTAATTATTATTAGTTTTTGCAAGCAGTCATCAACATGGATTAAATGTTTTCATCCTTATTAGTTTTTTTCCTTGATAACTAAATTTGTATATCATATTTAATTAATTGACAATAAAAATTATTGAATGAATTAGTCTGCTACCTAGAGCAGTACTATTTCTGATATCACTCTACAAAACATACTCTAAGACAAAAATACAACTTTGTTTATTCAATCTTTATATAGCACAAACCTAGATAGACACCACTATTCTTAGGTTAATTTTTAATTCTGTGGTGACTTTTGCGCTGTGATGCTGGAAGCTATGCAACTGATATTTTAAATACTAGCAGGGTTCAGTTGAGCTTCTAGAGTAAGACAGACTAAGAGAAAAAGAAGGAGACCATTTTTTAATGGTTAACTACTGCGAGCTTTATGAATGGCAGCAAAACATTGTCTGATATAATTCTGGAAGATGATTCCCTCAGGTTGGAGCACTCAGGTATGACTGGAGAAAATATGAATTCTCAAAGTAGAGCTGACTTTAATGATGTAGATGGAGCAAAGCCTTTGGGGTCCTTATTTGCTGATGAGGCACAATTGAAAATGAGAAGTAACAGCTCATTAATATCCATTAATAATCTTAACACTAATGATTGAAGGTTAGAAGAGAAGGGGAATGACATCAAGAAAATCATACAAGAAGGAAGCAAAAAGTAATTAAACAGACAAGAAAAAAGAAAAGATCAAAATAGATGTCAGAAGAGACTCTGAAACTTGCTCTGGGACACAGAGAATCTAAAGCCACTGGAACAAATGGTACAATAAAAGGGCTGAACAGAATATTTCAAAGGGCAGCTTGAGAAGACAAAGTGAAGTATAATAATGAAATATGCAAAGACCTGGAGTCAGAAAACTCAAAGGGTTTTTCAAGTTGAAAGAGCTAAAGTCAATTTTCAAGCATTGGGCTGCAATATTAAAGGATTCTATGAGCAAATTCACCACTCATCTGACAGTTTGTCATACTGTGGTGGCTTGCATGTTGCTGTGATGCTGGAAGCTATGCAGGGTTACCCAGTGTGGACAAGTTGCAGCTAAGCTTCTAGAGTAAGGTAGACTAAGAAGAAGGATAGGAACACTACTGAAAGTTTAGCCACTGAAAACCTTATGAATAGCAGCAGTACATTGTCAGATATAGTGTTGGAAGATGAGCCCCTTAGGTTGGAAGGCACTCAAAATGTGACTGTGAAAGAGCTACCTCCTCAAGACATGATGATGTGAATGGAGTAAAGCTTTGGGGACCTTCATTTGCTGATGGGCACAACTCATGATGAAGGGAGAGAGCTGTAAATGTTCATTAATAATCACCAAATAAAATGTATAAAATAGGATTCTTGAAAAGTTGGATATTATCAACAATGAAATGGAAGGCATAAAGATGGATATACTATGCATTAGTGATCTGAAATGGACTGCTATTGGCCATTTTGAAACAAACAATCGTATGGGTTACTATGTGGGGGATGATAAATTCAGGAAGACTGGTGACACAAAAGAACATTTCAAGACTTACCTTGAAATGTGACAGGATAATAACCATATGCTTACAAGGTAGATCAGTTAATACCTCTATTACTCAAATGTACACACCAATGACTAAAGTCAGTGATAGTAAAACTGAAGAATTCTTCCCACTTCTATAGTCTGAACTCGATCAAACATATATCAACATGTATTGATAATTACTGGTGATTGGAATGGGAAGGTTGGAAACAAAGAAGAAGGATCAGTAGAAAATATGGTCTTCGTGATAGAAAAGATGCTGAAGACCACATGATAAAATTTTGTAAGACCAATGAATTACTCATTGCAAATATCTTTTAAAAATAACAAAAAAGGTGATTATACACATTGACTTTACCAGATATAATGCATAAGAATCAGATTGACTGAATCTGTGGGAAAAGATGTTGGACAACTCAGTATCATTAGCCATAAAACAAAGCTAGGTGCCAACTGTGGAATAGACTAATTGCTCTATAGTAAGTTCAGGCTGAAGCCAAGTAAAATGAAAAGAAGACAACAAAAGTGAAAATATGGCCTCAAGTATACTCTACCTGAATTTAGAGACTATCTCTAAATCAAATAGATTTGATGCATGAGACACTAATGACCAGAGAAGCTGTGGGATGATATTAAGAACACCATACACAAAGAAAGCAAAGTCTTTAAAAAGACAGGCAAGAAAAAAAATACCAAAATGTGTGTCAAAAGAGACTCTGGAATTAGCTCTTTAGCACAGAGATGCTAAAGTGAATGGAAGGAGTGATGAAACAATAGAACTGAAAAGAAAATGTCAAAGGGATGTTTGAGAAGACAAAGTTAAGCATTATAATGATATGTGCAAGGGCCTGGAATTAGAAAATCAAAAGAAAAGAACATGCTCAACATTTCTCAAGCTAAAAAAACTGAAGAAAAAATTCAAGACTTGACTTATAGTATTAAAGGATTCTATTGGCAAAATACTGAATGATACAGAAAGCATCAAAAAAAAAAAAAAAAAAAGATGGAAGGAATACACAGAATCATTGTACTAAAAAGAAATGGTTGATGTTCAACCATTTCAAGAGGTAGCATACCGTCAAGAGCTGATGATACTGAAGGAAGAAATCTAAGCTACACTGAAGGCATTGTTGAAAAACAAGGCTCTAGGAACTGACTGAATACAAATTGAAATCTTTCAACAAACTAATACAGCAATGGAGGCACTCATTCATCTATAGCAAGATATTTAGTAGACCAACTGATTAGAAGAGATGCACATTTGTACCCATTCCAAAGAAAGGATACCTGATGAAATGTGGAAATCATTGAAGAATACCAGAAATATCACATGCAAATAAAATGTTGCTGAAGATATTTCCAAAATGGTTATAGTAGTATATGGGCAGGGAACTGCCAGGAATTCAAGATGGATTCAGAAGTGGATGTGGAACTAGGGATATCATTGTTGATGTCAGATGGATCTTGGCTGAAAGTAGACAATACCAGAAAGAAGTTTTCTTGTTATTTATTGACCATAGCAAACATTGCAAAGAATGAGTGTTCCAGAACACCTGACTGTGCTCATAAGGAACTTGTATATACACCAAGAGAGAGTTGTTAGGACAGAACAATGGGACACTAAATGATTTAGAATCAGGAAAGATGTGTGCCATGATTGCATCATTGTACCATATATAATCAATCCATATGCTGGGCAAATAATCTGAGAAGCTGGATTATATGAAGAAGAATTTGGCATCAGGATTGATTCATTAACCTGTGATATGCAGATGACACACCTTTGCTTGCTGAAAACCAAGAGGATTTGAACTACTTACTGATGAAGATAAATGGCTACAGCCTTCAGTAAAGAAAACAAAATCCTCACAACTGGACCAATAAACAACATCAGGATAAATGAAGAAAAGATTAAAGTTTTGAAAGACCTCGATTTGCTTGGATCCATAATCAATACTTATGGAAACAGCAGTCAGAAAATCAAATGATATACTGCATTAAACTAATCTGCTACAAAAGACCTCGTCAAAATATTAAAAAACAAAAAGTCACTTTGAGTACTAAGGTGTGCTTGAACCAAGCCATGGTATTTTCAGTCACCTCAAAAGCATATGAAAGTGACAATGAATATTGAAGACAAGTAGAATCAATATAATTAAACTATGATGTTGGAGAAAAATATTGAAAATACCATGGACTGCTAGAAAACCAAACAACTCTGTCATTGAAGATTTATAACCAGAATGCTCTTTGGAATTGAGAAAGGTGAGATTTTTGTCTCTCATATTTTGTACATGTTGTCATGAGGGACAAGTAACTGGAGAATGGCATGATGCTTGGAAAAGTGGAGGGTAAGAAAAATAGAAAAAGACTACCAATGAGATGGATTGACACAATGGCAGCAACTACAAATAAAAACAAATGTGAGGGTGACGCTGGCCCCAGAACTATTTTATTTAGTTGTGCATACTGTTGCTATGGAGTCCTGGTGTGGCTTTGTGGGCTAATGCGTCAGGCTGCAAAGTCGTTTGAACTGCAAGGTCGGTGGTTCAAGCTCACCAGCTGCTCTTTGGAAACCCTATACAGGGTTGCCATGGGTTGACATTGACTCGATGGCACTTAACAGCAACAACAACTGTTGCTCTGAGTTGGAACTGACTTGACAGACCCCAACAACAACAGCAGCATGATTCAGAAGAAGAAAATATTTTATTAGAAAACAATACATTGGATCAAAAATACTAAAACTCATTGATGTTATATATATTTCATTTGACACATTGAGCTTGAAAATGAAGAATCTGCTAAAATCCACTGGGTATAGAGTTACAAACAAGATACTAATTTTCTATTTTTAAAATTTCATGTTTATAATATAATCTAACTGAAAGAGTTTGCTCTATTAAAACCAACCTTAAGCCATTCAGTATCCTCTTTAGATATTTATAGTTGTTGGGATGGACTCCAATTGTTGTAGTTCACAAGGACTTTTCACACATTCCTTTTTATTTTATCAGCAAGAGCATTTATAGATGTGCTATGGGTACAAGAAATTTTAAAAATTTAATTTGTGCCTCTTGAAAATTATTCAGTGTTCCTGTAGATAAATAATGCAAAGTTGTTTGACTTCACTAGTTAGGTGATATAGATGAAAAGTTACATTGTCTCCAATGTAAAAAATAGAAACCATAGAAAAAATAGTTAGCATAATTTGAACTTCTGCTATAAGCAAGGCATTGTTAAGAATACAATTTAACAGAAACAGTAAGGTTAATATACTGATAGTTGTTGTTGTTAAGAGCCATCAAGGTGATTCTGACCCATAGCAACCCTGTATAGGGTTTCAAAGGAGCAGCTGGTGACCTTGAACCACTGACCTTACAGTTCAATTAGCTTTGCA
>NW_006408711.1:4977537-4984863 GCF_000296735.1 Chrysochloris asiatica
CCTATCAATCCTGATATGATCAAGATATATATAAGATATAATCATAGCGACCCTCTATATGGTTTCCAAGGCTGTAAATCTTTATGGGAGCAAAGAGCCTCTACTTTCTCCTTCAGGGTGGCTGGTTAACAAACCTTGTAGTTAAAAGTCCAGTACTTAACCCAATGAAATACATATATATATATTTATATTTGTTTTTTTAACTTTTAACAGAGCCCAGTGCCATCCCTCATTTCCCATCCTCTTCTGAACCTAGCTTGAAAATCTGGCATTATGTCGATGTAATACTGCAGACATTTTTGAGTTATCTTCAGCAAAATTTTACTTGCAAGTGATATTAATAATATTGTCCAATTACTTTCACTTTCTATTAGGTCACCTTTCTTTGAAATGGGCACAAATACTTATTTCTTCCAATTGGTTGGCCTGTAAGCCGTCTTCCAAATTTTTTGGCGTAGAGTGCCTCTGATGCTACTTCATCATTTTTTCCTGTCACTTTACCTTCTCTATGTTCAAGAGCAAGTTGAAGAGTCTTTTCTGATATCCACTTTGATGTTTTCTTTTTGCTTGTCTTTTTAACAACCTTTTGCTTTATTCCTCTATGATATTCTTTTCTTTTCTTTAAATTGTGAATTGAGTGAAGGTTTATAGACAAGATCA
Organism: Chrysochloris asiatica; assembly: GCF_000296735.1. Taxonomy (NCBI): domain Eukaryota; kingdom Metazoa; phylum Chordata; class Mammalia; order Afrosoricida; family Chrysochloridae; genus Chrysochloris; species Chrysochloris asiatica. The sequence continues at coordinate 4,978,198 of NW_006408711.1, forward strand.
TCAGTTTTGCATTCAACAGATCATATGTTTGTTTCATCTCAGTGATTACAATCCCCTCCATGCAACAACAGTTTTCCTACTTCCTTCCAGTGATCAGTGTTAGATGCTGTTGAGTAGGTACCGGCACATAACAACATTATGCACAACATTACAAATCATTGCTCGGTCCTGTGCCATCCTCATAGTCACTGGTGAGCTTGAGTCCATTCCTGCTGCCATTGTGTCAATCCATCTCATTGGGGGTCTTTCTTTTTTTCACTGACCCTCCACTTTAGCAAGCATGATGTTCTTCAGGGATTGGTCCCTTCTGATAATATGCCTGCAATATGAGAGATGAAATCTGGCAATCCATGTGGTCACCAATCCATGTACATATACCCTCTTTCAAACTTTCATACATGGGTGGGATAAAGCATTAGACTGGCTAGTTGGTTTGAACCACAAACTCGGCAGTTCAAACTTACCATGTGCTCTTTGAAAACCCTATATAGGGTTGCTATGAGTAGAAACTGACTCAATGGCACTTAATAACTACAACAATACTTATATATTCTATTCTTCCACTCATAGCCATTCATCTTGTGTCTCTGTCAATGTATCTGCACACAAAATACTATTGTTATAAGGTTTTGTATATATCACTATTTACCTCTATCCCCTTTAGCCCTTGCATACCTCCCTGTGTCTTCAACTATCTTCATTTTTCTATCAACCTCCCTCTTATTGTACATTGCCCTCTCAATATCCCAAATTAACATGCATCTCCTCAAGGAGCTCTGGTAGTGTAGTGGTTAGGATTGGGCTGCTAGACTCAAGGTCAGCAGTTCGAAACTACCAGCCATTCTGTGGGAGAAAAATGGGATGGATTTTCTGCTCCTGTAAAGGTTTCCAGTCTCAGAAATCCTATGCAAGGTCACTATAAATAAGAACAGACTCCAAGGCACACCACCACCAACAATCCCCCTCTACTCAGTGAAATACTTTTCCCTCTCTCCTACCCCTGGTAACCATCAAAGAATGTTTCTTTTAGTATGAAAACATTTTCTTGAGTTTTGTCAATAGTGGTCTCCTGTATGATGTTCTTGATATCATCCCACAGCTCTTCTGGTTTTTGGTCATTTGTGTCTAATGCATTAAATCTGTTCTTGGGATGGTATCGAAATTCAGGTGTGCTATAGTCAGTGTTGTATTGTGTCTCTTTTGGAGTTATTTTAATTTTCTTCAGCTTCAACCTGAACTTATATCAACTCCTGACCTTGTTTTGACAAAATGATATTAGTTTTTCCCTCCCCTCTTCACACAGGTGTAGTGAATTTGATTCCTATGTATTCCATCTGTTGTGGTCCAAGTATATAGTCACATTTTATTTTGTTGAAACACGGTATTTGCAATCAGTAAATCATTTGTTGAGAAAAAATTTATATTGTGATCTCTAGTATCTTTTATTACCAAGGCCAGCTATTGGTCCTTCCTCCTTGTTTCCAACTTTTGCATTCCAATTACCAGTAATTATCATTGCATATTTTATCAATTTGAATCAATTGAATCATCATGAATAATATTTATTCTGATATTTCTAATATATTCAATATCCTACAATTTCAGAATGAAGAAGCAATCATTGATTTCACACTTTAAATTTGTTTAATTTTCCATCCCTTTCCATTTTGTTTCAAATATGGACATTCTCAATGATTTTTGTCTTCCAAGTATATAGCATATTTTAGATGAAAGCAGTGTTTTCTTTTTTTCTGTTTCTTGTCTTTGTGGAGTAGTGAAATTTGAATGGCAAAAAAAATGGAATTATTAGACATTCCTATAAACTATAAAAAAATAAAAGGGTGTTTTCAACAGACTGAACAAATAGAACTTAGACACTTGTTATCTTTTGTAGACTTGGAATTTTTTGCATTAGGGAAATCTTTAATATAGGGAATCTACTCTAGGAAAGACGCAAATCTTTTCTTTTTATAATAATCCTCCCTATCTCTTGCTTTTCTTCCTGCCCCAAACTTGGAAATACAAATTTTGGTTAAACAAATCTAATTTGAAAATTGTAAAATAAACATAGAAAGGAAATATCTCTATTTCAAATGGAATTAATTTTTGGCATTAGGGACACTACAGAGGGAACCAATTTTAATTAGTGTCTCAAGATAAACCAGCTCAAGAATGGTATTACATATTAGCAGACTAAACAAGAAAATAGCTTATTCTGAAAAAAAAAAGAAAAAGAAAATTTCATGCATGTAACTATTTTTAAAGACCAGCTGGGAAATTTGGTTTCCATGATGTGCCTTTATTTTTAAAGACCAGTTGGGAAATTGGGTTTCCAGGATGTGTATTTAACAGTCCAACAGGTATTTCCTTTGCCCTTAGTGCTGGAAAGGAAGGAGAGACAATTAGAAATGCCACTCCATGAGGCCTCCACCCTCTTCTCCTCTTTGCAGCACACTGATTGATAGCACCTCATGTTTCATTTCCCTCCATTTGGTTTATATACACAAGGTGACTGTTTTTTTGAGCTACATGAGTGGATTTGTTTATTTGGTAGAATTTATGAGCCTTGACTCCATAAAAACTATATTGGAATGATACAAAACACACTCGTTTTCAAATCCAGTAATTTTACAGCCAATTAAACGACTCTTTAGAAAAATCATTATGCATTTTATCAAGCTTAAAGTTTAGTATATTATTAGTAGGAATGCATGCTCTCCCTTTTTTTTTTTTTTTTTTTTTTTTAAGTTTTCATCTGATGAGAATGGCTCACCAGCAAAGCAAATAGTGTAGTCTGATACTCTGTAGTGTTTTTATTACATGATTAGTTTATACAACTTTCCTTCTTCCCCAGTGTAGCATTTTGATAATTAGTTGCTTGCTTTCTGGAATTTAGATTATATTTCACTCTTTAAATCTAGCTAGGAGGAAATTTAAGTTGAAATGATAAACAACATATTTCACATACGCTAATTAAATTGCCTTTTTTTTTTTTTAATGGCTTGCATGTGTCTCTGTTTTAACATGTTTCATCTAAACTATTGCAATGGTATGTAATTTTAATGTAAAATAGTCTTCTTTGCAGGGAATTGAGCCTGCTGCTGGATCTTTAAATTTTCAGTGTCTGTTGTCATAGCAACCAGAATTGACTCCAGTACCCACTGTGTTCAACATAAATTAATTTAAAGACACAGTATTTGAAACATTTTAGTCAATTTCAAGTACTATCTGGCTAGGCCTCAGATTTCAATGCTGCTTTTTATTTTAAATGTCATTAAAGTGTTCTCCTTTTATGCTAATTAGACTTATTTGTAGGATTCTGTGCCTTCAATGTGATTTAAGAAAAATGTTTCTGGAATTTTTTGTAAGATATGAGCTACTAATAATGGAAAGGGTAATTTGTTTTTAAAAACAAAACAAAACTAGCCTGATACTGTTTGTTCTGTTCAAATACCATAATATCAACGGAATGTACAGGCTTGATGTTACCCTAAATAAATACCCTCACTGTGTATGCTTTAGTCAAAGATCCCTCAGGCCATGTATTGTGATAATTTTCTGAGGAGAATAAGATTGGCTATTTTCGGGCACTTTTTATGCTTAATCAGTCTCTATTGCCTTGAGGAGACATGGATTTCTCATTAAACAATTCTAACTAGCTTTAACAGATTTAAAAAAATGTAATCTTTGGGGCTTTCAGGTAGACAGAAATTAAGAGGCCAAAGAGAAAGTAATAGTTATTTTAGCAAGGTTCAAATTTGTCCTGCATTTCCTTTTTGGTCTAAGGCAATTTTAACCTACTGTGGTTTCTAAGTGAATATTTTATTTTCCATATACTATTGTCATGAAGAAGTCCTGGTGTGGGGCTGTGGACTAATGCGTCAGACTGCTAAGTCGTTTGAACTGCAGAGTTAGTGGTTCAAGCTCACCAGCTGCTCCTTAGAAACCCTATACAGGGTCACTATGGGACGGAATCGACTCGATGGCGCTTAACAACAACAACAACAATTGTCATAAAGGAATCCTGGTGTGTTGCTGTGGGTTAATGCACTGGGCTGCAAAGTTGGTTTGAACCGTGACATACATTGGTGTAGCACTGTAGGATCAGCACTAGACTGCGAACCACAAGGTAGGCAGTTCAAACCCACCAGCTGCTCCTTAGAAACCCTCTGCAGGGTCCCTATGAGTTGGAACTCCTCAATGGCCCTTAACAACAACAACAACAGCAACATTGCCATAAAGGAGTCCTGGTGTGGTACTGGACTGCAAGGTTGGTTTGAACCGAAAGGTCAGCAGTTCAAATCCACCAGCCACTCTTTGGAAATTCTATATGGTGTTGTTATGATCTGAACCTACTTAATGACACTTAACAACAATAACAAAAACATTGTCATAAAAGGAATCATGGTAGCTTTGTATGGTAATCAGTGGACTACTAACCACAAGGTCAGTGATTAAAGTTTACCATACTTTGCAGGAGAAAGATGAGGCATTTTCCTCTTGCAAAGATTTACAGCCTCAGAAACCTTATATTGGGTCACTATGAGTCAGTACCAACTTGGCAGCAGTTAATAACAACAACAACATTGTCGTAAAAGCATGTATCTGGAGGTAGATTATTCATTCTGATGGTTTTAAATTAAGGAAAGAGAATACTTGTGTTGCTTTTCACAATGTTATTGTTAGGTGCCAGTTCCAACTCACAGTGATCATATGTACAACAGAACAAAACACTGCCTGGTCTGTACCGTTTTCAGAATTGTCGCTATGAATGAGTCCATTATTGTAGCTACTGTATCAATCCATCTCATTTAGAGTCTGCCTCTTTTTTTTTCCTGCTGACTCAGCATGAAGTCCTTTTCCAAGGGCAGGACCCTCTTGATGACAAATCCAAAGCACATGAGGTGAAGTCTCACCACCCTCTATTCCAAGGAACATTCTGACTGTACTTTCCATGCAAATTTGTTCTTCTGATAGTCCCTGGTATATTTAATGTTCTTCAACAATACCATACTATTATTTCTTCCTTCTGAATACCATAATTCAAAGGCATCAATTATTTAAAAATTTCATAATATGATATTACTATTTTTATTACAGGAAAAAAAATATTTTCTAATAGTTTCCATTTTTTCCAGTAACAAAAAACAAAACTAATTTCTCATTACCTAGTGCTAGTGAACTTTTATTTCATGCTCATCTGATCATGGAAAATGTTATAACTATTTTATATAAAATAAAATTCATGTTTAAAAACTTCATGTCTTCAGTTCAGTGGAAAGTATATTTAAAATGGTTTCATTTCTTCCAAGCCATCTAATGTCAATTTGAAGTCATTCACAGTACAATTCCTCACATTTGAACTTAAAAATGATGAACCAGCTTGTAGGATTTAGGGAGCACTGCCTTTATATTTATTCTGAAATTAGAAAGAATTCTGAACATTAAATATTTAGGACACACATTGTACACGTAAAATTCAGCTGCTACATAAGCCAGAAGTTTGCATGTGTAAATTGTTTTCTACCTTGCTATCGTGATATACACTAGAGCAAGACATTTAAGGGAAGACAAGAATGTGTTGTAGCTCTTGTGTCTCATTCATGCCCATCAGACAGTGTTTTTAATAAACCCGGATAGACAACACATCTGAAATTCACTGCTCCCTAGGGGAGTTGTTCTGTGATATATGTCTTTCTTAACAAAATGTGGAAGTCTGAAAAGTTATCTTGTTTGAATTAAATTCCATGAACACCTGTTTCTAGATGAGTATACCATCAATCATTATGCTAAATCTGTTTTTTAAATTACCTTAAGTAAATGTGTAAATGTATCAATAAATTGAGAACGCATTTAAAAAAGAGACTGAAAATTCTTTCAATAATAACATACCTGGGAATTAAAAACAATCATAATTTAGCATGATAATTTGACCCATATCTCAGAGCTTGATATGAATGGAATCTGACAACTTATATAGATCCAAAGGAGGTAACAGTTAATGTTGAAGAAAAGAATCTAATAGAATCTTTCTATGTTAAGATACTATTTTCCCTAAATTACTATCGCTACCATATTGTGAAGCTTAAAATTTGATATAGAGATATCCTTAGTGAGTTAGAATGAAGAGCAGAAGCATTTGTAAAGTGATGATATGAAGTTCATAATCACAGCTGCATCCTTTCCCAATCTGAGAATCCTACACGACTGAGCTCTGTCTGGAAGGCAAGGAGCTATAAGACTCCTATGACTGTTGCAGTTATTTCCAAACTGATTTATACCTTACAGCACTATCCACATTACATTGTCATTATTAAAACAAGTTTTAATGGTGTCTTCATCAGGGTTCTCTAGAGAAGCAGAATCAGCTGGAGTCCCTGAGTGGTACAAACACACTCAGCAGCCAACTGAAAGGCTGGGGGTTGAATCTATTCACAGCACCTTGGCAAAAGGCCTGGCAGATCTACTTCCAAAAAAATCACATACTGAAAACCCAGTAACACACACTAGTACTCTGACACAAATGGGATTCCCATATATCTGAATTGACTCAATGGTAACTAGGCCATAAACAATGGACTCCAAAAACTTTATGTAAAAATTACATTATCTTTTAATACAGTTTTTCCATAAACTTAAAAAAAATATTTTATTGTGAATTATGTG
>NW_006408711.1:4985175-4986787 GCF_000296735.1 Chrysochloris asiatica
TTCTACTACAAAATGTCTACCTTTACCTTTCCAACCCTCACAGTCAGTCCTGATAACAATTATTCACTGTTGTATAACAGGAGACCTATCTGCATCTCCTTTCATTAGCCCCACCTACCGTAAACTTCTGAAGTCTCCTCATATGTGAGTGTGCATGTAAGAGAGAGAGAAGAAAAAAGAGATTTCCCTCAAGGAACTGGTTTACAGAATTATTAAGGTGCTGACTCCTGGTGTGGAACTTTAGGATCAGCACTGGACTGCAAACGACTAGGTCAGCAGTTCAAAACTATTAGCTGTTCCTTGGAAACCCTATACAAGTTTGCTATGAGTTACAATCAACTCGACAGTACATAACAAAATAAAAATAGCAAGTTCAAAATCCATCAGTTAAGTGTTAGACTGAAGTCTAATACAGGCTTGCATCCCCAATCTATACCCCAGGTCACAGGAAGAGTACATAAAATAAAGTACTGACAAAATTATTTCTGTTTTAGAGCCAAAACACACCTAGAGAAAGTTCCTTTTCAACGGATTGATTTCATTATGCATGGTAAATACATTATAATTTATATTAGTTGATATTATGTAATAGCAACTGGACTAGTGTTTGGTCATACTGTGAAGCATATTCTAGCCAACTTGGCACAAAATGAACCAGGACAAGCTGTAGCATTTTGAAATATATTACACTTTTCTCTTTTGTCTTTTTTGTTCCAGTCAGCTTCAGTAGTCCATGTATCTAAACAGATAATCACATTTTACTAGAGAACTAATAAAAAGACAAAGAATACATAATCAGTTTCTCCCTTGCCTAATTATAAAGTAGAACAATATCCAGACAGCTGTTGTAAGGTAGGATTTCCTACTAAAGACATCCAAATTGGAAAGAGAAAGTAAAATTCTATTTACAGATGATATGATCCTATACATAGAAACCCTAAAGACTCAGTAAAAAAAAAAGCTACTAGACCTCATTGGAAGATACAGAAAAGTGGCAGGATATAAGATCAACATACAAAAATCAGTTGGATTTCTCTATACTAATAATGACAGCGCTGAAAAGGACATTTGGAAAGCAATACCATTTACAATAGTCACCAAAACATCTAGGAATAAATGTAATCAGAGAAACAAAGAACCTAAACAAAGAAAACTACAAAACACTACTATAAGAAACCAAAAGAGACTTGCAAAAAATGGAAGAATATACCATGCTCCTGAATAAGAAGACTTAACATTGGGAAAATGCAATATTGCCCAAAGCAATTTACACATATAATGCAATCCTAATCCAAATTCCAATGACATTCTTCAAAGAGATGGGAAAAACAATTACAAACTTTATATGGGAAGGAAAGAGACCCAGGGTAAGCAAAGCACTGCTTAAGATGAAGAATAAGGTTGGAAGCCTCTCACTCCCTGATTTCAAAATTTACTACATGGCTACAGTGGTCAAAACAGTACAGTGGTACTGGTACAATGAAAGGTATATAGATCAATGGAACAGAATTGAGAATCTAGAAATTAACCCATCCACATATAGCCAACAGATCTGTGTTGGACGAAGTGCAGTCAGAGTGTTCTTTGGAGCCCAGGATGGCCAAACTCCATC
>NW_006408711.1:4986887-4989338 GCF_000296735.1 Chrysochloris asiatica
TTTGGTAAAGTGGAGGGTCAGAGTAAAAGAGGAAGACCCCCAATGAGATGGATTGGCAAAGTAGCAATATCAATGGGCTCAAGTGTGGCAATTGTGAGGTTGGCACAAGACTGGGCAGTGTTTAGTTCTGCTCTGCATAAGGTCACTATGAGTCGGTACTGACTCAATGGCACCTAACAACAACAACAACAACAACAACATATAGCCAACTGATTTTCAACAAAGGCCATAAATATATTGCTTGGGGAGGAATGAATATTTAATGATTTCCCTTACAAACTCATAAAATTGCCCTTGTCTGATGAGAGGAGTGAGCAGGAACGTTATCATGGTGGAGAAGGACTTCCTGGTAAAGCTTCCCCATGTATTATTCTGCTAAAACACTTGCTAACTTTCTCGTAAACGCAGATATTATTATTCTTTGAACCTCTAGAAAGTCAACAAACAAAATGCCATGACTTTTGATCTTGACTGGTCAGCTTTTGCTTTGATTGGACTACTTCCAACTCTTGGTAGCCATTGATCTGGTTGTGGTTTGTCTTCAGGATTATACTGTTAAAGCTATGTTTCGTCTCCTGTTACAATTCTTCCAAGAACCACATCTTCATCCTGCTTGTTAAAAGTTTCATTGAAAGCTCAGCTTTTGTCTGCAGTTGATTTGGGTGCAGTAACTGTGGCACCCATGGCACAATTTTTAGTCAGAATTGTGTAAGATATACCCATTGAGATGTCTATAGTGTTTGCTATTCTTTCTGCTGTTTATTCTTGCTCCACTTCAACTAGGGCATGAATAAGATTTGTTACTTGCTTTCAAATTGATGTGGATGATCTGCTGCTGCAGGCTTTATCTTCAACATCATCTTGTTAAAAGGAGTTAACCATTTATAACTTGCTGATTTCTTTGGGGGCATTATCCCCATAAATTTTTCATAAAGCATCAATGATTTTACCATTCTTTCATCCAAGCTTCTATTTAAATTTGACATTTGTTCTCCAATGGTAGTAGAATTAATGTTGCTATGATAGGGGATTTTTAAAAAATCATGCCTTATCCATCTTAGTGCCTCCAACTAGATCTTATTTAGACATGGTATAACAAACTATTATTGTTAAATGCCATCAATTTGGTTCCAACTCATAGTGAATTTTAAAGGTTCTCTGAGGCTATAATCTTTGTGGGATCAGAAAGACTCATCTTCCTCTCCTGGAGTGGTTGGTGGGCTCATGTCACTGAAATTGTGGTTAAAATCCAGCCCAAAGCTTATCCTATAGAACCACCATGCTCCACTATAAAAAGTTAGTACAAATTAATTTTGGTGAAAAAAATTGCAATCCATGCATAGCTACTTTTTTTGTAATACTTACTTTCCATGAACTTTTTGAAGACCCCTCAAATGTGCTATAAGGAGTGCTGGTGTTGTTATAGGATAAACACTGCACTACTAACTGCCAGGTCAGTGGTTCAAACCAACCAGTGACTTTGCGGGAGAAGATCAGGTTCTTTTTTTCCATAGTGATTTATAGCCTTTGAAACCCTATACTAGTCTACTAAGGGTTGGAATCAACTCATAACAGTGAGTCCTATGTGTTGGAATCACTATCCCTATATTTACAATATAATCTTGTATAGGGATAGAGTTTTCTTTGTCATATTAATTATACCATTATCAGTGTAGGCTATGTACTAAACCTAATCACTTCTGAGTTAAAAAATGGAAATTAGACACAGAAGTAAACACAGATAAAGAGGCAGGGATGTAGATGCCATGTAAGGATTGTCAAGTAATTTACAGAAGTTGAAAAGGACAATGATTTTCTGCAGAGCTGATTGAGAGAAAACTTTCCCCTACAGATAATGTCCTGAAATCAGACTTCCAGCTTCCTAAATTGTAAAAAAAAATTAAGAAGAAATTTATTTTTTAAAGTGACTCTCTTATGCTCTTTCTGTTATAGCAGCAGTAGGATATAATAAGATAATATTGTATTATTATTTATTTTAATTTTAATTCAGTTGTGGTCAGGAAAAATCATCAGGATGGTAGCCATACTTTGAAGTTTATTTGGACTTGTTTTATGGGATAGCATTTGACCCACCTTAACGAAGGTTTTATGTGCACTTTTGTTGTTGTTAGATACCATCGAGTCGATACTGACTCATAGCAACTTTATGCACAGTGGAAAGAAACACTGCTCGATCCTGGGCCAGCCTCACTACTGTTGCCATGTTTGAGTCCATCGATGCTGCCACTTGGCCAATCCATCTTATTGGGGGTCTTCCTCTTTTTCTCTGACCCTCCACCTTATCAAACATGATATTATTTTCCAGTGACTGATCCCTCCTGAAAATATGTCCGAAGTATGAGAGACTAAGTTGGGATATCTTGGCCTCCAAGAAGCACTCTGGCTGCACTTCTTCCAAAACGGATCTATTGGTTCTTTTGTCAGCCCATG
>NW_006408711.1:4990658-5022890 GCF_000296735.1 Chrysochloris asiatica
CAGTTTCCCCAGCTTGAGATATGCTGAGCGTGTTCTTCCTTTTTGGTTTTGTGATTCCAGATCTTTTCACATTTTGTTGTAATATTTAGCTTTATCTTCTCGAGCTGATCTTTGAAATTTTCTGTTCAGCTCTTGGACCTCCTCATTTTTCCATTTGCTTTATCATCTCTGCACTGGAGAGTTAAGTTTCAGTGTCTCTTCTGACATCCATTTTGAACTTTTCCTTCTTTTTTTCTTTTTAATGACTTTTTGTTTTCTTCATGTATAATGTTCTTGGTGTCATCCGACAACTCTTCTGGTCTTTGGGCTTTAGCGTTTAATGTATCAAATCTGTTCTTCAGATTATCTCTAAATTCAGGTGGGATATATTCAAGATCCTATTTCGGCTCTCGTGGACTTGTTTTCATTTTCTTCAGCTTCAGTTTGAATTTGCAGATGAGTAATTGATGGTCTGTTCCACAGTGTATCCCTGGCCTTGTTTTCACTGATGATATGGAGCTTTTTCATTATCTCTTTCCATAGATGTAGTCAATTTAATTTCTATGTATTCCATCTAGTTAAGTCCATGTGTATAGTTGTCTGTTATACTGACAAAAGAAGGTACTTGAACAAATCATTGGTTTTTCAGAATCCTATCATGTGTACTCCAGCCTCATTTCTATCATCAAGGCCATATTTTCCAATTATTGATCCTTCTCCTTTGCTCCCAACATTTGCATTCTAATCACTAGTAATGATCAGTAGTACATCTTGATTGCATGGTTGATCAATTTCAGATTGAAAAAGTTGGTAGACTTCTTCTATTTCATCCTCTTTGGCCTTAGTGGTTTGTGTGTAAATTTGAATAATAGTGGTATTAACTGGTCTTCCCTGTAGACACATGAATATTATCCTACCACATACAGTGTTATACCTTGTGATTGATCTGGATATGTTCTTTTTTCTAATGAATGCAACACCATTCCTCTTCAATTTGTCATTCCTGGCATAGTAAACCATGTGGTTGTCAGATTCAAAATGGCCAATACCAGTCCATTTCAGATCACTAATGCCTAAGATAGTGACGTTTATGTGTTTCATTTAATTTGTGACAGCTTTCAATTTTTCCAGATTTATACTTTGTATATTCCATATTCCAATTTTCAATGGATGTTTACAGCTGTTTCTCTTCATTTTGGGTTTTTCCCCATCAGCAAATGAAGGTCCCGTTAGCTTACCTCCTATGGGCTTTACTCCATTCACGTCATCACAGTCAACTTTACTTTGAGGAGGCAGCTCTTCTCCAGTCGCATTTTGAGTGTCTTCCAACCTGAGGGGCTCATTTTCTGGCACTATATCTCACAGTGTTTCTCTGCTATTCATAAGGCTTGTCAGTTTGTCAACTTGTCTGTCAGTTTGTTGTACTGTTGTGGCTTGTGAGTTGCTGTGATTCTGAAAGCTATGCCACTAGTATTTTAAATACCAACAGGGTCATTCATGGTGGACAGACTTCAAATGAGCTTCCAGATGAATACAGAGTAGGAAGAAGGAGTGACAAACTGCTTCTGAAAACTTATGAATAGCCTGGTACTGTACCATCCTTATAACTGTAGTTATGTTTAAGCCCATTGTTGCTGTCATTGTGTCAGTCCGTCTCATTGGGGGTTTTTCTCTTTTTTAACTGACCCTCCTTTTTACCAAGTATGGCGTCCTTCTCCATAGTTGGTAAAATGGATTGGTCCCTCCTGCCATATCTAAAGTAGGAGAGATGAAATCTTCCTGTTCCTGTTTCTAAGGAGCATTTTGGCAGTATTTTTTCTAAGACTGATTTTTTTATTCTCTTGACCTTGCAAGGTAGTTTCAAGGTTGTTCTCTAATATCATAATTCAAATGCATTGATTCTTCCATGGTCTTCCTTATTCACTGCCCAACTTTCACATGCATATGAGGCAATTGAAAATATATTTTGAGCCTGGCACACCTTAATCCTTAAAGTGACATTTTTATTCTTTGACACTTTAAAGAGGTCTTAAAGCGTTGCAAAAGACACTTTTGCAACAAATTTTCCTAGTGCAGTCATCATTTGATTTCTTGACTGCTGGTTTCATGAGTGTGATTATGGATCCAAGCAAAATGAAGCCTTTGCCAACTTCAGTCTTTTCTACATTTATCAGCATGTTATTTATTGATCCAGTTGTTTGGATCATACCTTCTTAGGATGTGTACACATTATTACATGCTCTTGATGAATCCACACCTTTGTCATTGCTAAATGATCCTCTTGGTTTCTGGTATTAATCTTTGTTTGGAAGTTGATTTTGTGTGGTTTCAATATAAGCATACTGACTTTTTTTATGCATAGTGTTTGAATATGATATCTTTACAGCCAATAAAATGCAGAAAACATCAATCAATATCACGTTAGTGATGTTTTGCTGAAGATCATTAAAAAAATGGCTTCATCAGTACATCAACAGGGAGTGACCAGATATTCAAGCCAGATTCAGAAAAAGATATGGAACTATGAGTATCATTGTTAATCTTGGCTGAAAGAAGAGAATAAAAAAATATGTTTACTTATGCTCTATTGACTATGCAAAGGCATTCAACTGTGTGGCTCAAAACAAACTGTAGATAACATTGTGAAGAATGGGTATTCTAGAACACTTCATTGTGTTTATGAAGAAACTGTACACAGACCAAAAAGGCAGTCATTCAAGCAAAACAAGAGGATAATAAATCATTTAAGATTTATTGTAAGCCAGAATTGTATGTGTCCTTTCACCATATTTATTCAATTGAGCAAACAAACTGAGCTTGGACTATATGAAGAAGAATGTGACATCAGGATAGGAGAAAGACTCATTTATGACTTGCAATATACAGATGATGTAACCTTGTTTCCTGGAAACCAAGAATACTTGAAATACTTACTGATGAGGATCAAAGAATGCAGCCTTCTGTATGGCTTGCACCTGAATGTAAAGAAGACAAATATACTCAAAACTGGACCAATAAATAACATCATGATAAATTGAGGAACGTTTAGAGTTGTCAATTATTTCATTTTGCTTGGATCCATAATCAGTGCTCATGGAAACAGGAGTCAAGGAATCAAATGACACATTTCATTAGGTAGAGCTGCTGCTGCAAAAGACCTCTTTAAAGTGTTGAAGAGCAAAAATAACACTTTGAGGATTAAGGAATGCCTGACTCAAACAATGTTATTTCCATTTGCCTCATCTGAACATTGGATAATGTACAAGGAAGAACTTAGAAGATTCTATACATTTGAATTACAGTGTTGGAGAAGAATATTGAATGAATTTGAAGACTGCTGGAAAAACAAACAACTCAGTCTTGGAAGCAGTATAGCCAGAATGCACTTTAGAAGCAAGACTGGTGAGGTTTCATCTCTCCTACTTTGAATATGTTGTGAAGAGGGACCAGTCCCTGGAGAAGGCATCATGCTTTGAAAAGTGAAGGGTAAACAAAAAAACAGGAAGACCCCCAATCAGATGGATTGACTCAGTGACAGCAGCAATGGGCTCAGACATAATGATATTTGTGAGGATGGTGTAAGATAGGGTCTTGTATTGTACTGTTGTGCATAGTGTCCCTTTGAATCAGATAGATTTGATGGCATCTAACAACATCATCAGCAACTATCAACTGCCCTGTGCTTTTATATGCAAACTACGTCACCTGTAAATATTGTATAGTTAGTTGGGCTCTGCTTTTTTTTTTTTTTTTTTTTAATAGAAGTCTTTGAGTGGTGCAAAATCATTAAGTGCTTGACTGCTGGCTTACTGATTGGCAATTTTTACTCAATCAGAAGAGCCTTGTAAGAGAGATCTGGTGATCAGAAATTGAAAACCCTCTGCACACATGGGGTTCTATGACTCAAGATTGACATCATGGTAAACAGCAATACTTTTAATCTAGTTTGATGACATCTACATCTTAATTGGAATGCTTAATCAATTTATTTTGATATTATTAACACAATTGAATAAAAGTCTGACATCTTGCTGTTTATTTTCTAATTGTACCCTTTGTTTTTTGTTCCTTCTTTCTTCTTTTCTTTTGCATTGAGTTTACATATTTTAGTGTCCAATATATTTCTTATTTTGAATGTTATATTTTTCAGTTATAATAATTTAGTATTATAAAATCTACATATTGTTTTACCCATTATATTCAATTTTTCTTATCAGATTCTTTTGAATATTGAAAAAAGTTTATAAGAAAAAATTAATAATCATTGTGATTAGTTTGAAGTTCTTGTTGATTGAATTTCAATACTAATATCTGGTTTAGCTCTTTCTACTATGGATTATATTTTTCTATCTGTTCATTTATCTAGAAGTTTTTGTATGTATGATGTGTTCATGCACTGTAGAAATGCTTGATTCAGTTATCTTCCTCTGAAGAATATATATAGATATGGTGATTGTTGATAAGTGTTATTGAGTTGGTTCCACCTCATAGTGACTCTTTATAAGCTTTCCAAGGAGCAGCTGGTGGGCTTGAACTGCTGACCCTGTGGTTCACAGTCTAGTGCTGATCCTACAGCATCATACCAGGAATCTATATATGGATATAGATACAGATTTTTTTTCTATCAGGCAGTTAAAATTTTGATATATTTTGATAATGATGTAGTCTTTAATTCTAACATGTGATTTTTTTTTGGTTTTCCGGGAATTTTTTTTTAAATAACAAATGAGAAAAGTGTTTATTAAGAAAACAATTTAGCAGAATTTTGCAGTCTAGAGCACAGTCTACAGTTTCAATCATTAACACTCTACTTTTTCTACAACTGGAAAGTTGCTTACGTTTGTGACATACCACTATAATTGTAACTATTATTAAAAATTACAATTGTTTGGTGATTATCTTGATAGCTTCTTGAGCAGCAGCACCTCCCAAGAAAGCAGCAATGGTGTGTGGTTCAGCACTCCATATTGGCAAAATTCATGGACATAGTCATCTTTCACCATTACAGATAAGCCATATTCCTGAAGGAAGTTGGTGAGACAAGACTTCAACTTTCCTATATCTTCTTCAACTTGATAGTTAGATACCCTAATTTCATCCTTGTTAATTGTATCTAAACCATATTCTTCAGCTAAGGAGTGACATCTTACCACTCGAAGAAATGCAGAATTACTACAGAGTAATTTTAATTCTTTCTCTGAGATGGCCTCCGGCGCCTGGCCCACAGACTGCAGCAATTTAGCAACATGATTACCCACAGCAGCAGCATCTTTCTTTGCTTTTTCATGATAAACATTTTGCAGTTTTATATATTTGCTTGAATCTGCGATCATATCAGGAATTGTGCCTCGAACAGGTAAATTTCCTTGACCCTCCTTTGTCACAAACTCCTTTAAGGCACGAGTTAAAATCCAAAATGATGGTGTCTGTTTGGTGATATTTATGCAGCGATCATCATTAAATATATCTTCAATACTGTGGAATCTGAGTTGTATTTAGTGCTGTGTTCACATTTTTAATAGCTTCTTCAAAATTCTCTTCATCTTCTGGAGTTCCATTTTCATTCTTTAGAATTCCTTGTCTAATCACATCTCTAAAGTACTCTTTTTCTTTGTATGTTTTAGGTATTCGTCCATTTGTCTCACTATACCACTGTGCTAAGTATTTAGCTATGATCACAATCCATGGACTATGGCTATGATCCTTTTTATCCATATGATCCAAATCATAAGACTGAAAATGTTCTCTCAACTCAGGAAAAGGCTGATCTAGTCGTAGATCCTCTAATGCATTATCTGGGTGAGATTCTATTACTGGATGTTCTTTTATAATGGTCCTCATATAACCAACTAATCCATATGTCCTACAGACCAAAAGAGGGATTTGAGAATTCCAGAAGACATCTGCTAAACGTAGTAATATACTTTCATGGAGTTCAGTTGCAACCACAATGGTAAACCTACAGAAAAATGAAGGATCGTTGTCTAGAAGATTTTCTGGACTCTCTTCCACAAAACTTCCAGAGACATCATTATTTAATTCTTGTAAGAATTCCATAGCAGCTTGAGCTCGGTTCTTGCCAATACTGCTTCTTTGAAGGAAAAAATTGTTTCCAGCATCTTCTCCACTGACCTGATTTCCATCAATAATTGTAAAAGAACCAACACCTGGTAGTACCAAGCTTTTAAGCATTTCAGTCCCGGTGGCTGTTGCATTTATTAAACAAACATGAGCAGATTTCAAAGCCTCTTGCCCATGATCACCCCACAACTTCAGCTGCCGGTCGTACTTCTGCTCCTTGGGCAGCTTCCTGGGCTGCGTCATAAGCGAAAATCAGCCGAGTCTGGTTCTAGGGCCGCCGCAGATACTACTCTTCTGTGATTTTTAATGTAAGGGCTGATGTCATTATCCAGTCCCTCTAATCTGGCAGGGCTCTAATTCTAAACTCTACCTCTTCAGTGGTGTGTATCTATTGCAGTTTCTGATAGCTGTTTCCCTTGCCTAACTCCCTGGAGTCTTACCCTACAAATATAAAATTCAGGATTTAATTAATTGGGGAATACACACAGCTTTAGAGGTTTTCTGTTTGTGGCTCCCTTCTTTCCAGAAAATTTCCTTTTGAATTACAGCTGCTTAGAAACCCCTAATTCTGTTCTCTGACTCCTCAAACCAAGACTTTTCTGCTTGAGTTCTATCCATGCTGGGTTTAAAGTGGGGTGTACTTTCAGGTAAATGAACATAAATATGTGAATCTTTACCATTGTGGTTTTCTTATTTTACTGATCAAATACCTTTTGTGTCTGAATTTGTCATTTCAAATAGTTATGTCCTTAGCTTCACTTACAATCATTAAGAGCCTTCATTTAAAATCACTTCTTTATTGACCTTATTTCACAAACTTCTTTTTGTTGTTGTTGTTAGGTGCCATTGAGTTGGTACCAACTCATAAGGACCCTATGCAAAACAGAATGAAACGCTCCCTGGTCCTGTCCCCTGTCCTGGACCAATCTCACATTTGTTGCTATGCTTGAGTCCATTGATGCTGCTAATTTGCCAATCCATCTCTCTGCTGGGGGCGGGGGGAGGGGTCTTCCTCTTTTTCTCTGATCCTCCATCTAACCAAACATGATATCCTTCTCCAGTGACTAGTCCCTCCTGAAAGTATGTCTGAAGTATGAGAGACGAAGTTTGGCCATCTTGGCCTCTAAGGAGCACTCTGGTTGCACTTCTTCCAACACAGATCTGTTGGTTCTTTTGCTAGCCCTTGGCACTTTTAATATTCTCCTCCAACACCATGACCAAAAGCATCAACTCCACAGTCTTCCTTATTTACTGTCCAGCTTTCACATGCATATGAGGTTATTGAAAATACCATGGGTTGGGTCAGGTGCACCTTAGTCCTTAAGCTGACATCTTAGCTCTTCAACACTTTAAAAAGGTTTGGTGCAGCAGATTTGCCTAATCCAATACGTTGTTTGATTTCTTGACTACTGCTTACATGAATGTTGATAGTTGATCCAAGAAGAATGAAGTCCTTGACAACTTCAATCTTTTCTCCATTGATTAGGATGTTGTTTATTGGTCCAGTGATGAGGATTTGTTTCCTTTACATTGAGATGTAATCCATAATGAAGGCTGTGCTCTTTGATCTTCATCAGTACATATTTTAAGTCCTCTTCACTTTCAGCCAGAAAGGTTGTATCGTCTGCATATCGCAGGTTGTTAATTAGTCTTCCTCCAATCCTAATGTCATGCTTTTCTTCATAGAACCCAGCTTCTCAGATTATTTGC
Organism: Chrysochloris asiatica; assembly: GCF_000296735.1. NCBI lineage: Eukaryota > Metazoa > Chordata > Mammalia > Afrosoricida > Chrysochloridae > Chrysochloris > Chrysochloris asiatica. The sequence continues at coordinate 4,998,429 of NW_006408711.1, forward strand.
TTGGCATACAGGTATGGTGAAAGAATACAACCCTGTCACACACCTTTCTGAATTTAAACCATTCAGTGTTCCCATGTTCTATTCAAACAATTGCCTCTTGGTCCATGTTCAGATTCCTCATGAGAACAATTAAGTGTTCCGGAATACTCATACTTTTAAATGTTGTCCACAGCTTGTCATGATCCACACAATTGAAAGCCTTTGCATAGTTAATAAAGCACAGATAAATATCTTTCTGATATTCTCTGCTTTCAGCCAAGATCCATCGGACATCAGCAATGATGCCTGTCTTTCCACATCCTCTTCTGAATACAGGTTGAACCTCTGGATGTTCTCTGTCAATGTATGCTTGCATACATGGCATACTAACTGTCTTTAAGCCTGTACAAAATGTTAACTTGAATAGGCAAGTATGCATACACAAACAAGTTAGTCTTCTTAGCTCAACACAGAATGGTGCTTACCATTTAATTGTTTGTAGAATATCAATGTTATTCATGATGTGTGTGCTTCTGAGATAAAAATCACTTTATTTCTTTAGCAGCTAAGCCCTCAGCTGCTTTGAAATACAATATTGTAGAACTGTCTTTAGATTCTTAGCTCTGGGAAGCTGGGAACATGTTGAAATCAAGACCCATCTAAAAAAAATTATTCATCTGTGTGCTCTCTTAAATTTTCTTTGGAGAATGTTTTTGTTTAATAAATAATGTGTCTGTGAGTGAAAAGTCCTTCCTGAAGAAGTGTGACTTTTGACATTTCAAAATAATTCTTTCATTATCTCTAATAAATAAGAATTTTCTAAAGATTAGCTTATAAAATGGGCATATAAGAATGGATATCATTCTTACGTTCTTATGCAATATTTTTTCATTGAAATGGATGGGATTGAAAAGTGAATGCCTATATTTATTTCTTGACAAATTGTAAGATTCCTTTATGACTTATCCTCTTTCTTGTGTTGCTTTCACCAATTTTCTATTCTCGTTGGCATATCGACATCTTATTCCCAGGAAATGACACTGAATTATTGGAAGTGATATAGATGATCATTTTAAAAGAAAGGTTTGTATAACTCTACCTGTACATACCATCAAAAAGAAAGACAACCCCACCATTCCAATATCCATCTGGGGGAATATCTGCAATGCATCAAGTCTTTGGGTAAATAGCAAGGTTGGAAAAACCAGATGGAGACCACGCTTGCTTGGCAACTTAAATCTGTCTCAAAGCCTTCTGTTAGGATGCTTCCTATGATACCTATCAATCTTCCAGAAAATATCCATCATGTCTATTTGCAAAAATATTCAAGTTTGTCTTCATAAGTTGTCAGTGTTTGGAGCCCTACCTTACAATAAAAACTGAATATATGAAAATATTCTTTTTAAATGAAAGAACATTGGAAGCATATATTTTTAAGGCTGTGGCGATACCCAGCAAATATTTATGAACTGTCATTCTGTTATCTGGGTATCAACAGTTGATTTGACTGTTGTGACTGTTTTCAATAATTCCTGTCTCTTTTGAGTTCTAGGGAAATAATTTGTGTACCCTAATTGGCCATCTTTGCCTTATTTCATTGAATTATGCAAATTTTAGTCATTCTTCTCCCCACACAATCAAATTATGGAGCTAATAATAAGAGACTGCATAATCTTAAACCACAGACTATAATATGCTACAAAAACACAGTTCCTTTCCTAAATCAGATTAAATATAATAAGTAATTCTTTTCATGGGAAAGAAAGAAGACTCTGAAGTAGTTTTAAAAGCATAAACAATGTTCAAGAGAATGGGGCTAGAATTTAGGAAATAGGATTGATCAAAGATTGGCTGAGTAAGTTTAGAAAGCTTCTGCAGTCTTCTTTAGTTAAAAACATCAACTCATTATCATCAAGTCAAATTATGAATCATAGTGACCTTAGAAGACAGAATAGAACTACCTTTCAGGGCTGGACTGAAAGGTCACTTTGAACCACAAGATGGGTGGTTCAAACCCACCAGTCACTTCTCAGAAACCCTATAAAGGGTTTCTATGAGTCCGAACCAACTCACAGCACTTAACAAAAACAACCTTTACAGAAGCCTACTGCCACATCTTTCTCCCATGGAGAAGCTGGTGGGTTTGAACTGCCAACCTTTTAGTTAGCAGCCAAGTTCTTCAGCTCTGTGCCACAAGAAGTCCTTAGGTGAACACATAGATATTTAAATATTTCAATGCATCAAATAATACTAACTTAACTTTTTGGTTATTTATTATACCCTTGGTGTGGCACTGTGGGGTAATATGTTGGACTGCAAGATCATTAAGTACCACATCAGGACTCCAACATTCAAGTTAATGACCAAAATTACATGTTCTTTAGGTGACTCGTGGTGGAAAATATTGTTTGATTTCACAGGTCCCCCCTACTTCTCTTAGAATCTTGATAACAGCTAAATTATGATGTTGGTGATAGTTGTTGGTTGTGGTGCTGTAAAGTTGGTTCTGACTCATTGCAACCCTGTATAGGGTTTCTGAGGCTATAAATTTTTATGGGAACAGAAAACCTTACCTTTCTCCTGCAGAGCAGCTGGTAGACTTGAACTGCTGACTTTGTGGTTGGCAGACCAGTTCATAATCCATTATGCAACCAGCGCTTCTTAAATGATGGTATATATCTGCTAACTATTTTCTAGCTCTCTGAGATTAGTATAGCAGAAATTGATTGTTGGGAAGTAAAATGTAAGAACCATTGTCATTAAATGGCATGTAAGAATTAAAGTTCTTTATGCTGACCCAATCTCAACCTTTATATGGCCTTCCCTTCATTCAAGTGCATTGTCTTCTTGCTTCATCTTTCCCATGATTATCTGAGACATGCTTTCAAAACATTCCTTTTCCCTTCTTTGTAGTTTCAGGTAAGGGTATAAGCTGCAGGCTTTACAAATCAATGTTCTATATTCTCGATGTCTACATGTTTCCTGCATTATGTTGAATCCATTGTTTCTATTTTGTGCATTTATGAAAATAAAAATCGAATACAGGGAACACTTTCTTTGCATCTTATTGTTTTTATACTTTCTCTTTCTTTTGAAAATTTACTATCCCAGCAAATAAAATGCAATGCAGTTTACAAAGTTAAACCAAAACTCATATATTCACATATGGTAATTTGTAAAGAGTGTTCTGGTTAAGTCAGTACTAAGATACATCAATGCTATTTGTGAGCAGTTAGACAAACTCTATCTTCCTCACTGCTGGCCATCCCAGAAGAGATTTTTGTTTGTTTGTGTGTGCGTGTCCTCTAAGCAGGCATGATGTTCTTGGCTGTGATATAGTCCCCAGTGATGCTACTGGACTCTTGAGAGAAATATTCTTTTATGCAAAGAAGGGATCTGCCATGGGAGGCTAGACTCAACAGAAAACTCTAGTCCTAGATATTGGTTGAGCCACTACATCAAGATCCTTAGTCTCACCTGCATGCATTAGGAAAGGGATGATGGGATAAATGTGTAAGAACTATATTACTAAGACAAGCAGTTCTGCTCCTGTGTCAAAAAGGAGTTAATGAGGAGTGTGAAGAGTGAGTTTGTGTTATAGAAATGCTTCCCAAACTTTAGTGCATATCCGAATTATTTGGTGTACTTGTTAAAACACAGATTGCTGGGCTCGACCTCAAGAGATTCTGATGCATTTAAGTCTAAATTGGGACTCTGAATGTGTAATTTGTATTATTTGTATTTTTAATAAGTTCCTAGGGGATGCTGATGATGCTAGTCCCTAGGCAATAAATTGAGAACCACTGCTCTAAAGCATGGAAGTAAATGATGGGTCATTATCACTGTGTGGGGAACTCAAGGAGTATATCAGTAAGGGCTTTAGAACATACTCAATCCAGAGTCAAACTGAGATGGTGAGCTACTCTGAGTAGCAGTAGTGATATTAAAGTTTTTGAAATCCAGAGAAATTTTGAAGACATTTGAAGGCTCATTGCATTTGTTCAAACCTCAAAAAGAATAGGAGATTTCAAACGACATTCAGGTTATAAAGAATAATGAAAACATACATTTTAAGTCATGACTCTGATTATTTGTATGATAGTCTTCCTTTTGAGAACTCCTAGAGCGACATAAGAAAAAGACTGAGTAATTTTGGGTAACAAAATCAGTGAGGTTAGGGACAAGCTCTTGTCTTACTTAGGATATGTGAGTAAAAGATAACAAGGCATCTGTGGCTGGTATTTCAGTTAGAATAATTATACTTAATACACCATTATACTTATTTTGAAGAGCAATAACCATTCTTACAAAAATGTCAAAACTGATATATTTTCAATATCTCTGTAGCATTACACCCAAAACTCATAAGAGTAAATCTCTTAGGATTCATTTATTCATACATATTTTGGTTCAATGTCAGAGATGAATGTTCATGAGGGAACCCTATGCCTAAATCCTACAATGTATTAAAACTTCTCTATAATAATGGCATTCCCAACAGAGGGCTGAGAGTCATCCATCATGGGATTGCTTGACCAGAATCATTTATTGGGAAAACATCACACATCCTCCTGATATTCAAATATGGCCTCAACAGATGCAATTGTTTATTCCTCTTCAATTCTTTTCTCTTTCATGCTGAGAATCCTAGACACCAAGGGGAGATTACCCAATAAGCAAGGTAATCATGGGATTGCTTGTGCTTACTTAATCAAATACTGGATCTCAGACTTTTTTTTTTTTTAATTAAGTTCATAGATTCCATCCTTGAAGAGTTTTTATCAAGTCAGATTCTGTCTTTCCCCTAGGCTCATATATTTTTCTCTTGTAGAAAACTCGGAGAGAACTAAATGGTTGAACACAAAATCTTCTTACTTTCTGGGAATAATTCAAGCTGTGTATATGCCTTATCAAATGTGGGTGAGTTGAGTCAACTTCCTGTATGTGAAGAACACACACACATCATCAATAGCTTATAGAAGAGGACACAACCACAGTTTGACTCCATTTGTAAAAATCCTTCAGGATTCAGAGAGCTTGCCAACTATCATTGTTACCAGGTGCTGTTGAGTTGTTGCAACTCAAAGTGATGCGATGCATTGCAGAACAAAACACTGAATGATCCTGTGCCATCCTCATAATTGTTGTTATGTTTGAGCCCATTGCTGCTATCACTGTGTCAGTCCATCTTATTGGGGGTCTTCCTCTGTTTTGCTGACCATTTTCTTGCCATACATGAATTCCTTCTCCAGGGACTAGTTCCTCCTGATAATATATCTAAAGTACAAGAGACGAAGTCTTGCCATTCTTATTTCTAAGGAATATTCTGGTTGTACTTCTTCCAAGACAGAGTTGTTGATTATTCTGGTAGTCCATGGGACTTTCAGTATTTTTCTCCAACACCATAATTCAAATACATGATTTCTTCTATGGTTTTCCTTATTCATTGTCCAACTTTAACATGCATATGATGCTTTTGAAAATATCATGGTTGGAGTCAGGTGAGCTTTCATTCTTACAATGACCAACTTGCTCTTGAACACTTTAAAAATGTTGTCTGCAGTAGATTTACCTAATGTAATGTATCATTTTATTTTTTGACTGCTGCTTCCATGAGCATTGATTGTGGATCCAAGCAAAATGAAGTCATCGATAACCTTTTCTCCATTTGTTATATTATTTATTCTAGTTGTGCAAATTTTTGCTTTCTTTACATTGAGGTGCAATCCATACTACCATAGTCTTTGATCTTCATCAGTAAGTATGCAAAGTCTTCTTGGTTTTCAAGGAGCAAGGTTGTGTCATTTGCATGCTGCATGTTGTTAATGAATCTTCATCCAATTCTAATGCCATGTTCCTCTTCATATAGTATAGCTTCTCAGATTATTTGCTCAGCATACAGATTGTATATGTATGAAGAAAGAATACAAGCTTGGCACACAGCTTTACTGATTTTAAGCCATTCAATATCTCCTTGTTCTGTTTACATTACTGCCTCTTAGCCTGTGTGCAGGTTCTTCATGATCACAGTTCAGTGTTCTGGAATACTCATCCTTCCCAATGTTATCCAAAGTTTGTTAGGATCTACATAGATGAATGCCTTTCAAGTCAATATAGTGCAAGTTAACTACTTTCTGGTATTCTCTGCTTTCAGTCAAGATCTATCTGACATAAGCAATGATATTGCTAGTTTCATGTCCTGTTATGAATCTGAGGTGAATTTTTGACAACTGTCTGTGAATATATTGGTGCAACTGTTTTTTAATTATCTTCAGCAAAATTTTTCTTGAAGGTGATATTAATGTTATTATTTGATGCTTTCTGAATTTTGATGAATCACCTTTCTTTGGAATGGATACAAAAATGGATCTCTTCCAATTAATTGTCCTGATACTTGTCTTCTAAATTTTTAAACATAGGCAAATAATAACCTTCATCACCTTATCAGTTTTTGAAAGCATTTCAATTTGTATTTCATATAAATTCCTGGAGGCTTGGTTTTCACCAATGCCTTCAATGGTGTTTGGACATTTTTCCTCTATACCATCATATGGTACCTCTTGGAATGACTGAACACTGACCAATCCTTTTTGATTTAATGATGTGTGTATCCCTTACATCTTCTTTTGATATTTCACCTAGAATCCTTCAATATTGCAACCTGAGGCTTGAATTTTTTTGCAGTTTTTTCAGCTTCAGAAATTCTGAGCTTGTTTTTATCTTTTTGTTTTTTAACTCCAGATCTTTTCACATTTATTATAATATTTGGCTTTGTCTTTTGAAACAGCCTTTTAAATTGTGCCTGATCCAACCACAATATTTTCAGTTGCCTCATTTGCATGTGAAAGCTGAGCAGTGAATATAAAAAAAAAAAAAAAACAAAGAAGAAATGATGCCTTTGAATTATGGTGCTAGTGAAAAATATTAACTATTCCATGGACTGCTGCATGAACAAACAGATCAGGTAGACAGGTAGAAAAGCTATGTAAACCCTCTGCAGCAAGGATATGGAAAATGTGATGAGAAAGAGTCAGAAGATGGTTCTAGAATTCTGAGTTTCAGATAAATAAGTGGACAGAGTGCTTACCAGGAGAGAGAGTTGAGTAGACACAACAAGAAAGGAGGTGACTTTTGATTTGTAATAGCCAACTGCTGAAAGGATCTGTCACAGCTATCTTGAGCATATGTAAGTGTGTGGGAGCAGAATAAGAGACAAGGAAACGTATTCACATTGCAGAAGCCTGCCTGTGACTCAAAGAAACAAAGGTGTTATTTTCCCCCCCTTTCCTCTGGTTCAATGTACTCCCCTGATGACTGGAGATGAGGCAGGTGTACTAGTGTACACCCCTGTGGAAGGTCCCCAAATCAACATTGGTGGCACCCTGCAGACAATGAGTTTGTGAGCAATAGCCTCACCTGGGCAGGCTCTGCTTCAATTCTGTAGTCAGCCCTGATCAGTCATGGGCTAGCTCCCACTTATAGAAGTGTCTGAAAGGACATGTGGGGTAGAAAAAAGGTGAAAAAAAGAGAACTAGTTGTTTTCATTTTTCAGAGAGGCACAGTGGAACCATCTTGAAATCTCCTAGGTGGCTATGAAGCCAAGAGGCTAGTCGGTGGCATAGAGACATTCATAATTGGTGGATAAAAGGGAATAGTCAATTTTTGGTTTTCCTTTTGATTTTCTTCTTTCTTCATCATTAATTTTTGATTTTTACATTATTGTTTGCTGGTTTTTTGTTGGTTTTTTTTTTTTTTTCCCTGTTTGTTTGTTGTCCTTCTCTCTTGTGGGAACATTTTATTTTCTTGTCTCTCCTGGCAGGAGATAGCAACTGTGGCCCAGCTACAGTTGTACCCCATTCAGCCACACCAATTGGACTAAAGTCAATACCAGTTGCTATCCACAGGATCAATAATAATATATGACATTAGCTAAATTCACCTTGAATTGAAATGCATGAATAGTGAACATAAAATGCCACACAAGCTCATCTCTTGATCACACCCACCAGAAGGCAGGTGGTGAGTGCTTAAGAATACATCAATATACATTCATCAGTTTGATACAAATACAACAATGTCACAATGCTTTGAAAGCAACTGGCAATCCTTGTTTGCATGAAGAAACAAAACAGAGTAGCTCAAATAATGACCAAGAGGCAGAGTTAGAAAATATTCTAAAGGAAAAACAGGCATTGGAACTGTCTGAAAAGAGTACAGGAGGATGATATTTAGATGCTGCCAACCTATTAACAGAAAGGCCCAGGAAAACAAGGAAGAATTCAGAAAAACACTACAGGAACAATTAAACAAAATAAATAATGATTGGAGACAATATGAAACCTATAAACAGAAATCCAGAAGACTGATACTAAGATATCAGAAATGGACAATACACTGAAAGGGCAAAGGAGTAGGTATGAATCAATGGAAGCCAAAGTTAATGAATTTGAAGATAATTCTCTCAATACTAGTAAGCTAGAAGAGCAATCAGAAAGAAGAATGAAAAAATCTGAAGAATGCCTAAAATTCATGTGGGATAACATGAAGAGGAATAACCTATTGGCTATCAGAATTCCAGAACAAGAAGAGACAAAGAAAAGTGCAGAAAAGATTGTTGAAGAGCTGCTGGAAGATAATTTCCCTAAGATCATGAAAGATGAGAAGATAATTCAAGAAATGGAGTGAACCACAGGCAAGATAGACCCCAAAAGAAAATCTTCAAACATACCATAATCAAACTCTCCAAAATCAAAGAAAAGGAAACAATACTGAAAGCAACTCAGGAAAACTAAAATGTTACTTACAAAGGAAAACCAATAAAATTAAGCTCTTAGTTCTCAGCAGAAACCATGCAGGCAAGAACACAATGGGAAAACATATACAAAACTCTTAAAGAAAAAAACACACACAAAAACCGCCAAGCAAGAATCATATACCCAGCAAAAATATCCCTCAAATATGATGGTGAAATTAAACATATCCAGATAAGCAGAAATTAAATGACTTTGTAAAAACTATGCCAACTTTACAAAAAGTATTAAAGGCTGTCCTTTGGACTAAGAAACAACAATAGCAGATAACAAATGGAGATTGACTTACATGACAACACCACCCAGAATTCAGTCCAGATATGGAAGTGTCCAGATAGAACAAAACTGCAGAACTGAAAACAGGGAATAAGAGTTTACAATCTATGTTGGGGACAACAACAAGGTGAAGGGAAGAAAAAGTATAGCTACAGAATTTCAGGTGGCAAGGAGGTCAGGTAAACTTAAAGATAAAATAGACAGTTTTAAAATGGGGAAGAAAATTTTAAACTACAGGGTCACCTCAAAGAAAATTAATATACCTTCACATGAAATCAATAAAAGAAAAATCCATGAAGGTTCTGTGAATATTAAAATTATGAAGCAATTGATAAGAGAAATCACAAAAAGTAAACTCACCACAGAAATGTATGAGTAGCAGAGAAACCAACAGCACCACAAAAAAGCGCATAGCAAAATGATTACAATAAATTCATACCTATTGAACAGACGCTTCACTAAGGAAGACTTAGAGGCAGTCAACAAATATATGAAGATATGTTCATGATCATTAATCATTTGTTGTTGTTATGTGCCGTGGAGTCAGTTCCAACTCATAGTGACCCTGTACAGGGTTTCTGAGGCTGTAAACCTTTATGGTAGTAGAAAGTCTCATCTTTCTTCCTCAGAACAGCTGGTAGTTTTGAACTCCTGACCCTGCAGTTAGGAAGATGAAAATTCAAACAACATCAAGATATCATTTTGATTTAATAACAAAGTTAAAAATAAAGAGAAAACAACAAATGCTAGTGATGATTTATAGAGACTGCCTTGCTGGTAGGACTGTAAAATGGTTCACTCTGGAGAACAGTAATGGGATTCCTCAGAAAGTGGGAAATAGAAATACCTTATGACCCAGGAATCCCTTTTCTTGTTAAATATCCACAAGAAATATTATCCAGTCAGATCGGCCATGTTTCACAGACACCTGATGATCTTGAGATGAGATAAAGAACAGGATGGGCTGAATGATTCGAAGTTCAGGGAGGCATGTGAACTTCCAAGTCCAAGGACACCGACCTAGCCACTGGGGGCTAGAGTTGAGAGTGACATGGTTAGCTGGTCTGAAGAAGAGGAGGTGTGTGAGAACTCCTAAATTTGTAGATAGCACCAATCTGACCTAACTTGGTTGGTTTTCTGACCAGAATTCAACCAGATGTAGATAAAGAGGTATGAGAAAGGGAGTAATCGTAAATTGCTACAGTCGGATCAACTGGACCTTTGCTTATGGATGAAGCTGCCCCAAATTCCAACAAAATAGGGAAGGATTCTCTATATCGATATCAAAGATAAAGCCTGTCTCCTCAGTTCACTGACTTGATATGGATGGGCAACTTAGACTTCAGCTATCAAAATTGGGGTGCTGTAAAGGCAAGAAGTTGCATGCTGAAAGTGAAGAGGACTTGAAACATTTACTGATGAAGATCAAAGAGCACAGCCTTCGGTATGGATTGCATCTCAATGTCAAGAAAACAAAAATCCTCACCACTGGACCAATAAACAACATTCTTATCAACAGAGAAAAGATTGAAGTTGTCAAGGACTTCATTCTTCTTTGATCAACTATCAACACTCATGGAAGCAGCAGTCAAGAGATCAGATGACGTATTGCATTGGGCAAATCTGCTGCACAGGAACTTTTTAAAGTATTAAAGAGCAGAGATGTCAGCTTGAGGATTAAGGTTCACCTGTCCCAAGCCATGGTATTTTCAATAATCTCATATGGATGCGAAGGCTAGACAGTAAATAAGGAAGATCGTAGAAGAATTGATGCCTTTGAGTAGTGGTGTTGGAGGAGAATACTGAAAGTGCCATGGGTTGCCAAAAGAACCAATAGATCTGTTTTGGAAGAAGTGCAGCCAGAGTGCTCCTTGGAGGCCAAGATGGCTAAGCTTCGTCTCTCATATTTTGGACATATTGTCTGGAGAGAACAGTCGCTGGAGAAGGATGTCATGCTGGGTAAGGTGGAGGGTCAGATAAAAAGAGGAAGACCCCCAACAAGATGGATTGGCCAGGTGGCATCATTGATAGACTCAAGTGTGGCAACAGTAGTGAGGTTGGCCCAGGATCGGACATTATTTCATTCTGCTGTGCATGGGGTCGCTATGAATTGGTTCTGACTTGATGGCACCTGACAACAACAACAACAAAGGCAAGAAGTACCAGAGCAAGGAGCTGTAGTAGTGTAGTGGTTACAAATTGAGCTGTGAACTTTAAGGTCAGCAGTTCGAAACTACCAGCTGTTCAGCAGAAGAAGGATGAGGCTTTCTGCTCCCATAAAGATTTACAGTCTCAGAAACCCTGTACAGGGTCATTATGAGTCAGAACCAACTCCACGGCACATAACCAACCACCAAAGGCAAGAAGTGGCTGGCTTACAAGTTGTCGTGAGGGTGCTTAATGTCAGAACGAGAGGGGTAAGATAGAAACCCCACTGAATAGTTTTCCTCTTGTCCCAATGGGTCTAGTAATGAGGTGGATAAGATTTTATGATTCAGTTGTAATTGTCATCAAGTCAATGGCAATTTTCGCAATTGTAAATGTAGAAGTGTAACTAAAAAGGTGGAGCAGATACTCTGTCACTTCAGGAGCAGAAGACCCCAGGATAATCAACAGGGATGAACATGAGAAGAGTGAGGAATCCTAACCAGAAAAGTAATGACAACAGAGATGGTGGCAGAGACAATGTCCTAGAGAAAGCAGCAAAAGATTATAGGCCCATGGACTGAGAAAGACAGTGTGCCTGTGGGCAGGAGGCTGGCTTGCGAAATGTGCCCTTTGGACATTTAAATGAATATGTATTTTCAATGTGGTATGTTGTTGTTGTTGTTAGGTGCCATGGAGTCGGTACTGACTCATAGCAACCCTATGCACACCAGAATAAAACTCTGGGCCAATATGGTATGTGTACATCAAAATAAACAACAACAAAAAGATAATATAGATAAATACTATTAGGTTACAGCACGTGGAGGGGATTGTAATCATTGCAATGATTTGCTGAATGTAAAACTGATTAGCTGTCATTTAAGCCTTCACTCACTCAATTCACAATAAAAGATTAAAAAACAAACACAAAAACTGAAATATGAGCCAGGACATGAGTAAATATATGCACACCAGTGCTCATTGTAGCACTATTCACAATAGCAAAAAGATGAAGACAAACTAAATGCCCATCAGTGGAAGAATGTATAAAAAAAACTTTGGTATATATACACAATAGAATACTATGCAACATTGAAGAATAACAATGAATCTGTGAAACACCTCATAACTTGGATAAACCTGGAGGATCTTACACTGAATGAAGTTAGTCAATCACAAAAGGACAAAAAGTATATGAGATCCAAGTTAATATGTGTCGACCCTCTAGCTCATGAACAACTCTCCCTTCCCTCCCCCCATGGCAACCATCAAAGAATGTTTCTTTTTTCTTTCAAACTCTTATATATATTTGTAATGTATAAATATATACATACCACTTTTCTTCCTTTACCCTCTCAACCTATATCTCAATCCATGTATCTACACACAGAACACTATTGTGCATATATCAGTATTTACACCTATTTTCTTTAGCCCATGCATAGCACCCTGTGTCTTCACCTATCTTTATTATTCTTCTGCCAATCTTCCTCTTCTTGAATATTACCTTCCTCCTTCTTGTATATTGTCTCATATACTATTTGTGCTTTTGTGATTGACTACTTTCACTCAACATAATGTCCTCCAGGTAGATCCCATTTATGGGGTGTTTCATAGATTCATTTTGAAGCAATATAACTGTTGTTTCATGGATGGGATTGTAATCATTAAGATGAAACAAAGTGTATTATTTGTTGAATGTAAAATTGATGATCTTGTCTGTAATCCTTCACTCAATGAACAATAAAACGTTTAAAACTATAAATTAAAAAAAAATTAATGGGCTAAGCAGTCAGGAAAAGAAAAACAAAAAAACAAAAACAGCTCTGTCTTGGGATCTTGGAAGAAGTGCAGTCTGAATGCTTCTTAGAAGAAAGGATAGTGAAAGTTCATCTCATGTAGTTTGGAGATGTTATCAGGAGGAACCATTTCCTGGAGAAATACATCAAGATAGATGGCCAGCAAAAAAAGAGGAAGACATCAATGAAAAGGATTAATACAATAGCTGCAAAAATGAACTAAAATATGTATGATTGTGAAAATGGCATAGGATTGGGCAATGCTTCATTTGCTGTTCACTTGGTTACTATGAGTCAGAATTGATTCCATGTTGTTGTTGTTGTTAAGTGCCTTCGAGTCACTTCCGACCCATAGTGACCCTGTATAGGGTTTCCGAGGGTGTAAAATCCTTACGGGAGTAGAAAGCCTCATCTTTCTCCCATGGAGCGGTTGGTAGTTTCGAACCGCTGACCTTAAGGTTCGTAGCCCGATTCGTAACCACTACGCTACCTAACAAATAACAACAATAATATCAATAATAATGATGGAACTGTTTAAGGTACAAAAGTTGCAAATTATTGGGAATTATTTTGGGGGTTGACTAGGGAAAACTTCAAGGTGGTGGTTTTGCCTTCAATGGGTTTTGATACTTGGATAGGAATTTGTCAGGCAGATAATACTTATGAAAGGATTCCTAGTGGAGAAAACAGTACTTTCAAAGGGACAGGAGGTGGTAAATGCAGCAATTGGTAACAGCTTTGTATGAATGATTCATGTATTATTTGTGGAAAGAGATTTGAGATGAGCAGATAGAAAGAGCACCCAGCTCTGTAAGAGTCTATATTCTGACTGGAAATTGGTGCTTGATTCTTTAGTGCAGAAAATGAAGATGTGTATGTTTTCTGGCAATGAGTTTTCTATTTTGTATTTCTCTCTGCCAGTGCACCTTTTAAAAATTGAGATATTTTACTTGAAACTACAGATCTCTGGCTTTCTTTAAAAATTCTGATGATTGGCTACAATGAATCTGCTTTTGCTCATGGCAACAATTGATTGGAACTAAGTAGTGGCTGCCTTTCCAGGAGTGCATATGCTCCCTTAATGAACAATAGTGGAGGATTTGAAGTATGTTGTTTACATGGTAAATATATCATAGTTGTGTCAGTTTTGACACATAACAATCCTGTACTAGGGTTTCTGGAAATTCTGGTGTGGAACTGTAGTATAAGCACTAGACTACAGGATCGCTATGAGTTAGAACCTACTTGACAGCATTTAACAACAATAATAGGATTTCTGAGGAGTGGCTGGTGGTTTTGGACCACTGGTCTTATGATTAGCCATCAGGACTCAAGGGAACTGATAATTGATGGAGGAAGCCCACTAGCCAAAAAAGGAAGAGAAAGAGGAAGTAAAAACTGTAAGCACAGTGGGAGGCAAAAATGGGATAATATGAGAAAGGAAAAGAGGGTTCATGGAATGGTACCCTGCCAATGGAAGGAACATCAACGTGGAGACATGCATGAAGGTCTAGGAAGGGATCCCTAGTGACAAGATAAAATTAGAATGCAAGTTATCCAAAGTCTACCCTGATCTCACACACCAATCTCTATAAGGGCCTCTGGTGATGCTGTAGAATAAGGATTGCCAATCACCAGGTCAGTAGTTTAAACCCACCAGTATCTCAACAGGATGAGACTCTACATCCCTGTGAAGATTTACAGACTTGGGAACCCTATATAGGGTTGCTACGAGTCCACCATCCTATACAGTTTATATTTGGTCATCTGAAACCTCAAGTGAAGACCTCTTTGACTCTTCTTTGGGATTCCATGTATTGTGTTCACTGGACAGAAAAAAAGAAACTGCTCTTGTTCCATCCTGGAATATACCTTCCACATAAGAAATTGAGCAGCAAAGAAAGCCACTTGGGGAATTACATAACCAAAGAACAAGGTAGAGTGTTTCTCTGATGATCTTTTCCCCTCCTAAGAAGAGGACTACCTACTGCTTCTTATTAGGCAGAGACAAAGTGACTAGATTATAGATAGATATATCACTGTCTACAGAGTAAATGATGAATTGTAGTGTGTATGTAATAACACGGGGGTCGGGGAGATCAGTCGGAAGGCTTTAAAAATAGTTATGGTTTCCAGACTAGCAGTATTAATGCCACCTGGGAAATTGTTTGGGAATGTACATATTTTGGCCCCATGCCAAACTTACTGAATTGAAGACTGTAAGATTCAGTTATCTATGTTGTAACAAGCCTGCTGGGTGATCTAACTCACCATGGTATTTGAGAACCAGTGCCTTGGAGATTAGTCAGAACTACCACTGCAGGATAAGCATCAGACTATTAAAGTAAAGTTGGCAGTTCAAACCCACCAGCCACTCTCAGAAACAGGGTCACTATAAGTCAGAAATGACTCAATGACACACAATAAGACAAGAGATTTGATGTTAACCAAGCTTCTGACAACATTCTTGCTAAGGCATGATAATACTGCCTTGTTTGCATAGGCAAATCTTCCCTAACATTGTGACTTGAGAAGCTGTATAGCAGCAAAGCAATTAAGATTTTGGGCTGTGAGTCCCTACATTTGAATGCTAGCTATACTGCTTTCTAACTGTATGCCTTAGGGAGTAAATTGCTCAACGATTCTGAGCCAAGTGCTCTCTGTAAAATAAGAATGTTAACAGTACTTCATTGAGTTCCTGTGTGGATTAAATATGATGATGTATATAACAAATTTAAAACCTTATTTATGAAGTAATTTGTCCATTTCTTTATTTAAGTATTTCCTGGATTTACAAGTTTCCTCAAACTTCCCACTTTTCAAAAGTCTATGATGGTTCACCATAGCATTTGCTGTATTAGTTTGCCCATAGTGAGTATTCAATAAACATATTAGTTGAGTGAATCAACACTGCAGTCTGCATTTATTTTTTCTTGTCTGAATTTTACAGGTTTTATTATCAGTGTCTATAATTTTGGCTCTAAATTATACGTTGTTATATTTATGTCTTGCGTCCTGATTATAAGTGAGTGGAAGGTAAGCACTGTGCCTTACTTATCTTGTCCACCTACACAACACCTGGCACAGTGTTTAGGATAAAAAGGAAATTAAATAATCTGTGCAAAATGAAAAACTTCATTTTTTTGGGCCATGCATTTCTTTATCCTGCTAAGTTTTGTAAATTATTATTCTACCTTCAGTTCCTCTTTTTGTCACAAAATGAACAGAACATGGATTCTTTTCTAATTTCTGATGCAGCCAGTAAGATGATTCTTATTATTTTGAGCTTCCGTGTCAACCTCATAAATTCCAATATTTCTAAAATTATTTCTTGAGACAAATCCAGGGTGTTATGTATGACGTATTATGCTTAAACTAGAATAATGGTGTGCTATCTCTATCTTGCTAGAAATGTATCTTTAAGGCTATGACATGGTATTACTTATCCTTTATGTAAACTTATTTTTTACCAGTAGCATCTTCAGCTTTTCTTGAACCTTTTGATAAACTCACTGCTTTTTATAACACTGATTTGAAATTATATTGGCACTGAAAATTGAAAGTCCCTTCTCATATAGCTATGAAACTTCTTTAAACATGTAGAAAATTAGTGTAATGAGTAAATGAAAGAAGGCAAACTTTTGAGTCAAATGTTCAGATAAAATTTTTGCCTGCATTATTAAAATTCTGTATAGCCTGAGCAAAGGAGTCCTGTGGCACTATAGGACAAGGACAGGACTATCAACTGCAAGGTTTGAAGCTCAAACTTACCAGTTGCTCCCAAGGAGAAAGATAAGTTTTTGTTCTCATAAAGATTTACAGTCATGGAAACCCTATACAGGGTCTGTGTGAGTCAGACTCGACTTGATGGAAGTTTGTCTTGTTTCTTTGGTTATAGCCTGAGTAAGGCACTCAACCTTTCTGAGACCCAGCTTATTCTTTTATAAACCCAAACATTTTACCTTATCCTGGGTGGCATAAACAGATTGTACTCATTTTACCTAAAGGTAGGTGGTTTGAACTTATCTAGTGGAATCAAAGAAGGAAGGTTTAGTGATCTTTTTATTTGAAGATTACAGTCAAGAAAACTCTATAGAGCAGTTCACTGTAGGTTAACTGGACTGTAAGGTCAGTTTGAACCACAAGGTCGGTAGTTCAAGCTCATCAGTTGCTCCTTGGAAACCCTGAACAGAACCACTATGAGTTCAAACCAACACGACGACACTCAACAACAACCACCCAGAAACATATGGGGCTACCATGAGTTGGAATCAACTTGACAGCCATGGGTTTTTGTCTGTGTAGGAGTGAGGAGATTAAATAAAATAAGTGAAATATAGTAACAATCCCATGGTAGGAATTCAGTATGAAAAATAATATAAATCTCAGCAATCATTTCATTCCTACACATTTTTATTATCTGTGAAATATGATAGTCAATATTAGTCATTTTCCAAAATTTATTAAAATTCCATTCCAGAGTTGTTAGGTGCCCTTGGGTCAATTCTGACTCATAGCACCCCTCTGCACAACAGAACAAATCAGAGTCCTGTCCTGCATTAGCCTTACAATTGTTGCTATGTTTGAGCCTATTGTTGCTGCCACTGTGTCAATCCATTAGTTTGGAGTTGTCTTTTTTGCTGACCCACTTTTCTAAGCACAATGTTCTTCTCTAAGTACTGGTCCCCCTTTATAATATGTCACAACTATGAGAGACAAAGTCTTGTCAGCTCTAAGGAGTATTCTGGCTGTACTTCTTACAACAGATTTGTTTGTTTTTCTGGCAGTCCATGGTACTTTCAATATTCTTCTACAATATCACAATGCAAAAGCATATAGTCTTCCTTATTGTCCAACTTTCACATGTATAAGAGGTGATTGGGTCATGAAGTAAGGTGCATATTAGCCAGTCCAATTTGATTTGATTTCTTGACTGCTGTTTCTATGAACATTAATTGTGGACTCAAGCAAACTGACATCTTTGATAACTTCAGTCTTTTCTCCATTTTATCTTGATGTTATTTATTGGTTCAGTTGTGAGGGTTTTTATTTTCTTTATCTTCCTTGTTTTCCTGTACTTTCTAACAACACTTTAGATATATCTTAGTATCATTGTTTTGAAATTTTTTCCCTGATAGTACCAATTTATTTTTTTCCTCAAAAATGTTTTCTAGTTCTGCCTCTTGGTCACTTTTTTGAGATACTCTGTCTTGTTTCTTTGTGTGAACAGAATTTGTCTGCTTGCACAATGTACATTGTGACATTGATGATTGTATGTTGGTGTGTTTTTAGACATTTAGCAACTGCATTTTGGTGATGTGGTCATGAGATGAGCTTGTGCACCAGTCTCTGCTTGATGTTCATGTGGTCATTTTAGGAAAGGTTTTGTTGATATAGGCAGTTGTGGTTGAACTAGTGTATGGCAGCTAATGTTGGCTCTTGCCCAATGGATGGACCTGTAGAGTATATGGTTGTGGCTGTCCTGGGTGGCTACAGTTGCTGTCTTCTGACAGAAGAGACAAGAAGAGAAAACACACACACACACACACACACACACACACAATAATGAAAACAAACACAAACCAGCAAATGAAAATGAAAAAAAGAAAGCAGTACGTAGAAAGAAAAAAGCAGGCTACTGCTAGCTAAAGAGTACAAAAAACAAAGGGAGAAAAGAGAGAAAGGAAATAAATTATAAAAAGAGAAACATAAAGGAGAGAAAATGAAATGAGAGAAAAAAAAAAACCCAAGTATAATTAGGGAGAGGGATAAGTAAAAGTGAAAGATACCAGAAAATAGTAAAAAAGAAAGAAAGAAAGAAAAGAAAAGAAAAGAAAAATTAAATCAAAAGGGATTTTAAAAAGAAGAAGAAAGAAAGTAGCACAGCAGGTAGGAAAGAGAAGAAGAAAAATGAAAGGAGAGATACAAAGGAAAGAAAGCAAGGAAGACAAATTTGATAGAGAAGAATAAAGAAACAAAACAATGAAATGACACAAAAACAAAACAAAACAAAACAAGGCATGTTCCAGGACCAGAGAGGAGACAATTCTGGATTCACCTGCAGTCATGGACCTCATGTTGTGTAAGGGATGAAACAGCAACAATCAACCCATAGATGGTGTTCCAGTAGGATTAGATGTTGTCTGTTCTGGGTAACCAATCTGGAATTGTTCTGTAGACCCCAAAGCAGCTTGGATGTAAGGATATTTCTGTCCCAGAGTGCAGCCAACTATGAGAGGTCCATCTAGTCCAGGGCTTACCAAAACCAGCTCTGAAGGTCTGGAATAGGCCACACCTGATTCCAGGTACTGAAGTTGGTGCTGCTAGCTCTCCACACACGTTGATATGATTCAGTCACCCAGAGAACAGGAGCTTCCCTGGGAGTGTATGCGGATGGAGACTGGCCATAAGTCTAGTCACAATGGTGATGTGGGGATAAGAGAACAAAACAATAAATTCATCACTTTCTGTCCACCAATAAACAGTATGTCTCTGAACCACATACTTTTCTCTTGCCTTCAAAATCTCCTGTGAAAGTTTAAGATAACCACAGAATGGCTGGCCTTGCTGCCAGCACAGATCAGAAATTTCTTCTCAGTGCATTTTTTTTAGTAGGGCTTGCCAGAGCTGGCTCTGTAGATTTGGAGCAGGACCTGCCCAAATAGTGTTAATGGGTACATTTCCTACCCTCCTTTAAAGCGCCCCAAAACTGGGGCACTCACTTCCTTGTACCTATGACCCTGGGACAGTGGTAACTTCCTTGTGAGGGTACTGGTTTGGGGGCTGACCTCACCTCTTGTCACCAGGGGTGCGTGAAGAACAAGAAAAAAATCACACCTTTGTCTTTGTGAGACACAGGCATGTTTCTGCAAAGCTGAAACTGCTCACAAAAGCTCAAGATTGCTGCACCCATCTGACCACTGGCTTTTATCACCTATCTCTCGATTTTTTTGCCATGTCTACTCAGCTCTCTATTCTAATTATCAGTCAATCCACTTTTTTATTTCTTCATCTGGTGCTCAGAGTTCCAAGACTATCATCTGAATCTGTTTCATTTGATTATCTGTGTTTTTGTTGTAAAGGGTCCTATTCTGTCAACCTGCAGTCTCTCTCTTAATACATTTTGATTACATGTTTGATAAAGTTCTGACTGGAGAAGCTGGTAGAATTCTTCAATTTTATCATCACTAATTTGAATGGTTGGTGCATAATTTGAATAATAGTGGTATTAATTGGTCTTCCTTGCAGGCATGTAGATACTATTCTATCACAGATAGCATTAACTTCAAAAGAGAACTTTAAATGTTCTTTTTGATGATGAATGTGAAGCCATTCCTCTTCAATTTGTCATTTCTGGCATAGTAAACCACATTGTTAGATTCAGCCACTGTCAACTTACTAATGTCTATGAATCTTTATGTGTTCCACTTCAGTTTTGACAACTCCCAATTTTCCTAGATTCATACTTTGTACATTTCATGTTCTGATCATTAATGAATGCTTGTAGCTGTTTCTTCTCATTTTAAGATGTGTCACATCAGCAAATAGAGGTCCTCAAAGCTTAAGACCATTCATGTCATTAAGGTCCACTCTACTATGAGGAGGCAGCTTCTTCCCCAGTCATGTTTTGAATGCCCTCCAATCTTCTGGTATTATATTTAACAATGTTCCACTGCCATTTCTGAGGTTTTCAGTGACTAACCATTCAAAAGTGGTCCATCTCTCCTTTCCGATCTGAGTCTGGAAGCTCCACTGAAATCTGTTGTTTAGTGCCATTGAGTCTGTTCCAACTCTTAGCAACTCTGCATAGGGTTTCCAAGGAGCAGCTTGTGGGTTTAAATTGCCAACCTTTTAGTTAGCAGTACAGTGCTTATCCGAAAGCACCACACCAGGACCCCATGCTGGTATTTAAAATACTGGTGCCATAGCTTCCAGCATCAAAGTAAGACAAACTGATATTCAAGGGGAGGCATTTCAGGGTAGTTCGACTAAATCTTAGATGAGTTTATTTTTGATAATTGGTCTCCAGATAAGATCTTCTAAACAATTATGCAACAGAAAAGGTCTTTCTATACATGATAACTTTCCAAATTTTTACACTGAAAGCTCTGTTTACTGGTCATATGACACACTAGATCAGGTATTCTCATAATCCTTAGGTAAAGTGTGGCTATTGCTAACTGAGTGTTCACTAAGCTCATCTCAGTTCCTCTCCTGGGAAACTTTGAGTGGCCTTCCCTTAGGGTCTGTTTGGCATAGGTGCTCTTCCCAAGGGCTCTTGCAATTCTTTACATAAAATACTAGAAGAGACTGAGAAATTGGAAATTTGTTGACACATTTTTTCTTCTCCAAAAGGACATAGGCATTCAAGAGGAAGAATGAAAAGTCTTTTAGGGTGCTTTGATATAGACAAGATGCAGGAGGTCCTGGGTGGCACAGAGAGCTCTGAAAGAGCATTTGGAGATGAGAATATTAAGTTAATTCGGACAAGGTTTGTAAGAGTTAGTTTTTGTTTTGTTTATTTATTTATTTTCCTCCAGAGTACTAGAATAAAATTACTGACTGATATTCTGAATCTAGATGACTTACACATACAGGAAAATATTATCATTAGTTGTTGAGTCTATTCCAAGTCATGGCAATGCCATATGTGTTGAGTATAACTTTTCCATAGATATTTTCAACATTATGACCTTTCAGAAGCAGAGAACCAGGCCTCTCTTTCAAAGTGCTTCTGGTGGATTCTGAAAAAAGAAAAACTGATAGTGGATACTTAGATTTTGGGTTTTCTTACCCATGAAACCAAGTATTTATTTTAAAGAAATACCTGACCAAAATTAATCTGTCAGCAGCTTTTCTTGAACCTACAGATGTAAATTTTTACTTCATTGTTTGAGGCCAGGCTTTTTAATTTGAATCTTAAAAGACATGAGTAAGTGCAGAGATTATTTTATGAACTGCTATCAGTAGATCTCAGTAAAAGAGTTAAGAAAGGGAACATTAATTACATTCAAGTTTAGCCCATGTTCTGTATTTCACCTTCCTCTTCTCTTTTTTAAGTCCCAGTATACTCATCTTCTTTGAACCATTTGTTTTTCTTGGTCTCCAAATGGTCTCCCTATAGACATAAACTGTACAATAACTGCACAGAATAAACATTACTTCAAATTTTGATGAGTTTTTATTATTTTCAATAGTTCTAACCATGAACCTTTTGGTTAGTAATATGCTTAACCATTGCACTACTCAGGGACATACAAAGGAATGGTTACTATCATTTCTATGCTCCTCCATTAACTTCTACCTAGCCCAGAGCTACCTTGGGACTCACTGATGGAGAATGGTATTCTTACATAACGTGGGGTTAAAAAGTGAGCAAAGAAGAGTCAGGACTAATTTATTCAAGATGACTTCAGTCCAGCCAAAGGGCAGCCATACTACTGGTCTTTTGATGCAAATTCCTTTTTACATTGCCAAATATAGCTTTCATTACACATTATAGACTTTCTATATATTAAAGTCCTAGTGTGGCATGGCAGGGTAACTAAAATGTCAACATTTCAAACTCACCAGACAATTGCTGGTCAGAACTGACTTGATGGACAACAACATATTTTAAAAGACAAATATCTCTAAGAGTTCTAGAAACTTGGGCATTCAGAATTTCATGTGAATTGTATACTTGAATTAATAAATGATCATGTTCTTTTGGTGTGTCACTGCAGGTTAATGCATTGGACTACAAGGTCAGTTTGAATGGCACAGTAGGCAGTTCTAACTCACCAGCTGCTCTTTGGAAACCCTAAAAAGGGTCGCTGTGAGTCTAAACCGGCTCGACAGCACTTAACAACAACAATAATATTCTCACATTTGTGCCCATTCCAAAGAAAGGTGATCTAACAGAATGTAGACATTATCAGACTATATCATTAATATCACATGCAAGTTACACTTTACTGAAGATAATTTTAAAAACAGTTGACATGGAACTGCCAGAAATGCATATCAAATTTAGAAGAGGATGTAGAACAAGGTATATCATTGTTGATATCAGATGAATTTTAGCTGAAAGCAGAAATTACCAAAAAATGTTACCTGTTCGCTTGATTGCTCAAAGGCATTTGACTGTGTGGCTAATAAAAAATGATGGATAGCATTGCAAAGAATGGAAATTCCAGAATACTTAACTATGTTCAAGTAAAACCTGTACACAGACCAAGAGGCAGTCATTCAAACAGAACAAGGGAGTACTGTGTGATCGGGAAAGGTGTGCATCAAGGTCGTACGTTTTCACCATACTTATTCAATCTGTCTGTGAGGCAATTAATCTAAGAAGCTGGACAATATAAAGAAGAACACAGTATCAGGATTGAAAGACGACTCATTAATGGCCTGCAATATGCAGATGCAGCAAGCTTGTTTATTGAAAGTGAAGAGGACTTGAAGCTCTTATTGATAAAGATAAAATCTATAATTTTTCATTTGGATTCCACATTAACATCTTGTTGTTCTTAGGTGTTGTTGAGCTGTTTGTGACTCATAGTGACCCTATGCACAACAGAATAACACACTGACCAGTGCTGCACAATTGTTATGTTTGAGTCCACTGTTGTTGCCACTGTGTCAATTCATCTCATTGAGGGTTTCCTCTTTTTCATTGACTCTCTACTTTTTCAAGCATGATGTCTTTCTCCAAAGACTGGTGCTTCCTGACAACATTTCCAAAGTACAAGAGACAAAGCCTTGCCATCCTCACTTCCAAACAGCATTCTGGCTGTACTTCTTCCAAGACAGATTTGTTTGTTCTTTTGGAAGTACATGGTATGTTCAATATTCTTTGCCAACACCATAACTCAATTGCAAATCAGGTAATTGAAGATACCTTGGTTTGGGTCAGGAATACCTTAGTCCTCAAAGTGACATATTTGCTCTTTAACACTTTAAGAGGTCTTTTGTAGCATATTTGTCTAATGCAAAATAACGTAAGATTTCATGACTGCTACTTCCATGAGTTTCTGTTGTAGATCCAAGCATAAAGAGGTCATTTACCACTTCAGTCCTTTCTCCATTTATCATTATGTTGGTTATAGTTACAATTGGGAGGATTTTTGTTTTCTTTACTGCAATTCCTACTGATGGCTGTATGCAGTCTTGATATTTATCTGTAAATATTATAAGTCATGTTTGCTTCTAGCAAGCAAGATTATATCATTTGCATATCACAGGTTGCTAATGATCCTTCCTCTAATCCTGTTACCCTTCATATATTTCAGATTATTTGCTTAGGTTACAGACTGAATAAATAAGGTGAAAGTATAACTCTGGCACACAACATCCCCAAATTTAACTCATTCAGTATTCCCTTGTTCTGTTCTAATGACTGCCTCTTATATGTAGGCTGCTCATGAGTACAGTTAAGAATTCTAGAATAACCATTTTTTTAAATGTTA
>NW_006408711.1:5024540-5025389 GCF_000296735.1 Chrysochloris asiatica
GGTCTTTCTCTTTTTCTCTGACCCTCCATTTTATCAAACATACCTCTCTTCAGTGAATGGTTCCTCCTGATATATGTCTGAAGTATATGAGATGAAATCTGGTCATCATGATTACAAGGATCATTCTGATTGTACCTTTTCCAAAAAAGATGGGTTTGTACTTTTAGTAGTCCATAGTACTTATAATAGTCTTTCAAGCATCATAACGCAAATACATCAAATTCTTCTATGGTCGTCCTTATTCACTGTCTAACTTTCACATGCATATAAGGTGATTGAAAATACAATGGCTTGGATCAAGCACACATTAGTCTTGAAATTGAGATCTGTGCTCACCAATGCTTTCAAGAGGTCTTGTGCAGTAAATTTGTCTAATGCAATACGTCATTTGATTTCTTGACTGCTGCTTTCATGAGTGTTGATGGTGGATCTGAACAAAATGAAGTTTTTTACAACTTCAATCTTTTCTTCATTATTGGTCCAGTGGTGAGGATTTTTGTTATCTTGACATTGAGATGCAACCCATACCAAAGACTGTGGTCTTTGATCTTCATCAGTCAGTATTTTAAGTCCTCTTTGCTTTCAGGAAGCAAGGTTGTATCATCTGTATATGTTGTTGTTGTTAGGTGCCATCGAGTCAGTACTTTCTCATAGCGACCTGATGTACAGAAAAAGAAACACTACACAATCCTGAGCCAAACTCACAATTGTTGCCACTCTTGAGCCCATTGATGCTGCCACTTTGCTAATCCATCTCACTGGGGGTCTTCCTTTTTTTCTCTGACCCTCCACCTTACCAAACATGATATCCTTCTCCAGTGACTGGTCCCTCCTGACAACATGTCTGAA
>NW_006408711.1:5027011-5028532 GCF_000296735.1 Chrysochloris asiatica
CGTCCAAGTTTCAGTGTCTCTTATGACATCCATTTTGACCTTTTCCTTAGCCTCTCTTTTAATGACTTTTTGCTTTCTTTCTGTATATAGCAGGTTGTTAATGAGTCTTCTTCCAATCCTGATACCCCATTTTTCTTCATATAATCCACCTTCTTGTATTATTTGCTCAGCATACAAATTGAGTAAGTAAAATTGGATTATGTACAGGTTCCTCATGAGCGCAATTTTTCCAGGATATTGATTTTCTTCAATATATCCACAGCTTGTCATGATCTACACAATTGAAAGCCTTTGCAGTCAATAAAGTACAGTAAATATCTTTATGGCATTCTCTGCTTTCAACCAAGATCCATCTGAGGTCAACAATGAAATCCCTCATTCTGCATGCTCTTCCAAATCTGACTTGAACCTCTGGATGTTCTCGATGTATGGTTGCAGCTGTTTTTGTGTTATCTTTAGTAAAATTTTAATTGTATGCAATATTAACGATATTCTCTGATGATCTCCACATTCCATTGTGTGACCTCTCTGTGCTGTGGGTACAAATATGGATCTCTTCCAGTTAGTTGGCCAGATAGTTGTCTTCCAAATTTCTTGTTATAGAGGAGTGAGTTCTTCCAGGGCTGAATCAGTTTTTGAAAGATTTCAATTATATTCTTTCAATTCCTGGTGCCCTTTTCCTTGCCAATGCTTTCAGTGCACCTTGGATTTCTTCCTTCAGGAACATTGACAAAATTATTTTTGGATCAGTAACTCTGTGGAATCATTCTATCTTCTTTTGTTGTTTTCTGCATTATTAAATATTTTGTCCATGTAGTTGTCAAGTGCCTTTAAGTTGGTTCTGACCCACATTGAACTTGTATAAGGTTTCTGAGAAGCTGCTGGTGACATGGCAGTTCAAATTGACCTTGCAGCATTAGCTCGTAGTGCCACACCAGGATTCCATAGAATTCTTCAATATGGGAAGTTGAGGCTTGGATTTTTCTTTCAATTCCCTCTGCTTGAGAAATGCTGAGCATGTTCTTCCCTTTTTGTTTTTTAATTTAAAATCTTTGCACATTTTGTTGTAATATTTGATTTTGTCTTCTCATGTTGACTTTTGATATTTTCTATTCAAGTCATTTACCTCCTCATTTCTTCCATTTGTTTAGCATCTCTACCTGGAAAAACAAATTTCAAAGTCTCTTCTGACATCCATTTTGCTCTTTTCCTTCTTTCTTGCATATTAATGATCTTTTGATGTCTTATTGCATGATATTCTTTATGTCAACCCAGTACTTTTCTGGTCTTGAGTCTTTAACGTGTAATGTACCAAATCTGTTCTTCAGATATTCTCTAAATTCAGGTGGGGTATGTTCAAGGTCATATTTTGGCTAATGTGGACTTGTTTTAATCATCACCAGTTTCAGCCTGAACTTCCAAATGAGCAATTGATGATATGTTCCACAGTCTGCCCCTGGCATTGTGTTGGCTGATGATATGTAGATTTTACACTGTCTCTTTCACAGATGTAGTCAAATG
>NW_006408711.1:5029201-5030742 GCF_000296735.1 Chrysochloris asiatica
GCACAGATCTCCTCAAAATTTAAAGTGACAGTATCCACTTTAAACCAAAAGGCCACCACTCATCTGTCAGTTTGTCATACTTTTGTGGCTTGTGAGTTGTTGTGATTCTGAAATCTATGCCACTGGTATTTTAAATACCAGCAGGGTCACCCATGGTGAACAGGTTTCAGATGAACTTCCAGACAAAGACAGTCTAGGAAGAAAGAGTGACGAACTACTTCTGGCTATTTAGTCACTGGAAACCTTATGAATAGCAGAGAAACACTGTCAGATATAGTACTGGAAAATGAGCCCCCGAGGTGGGAAAGCAGTCAAAATGTGACTGGGGAAGAGCTGCCTCCTCAAAGTAGAGTTCACCATGATAACACGAATGGAGTAAAGCTTGTGGGAGAAAAGCCTGTGGGACCTTCATTTGCTGATGGGGCACAACTCAAAATGAAGAGAAACAGCTGTAAACATCCATTGAAAATCAGAATATGGATTGTTCAAAGTATGAATCTGGAAAAATTGTAAGTTGTCAAAAATGAAATGGAATGCATAAACATCGATATCTTAGGCATTAGTGATCTGAAATGGATTGGTATTGGCCATTTTCAATCTGACAACTACATGGTCTACTATGCCGGGAATGACAAATTGAAGAGGAGTGGTGTTGCAGTCATTGTCAAAAAGAACATATCCAGATCAGTCATGAGGTACAATGCTGTAAGTGATAGGATAATATCCATGTGTCTACAGGGAAGACCAGTTATTACCACTATTATTCAAATTTATGCAGCAACCACTAAAGCAAGTGAGGAAGAAATAGAAGAATTCTATCAACTTCTTCAATCTGAAATCGATCAAGCATGCAATCAAGATGTATTGCTCATTACTGGTGATTGGAATGCAAAGGTTGGGAGCAAAGAAGAAGGTTCAGTAGTTGGAAAATATGGCCTTGGTGATAGAAATGATTCTGGAGAATGCATGACAGAATTCTGCAAAACCAATGATTTCTTAATTTCAAATACCTTCTTTAGACAACATAAGAGACAACTATACATATGGACCTCATGAGATGGAATGCATAGAAATCCAATTGGCTACCTCTATGGAAAGAGACGATGGGAAAGCTCCATATCATCAGTGAAAACAAGGCCAGGGAAAGACTGTGGAACAGATCTTCAGTTACTCATACGCAAATTCAAACTGAAACTGAAGAAAATGAAAACAAGTCCAGGAGAGCCAAAATAGGACCTTGAATATATCCCACCTGAATTTAGAGATCATCTGAAGAACAGATTTGAAACATTAAACAATTAAAGACTGAAGACCAGAAGAGGTATGGGAGGATATCAAGAACATAATACATGATGAAAGCAAAATGTCATTGAGAAGACAAGAAAGAAGGAAAAGTTTAAAATGGATGTCAGATGAGACACTGAAACTTGCTCTCCAGTGTAGAGATGCTAAAGCAATTTGAAGAAATGAGGAGGTCCATGAGCTGAACAGAAAATTTCAAAGATCAGCTCGAGAAGATAAAGCCAAATATTACAACAAAA
>NW_006408711.1:5032387-5033767 GCF_000296735.1 Chrysochloris asiatica
TCTCTGGAGAAGGTTATGATGTTTGGTAAGGTGGAGGGTAACAGAAAAAGAGGAAGAGTTTCATTCTGCTGTGCATAAGGTCACTATGGGTCACTACTGACTTGATGGCACCTACCAACAACAGCAACAATGGCTAATGATCATAAACATTTCTTCATATGTTTGTTGGCTTCATGAATCTCTTCCTTGGTAAAATGTCTTTTCATGTCCCAGGACCATTTTTCAATTGGGTTATTTGTCTTTTTTTGTAATGGTGTTGTAGTTTCCTAAAGATTTTAAAATTAGTCCCTTGTCTTAAATGTACTGAAATGGTTTTTCCCATTCTGTGGGCTCGCTGTTACTCTT
The DNA here is from genome assembly GCF_000296735.1 of Chrysochloris asiatica. NCBI lineage: Eukaryota > Metazoa > Chordata > Mammalia > Afrosoricida > Chrysochloridae > Chrysochloris > Chrysochloris asiatica. The sequence goes on from NW_006408711.1 coordinate 5,032,733, forward strand.
TTGGTTAAATCTTTTTAATGTACATAAGTTTTTAATTTTTAATATTTCCCAACCATCTATTTTGTCTTATTTGTTTGTTCCCATTTTAGCAATGTTTGGTAGTCTGTGTGTGCCCTGTATTCAAACCCTTAAATTTGTCCCTACTTTTTCATTGATGACCTTTATAATTCTGGTATTCTCATTTAGGTCTTTAATCCATGCTGAGTTGGTTTTCATACATAACTTGAGGTAAAGATCTGTTTCAATCTTTTGCATATTGATTTCCAGTTATGCCAGCACCATCTGTTTGAAAGACACTCTCCTCTTCATTCAATGTATTCTGGCCCTTTGCCAAAGATCAGTTGGCCATAAGTTTGTTGTTATTAGGTACCATTGAGTCAGTACTGACACATAGCGACCCTATGTACAGCAGAATGAAACACTGCCTGATCCTGGGCCAACCTCACTATTGTTGCCATGCTTGAGTTCATCGATGCTGCCACCTGGCCAATCCATCTCGTTGGGGTGTATTCCTCTTTCTCTCTGACCCTCCACCCTACCAAACATGATATTCTTCTCCAGTGACTGGTCCCTCCTGACAATATGTCTGAACTATAAGAGACGAAGTTTGGCCATCTTGGCATCCTAGGAAAACTCTGGCTGCATTTCTTCCAACACAGATCTGTTTGTTCTTTTGGCAGCCCATGGCACTTTCAATATTCTTCTCCAACACCATAATTCAAATACGTCAATTCTTCTACAGTATTCCTTATTTATTGTCCAGCTTTTACATGCATATGAGGTTATGGAAAATACCAAGGCTTTGGGTCTGGTTCACCTTAGTCCCCTAGCTGACATGTTTACTCTTCAACACTTTGAAAAGGTCTTGTGCAGCAGATTTGCCTAAGTCAATACGTCCTCTGATTTCTTGACTACTGCTTCCATGAGTGTTGATTGTTGATCCAAGAAGAATGAAGTCCTTGACAACTTCAATCTTTTCTCCATTGATAAGAATGTTTTTGATTGGTCCAGTGGTGATGATTTTTGTTTTTTTGA
>NW_006408711.1:5041927-5043830 GCF_000296735.1 Chrysochloris asiatica
GCCCAGTCCCTGGAGAAGAACTTCATACTTAGTAAAGTGGAGGGTCAATGAAAAAGAGGAAGACCCCAATGAAATGAATTGACACAGTAACACCAACGATGGCCCCAAACCCAGCAATTGTGAAGATTGCACAGGACATGGCAGTGTTTCATTTTGTTTAGTTTTGCATAGGATGCTACGAAGCAGAACTGACTAAACAGCACCTAACAATAACAAAAATTGTCACGAGAAAAATATTACATTGACAAATATTATGTTATATATTTATTTATCTATGACAGTAATAATAAAGACATGTAATTATGACAGTAATAATAAAGGTCTTTAATAAAGAGGACCCCAGACTAATGTGAAAAGATCTGGCTCTGGTTTTGGGTTCTGGTGAGCTGGATAGAGGCAAATGCAAGATCACTAGACAAGGAGAGGTGTTGAAGGGAAAAATTTGGAAAAAAAGAAAAGGAAAAGTGGTTCATTCTCACAATGAATTTGCAACCCATTCTCCAAAAATATTCGTGAAGACAGCAAAGACAGACAACAATATTAATGGTCAAAGCATTATTTGTTTTCTTCACTAATAACATAGCTTCAAGACATATAAAACTAAAACTGCCAGAATTAACAACAAAAAAATGAAAAGGCCCACAATCATAGTGAGGTATTCACAGATATTTCTATAAGAAGTGGCTAAATAAAATTAATGAAAATTTAATAAATACATAGAAACAAACCTTTGTGTGATCTTTGGGTTATAGATGCACTAAGATATTGGTCTTGTGAATGTGAGGTGGGATTAGGGCACTAGAACACCTTTCTACCTCCTACTGCTGAATTCATTTGTGAGCTGCCTGAAACATGTAAAACGTCTGCATCATGTACCAAGTGACAGATGCAAAGATTTCATGAGATAATATAATATCTGACGTAGAGAAGGAGCAAGAAAATAAGTGTATTTATACACAGATTCAACATGTTTAAATTGATATTTCTGCACCATAATTGGGTAGCACTTAAAAAGCCTTGGGATTTTGAATATGTTTTAATTTAATAATTATAATGCTGGAAATTTTGCTGAGTGTAATTAGATAGATATATAGCTATACATGCACAAGAGTGTTCATCATGTAGTTGTATATAATAGGAAATAATGGAGTCCTGGTGTGGTGTTGTGGGCTAATGTGTCAGACTTTAAAGTCATTTGAACTGCAAGGTCAGTGATTCAAGCTCACTAGTTGATCCTTTGAAACCCTATACAGGGTCACTATGGGTCAGAATCAACTTGACAGCACTTAACAACAACAACAACAATGGAAAATAGCCTAAATATTGAAATATATAATTGGTTAAATTTTTTTTTTTTTGCAATTCTGTGATACAATCACAAGGAGCTCTGGTAGCGTAGTGGTTATGAGTTGGACTGTAAATCTTAAGGTCAGCAGTTCGAAACTACCAGCCACTCCATGTGAGAAAGATGAGGCTTTCTCCTCCCATAAAGATTTACAGCCTCAGAAACCCTGTACAGGGTCACTATGGGTTGGAACTGACTCGATGGCACTTAACAACAACAACAACATAATACAATCACATGCTGCATTCAGAAATATATAGAAATGGGTTAGAAAATATTTAGTGCTTGTGGTGAATTCTCCAAACTCAGGCATGTAGAGAGATTGCAAAATGGATCCAAGAATTCCTTCTCACTTAGAACATTGTCTCAAAATCCTATCAAGCTGAGGCTGTAAACTGCCTTAATGAAAATGAGAAACAAAAGAAAATATGAAAGTTATGAGCCATACCTATTGTAGAGAAATAGCTAAAAAGAATTGAAAAATACCCATTATATATTGTTAAGTAAAAAGGATAGATTACCAAAGAATATATACAAGTGATTAAATGTTCTTCTTTT
>NW_006408711.1:5045920-5046538 GCF_000296735.1 Chrysochloris asiatica
TTAACTTGAACTGAATGATCTTTGGAACACCACTTTCATCTAAGGCAAATAGAAATAACTACATGTACCTCTTGCTCAAGTATAGAGCCAGTAATTGGATACTCAGATTCCAAGTGAAATTGACTGAAACTTTTTCAATCCCTTTGAAGGCTGTTCCCATTCAATATTTTCATTTTGAAACCAAATACATATATTTTAGTTCCATTGTTTGGAACTTGGTAGGATGGACATTTTAGGTAGTGCAGGGAAGTTAATTATTTATTATGAACCTTCTAGATAATCTTGTCTAATTCTGTGATGCATTGTAAATCCTAATCTCTATATGTGTGATTATAAAGTAATTTTCAAGTCAGCTGCTAATGAGGAAGAATTAAGATGGGACCAAGTATTAAAAAGGTATTATCAACCACTCATCTGTCAGTTTGATGTACTATGGTGGCTTGTTGCTAAGATTCTGAAAGCTATGCTACCGGTATTTTAAATACCAGCAGGGTCACACATGGTGAACAGGTTTCAGATGAGCTTTCAGATGAAGACAGACTAGGAAGAAGGAGATACGAACTATTTCTGAATATTTAGTCACTGAAAACCTTATGAAAAGCAGCAAACACCGTCAGA
>NW_006408711.1:5049243-5051155 GCF_000296735.1 Chrysochloris asiatica
GGCTGCCAAAAGAACCATAAGATCCATTTTGGAAGAAGTGCAGCCAGAGTGCTCCTTGGAGGCCAGAATGGCTAAACTTTGTCTCTCATACTTTGGACATATTGTTAGGAGGGAGAAGGATATCATGTTTGGTAAGGTGGAGGGTCAGAGAAAAGAAGACCCCCAATGTGATGGATTGGCCAACTGGCATCATTGATGGAACCAAACACGGCAATTGTAGTGAGGTTGGCCCAGGATTGGGCAGTGTTTTGTTCTCCTGTGCATAAGTCTCTGTGAGTTGGAACTAACTCGATGGCACCTAACAACAACAACAAAAGTATTAAAGTTGAACTAAGTAATCAGGATAAAAGTGGAGCTGAAGAATAAGGATTAAAATGAAAGTAAGGATTAACGATCCTGGTGTGGACTGTAGGATAAGCACTGGACCATGTGGTCATTTAAACTGCAAGGTAAATGGCTCAAATTCACCAGCCGCTCATTGGAAACTCTGTACAGGGTAGCTGTTAATTAGAACCGTCTCTAAAGCACTTAACAACAACAAAGATGAATGATGTGACTGAAGTCATATTAGTTTTGGCAAAGTTAGTTCTCTTACTCTGAAACTTACATCTGGCTCATCATGTCTGACCTTCAGCTTGTGGGACTTACAGCCTATCACCTGACTTTATTCACCAGCTCCTACAAACTCATATATCAACAACCTGTCATCTGGTCTGCCAGTTTGAGTTTCCCAGTTCCTGAGATTATGTGGTGAGGAGAATTCTTCAGACTGGCCTCTGAACTACGTATTGGGAACTTTCCAGCTTTCCAGCTAATGGACAAATACCAGAAGGGTTGTGGGATGACATCAAGAACATTATACAGGAATAAAGTAAAAGGCCATTAAGAAGTTAAAAAAGTAAGAAAGAAAAGACCAAAGTGGATGTCGTGAGAGACTCTGAAACTTGCTCTTCTGTGTATAAATGATAAAACAAATTGAGAAAGGAGGCGGTAAAAGAGATGAATAGAAATTTTCTGAGGGCAGCTCTATTAAGGCAAAGTAAAATATTATAACGGAATATACAAAGATCTGGAGTTAGAAAACAAAAAGAGAAGAACACATCCAGCATTCCTCAAGTTGAACTAACTGAAGGAAAAATTCAAGCCTAGACTTTGAATACTGAAGGATTCTTTGAGCAAAATATTGAATGATGCAGAAAGAAATGGTTGATAGTCACCATTTCAAGAGGTAGTGTAATAATTAGGGTTTTATGTCAACTCTGCTAAGACAGAATTTTCAGAGGTTAATCAGTTGGGATGTGCTTATTCCTATGGTGATGAAACCAAATACAGGCATAGTATGATGAGTAACTATGAGCAGCCAAACAATTAAAGGGATGCTTCCTTACCTCTTCAAAGTGTTGAAGAGCAAAGATGTCAGTTTGAGGACTAAAGGGCACCTGAGCCAAGCCATGGTGTTTTCAATAACCTCATATGCATGTGAAAGTTGCACATAGAATAAGGAAGACCATAGACGAATTGATGCATTTGAGTTATGGTGTTGGAAGGGAATATTGAAAGGACCATGGACTGCCAAAAGAACAATTAGATCTGTGTTGGAAGAAGTACAGCCCTCTGCTCTGTGGAAGCCAGGATGGCCAGACTTCGTCTGTTATACTTTGGACATATGGTAGGAGGGACCAGTCACTGGAGAAAGATATCATACTTGATAAAGTGAAGGGTTGGAGAAAAAGAAGACCCCCAGCGACATGGATTGGCACAGTGGCAGCATCATGGGCTCAAATGCAACAATGATTGTGAGGTTGGCCCAGGATTGGGTAGTGTTTCGTTCTGTCGTGCATAGGGTCACTATGATTCAGTACTGACTCGATGGCACCTAATAACAAACAAATATATATATGTATATATATAT
>NW_006408711.1:5052312-5067929 GCF_000296735.1 Chrysochloris asiatica
CTATAAGTCAGAACCAACTCCACAGCACATAACCACCACCACCATTATTGCAAAATAGACATACATGTGTGATAGGAATAATGAGAATTATGATAACAGAGAGCTTATAAACCTGATTAGGTTTGCTAAAAGGGGAGTTAGAATTTTCCCAGAAAAAAATAAGCTTCTAAATTTAAGCCTTTGTAGAAATTCTGAACCCCACCTAGAGCATTCAGAGTTGGTACATTAGCATTTGAAAAGACACAAAGACCAACCCGGAATAGCTGGAAGAACATGAGATTCAAGACTGAAATAAAGTAGAAAAAAAAAAAACAAAAAACTTGGCAGTACGACTTTTTGAGATTTGGAGGCATCAAGGGCAGGATAGTCCATCAGAGAAAATCCCCCTTCTAGGACTGAAAGTTAAAGGGAGCCAGTGAGCAGCAGCTAGAATGCTCACTGGTGACCACCTGGGTCTACTTGTTGAATGGAAGTGCGTTAAGATAAGAGGAGAGGGAACACTGACTAGTATGAAGTTTAAGGAGTTGTGTGAATCTGAGCCCATGGTACTGACTTATCCCCTCAGGGCTAGGGCTGAAAGTGAAAGGGCCAGCTGGCATGAAGTACAAGGAAGTGTGTGTGATCTTCCAAACTTGCAACTGTTACCCATTTGATCTAGCTTGGATGGCTACCAATGAGCTGACCAGAACCTGACCACATGGTGGTAAGGCTGTTTGATATTGTGTTGTTGTTGTTGTTAAATGCTGTCAAGTTGATTCTGACTCATAGTGACCCTGCACAGGATTTCTGAGGAGCAGCTAGTGGATGTGAACCTTGTGGCTCATAGTCCAGTGCTAATTATACAGCACCACACCAGGAGTTTGTTTAGATACTGTGAACAAGTGTAAATTGCTACAATTTGTTGGACTGGACTTTTGCTTATAGATGCAGTTGCTCAAAATTCCACCTGGAATGTAAAATTCCTCAGCTCGAGGAACGTGCTTGTCTCCTCAGTGTACTGGGTTGATTACTGTTGTTGTTAAGTGCATCAAGTCAATTCTGACCCATAGCGACCCTGTATAGGGTTTCCAAGAAGTGGCTGGTGAGTTTGAACCACTGATCTTGCAGTTCAAATGACTTTGCAGTCTGGCGCATTAACCCACAGCACCACGACGGGCAATTTAGACATTGCCTATCAAAAATGGTGGCTACAAAGGCTGGCTTATAAGTGGTCATAGGTGTGCTTAGTTTTATAATGAGATAAAGGAGAAACCCAACTGACTAGTTTTCCTGTTTTCTAAATGGGTCTGGTGAAAGTGGGATGGGGAATGATGCTGATAGGATTTTATTATTTTAATTGTGAATAATTATTAGTAGTATTAATTGTAATAGTCAAAATTGTAATTGTAGAAGAAGTGTAACTAAAAGGGGGTGTAGTTCTCTTTCATTTCAGGAACAGACGATACCAGGACCATCATTAAGGAAGAGCATGAGATGCCTGTCTAGCAAAGCAGAAGCAACAGAGATGGCCGCAGAGGTGGTGGTATGGAGAAACAGAAACTTAGGACTTTAGACCCATGGGCTCAGAAAGGCTGCATGCTTATGGGTAGGAGGCTGGCTGGCGGAATGTGCCCTTTGGACATTTAAATGAATATGTATTTTTGTTTTGTTTTATATGTGTGCATCAGATATTTTTGCTTTGTTCATTTTTTACATATAAGATGTAAATGGAGCTAGTATGTTTTTGGTTGTATATGTTTTAGTTATATCATGTTAGGCACAAGTATGACTTTACAATTTTCTTTATTTAGAGATTATAAATACAATTTGTTAAGTCCTGATATAATGTTGCAGGTAAATACGCTGGACTTCAAGGTTGGTTTGTACCACAAGGTTTGTAATCCAAGCTCACCAGACACTCCTGGGAAACCCTATACAGAGTCACTATGAGTTGGAACCGACTCAACTTAACAACATTTAACAACAACAAATGTATAGCTTAATATAGGTGTCAAGTTGACAAGGGTAATAGTCATAGTTTGGGTTTTTTGTCAACTTGACTAGGCCAGGATTTCCAGAGGTTTAGCAGTTGAGATATGCTTATTCCCACAGTGATGAAATTTAATACAGGCATGGTTAACTGTATCATGAGTGACTATGAATAGACAACAATTAAAGGAATGCTTCATTGGGAGTGTGACCTACTTCCAGTATAATGGACATGTGGGAAAGAGTCTCTCTCTCTCTTCAATAAGGCACCTGGGACTATGCAATTGTAAGCTATTTCCTTGATAATAAACTTCTCTATATATACTTATATATGTTTCACTGGTTTTGCTTCTCTAGAAAACTCAGCCTAAGGCAGGTAGCATATGATCAAGAGCCAATGATACTGAAGTAAGATGTCCAAGGCACACTGAAGGTATTGACAAAGAACAAGGCTCAGGGAATTCATGGAATATAAACTGAAATCTTTCAGCAAACTGAGGCAGCACTGGAGGACTCACTCAACTATGCTAAGAAATTTGGAGGACAGCTACTGACAGGGCCAACTGACAGGAGGAGATCCATATTTGAGCCCATTTTAAAAAGAGGTGACTGAACAGAATGCATTTCATTGGACAATATCATTAATATCACATGCAAGTAAAATTTTACCAAAGATAATTTAAAAAATGCTGCAACATTATATTGACAGGGAACTTCCAGAGGCTCAAGCTGGATTCAGTTGAGGATGCTGAACAAGAGATATTGCTGACATCACATGTTTCTTGATTGAAATCAGAGAATACCAGAAAGATGTTTACCTGTGCTTTATTGACTATGCAAAGGCTTTTGACTGTGGATAATGACAAGCTATGGGCCACAGTTTGGTGTATGAGAATTCCAGAACAATTAATTGTATTCATGAGGAACTTCTACAGGCAGTTCTTCAAACAGGAAAAGGGGACACCAAATGGTTTAATGTAGGAAAGGTGTTCACCAGTGTTTATCATTGTTGTTATTGTTATGTGCCGTGGAGTCGGTTCCGACTCACAGTGACCCTGTACAGGGTTTCCAAGGCTGTACATCTTTACGGGAACAGAAACTCTCATCTTTCTCCCATGAAACAGCTGGTAGTTTCGAACTGCTGACCATGAGATTAGCAACCCGATTCATAACCACTAAATTACCAGAGCATTACACCATACTTATTCCATCTGTATGCTGAGCCAGTAATCTGAGAATCTGGATTACATGAAGAAGAATGTAGCATCAGGATTGGAGGAAGACTCATCAATAATTTGAGATTTACAGATTATACAACCTTGCTTACTGAAAAGGAAGAGGACTTAAAAAATATCGTGAAGATCAAATACCCAGCCTTTGGTATGGGCTGCATCTCAATGTAATGAAAACAAAAATCCTTACCAGTTGAGTAATACATAACATCATAATAAATAGAGAAAAGTTTGAAGTTATCAGTCTTCATTTTGCTTGGATACACCATAAAAACTGATGGAAGCATCAGTTAAGAAATTAAATGACATATTGCATTAGGCAAATATGCTGTACCATACCTATTTAAAGTGTTCAATAGTAAAGATGTCAGTTTGAGGACTAGAGTGTGCCTGACCCAAGCGGTGGCGTTTTCCATAGTCTCATTTGCATGCAAAGTTGGACAGTTAATAAGAAAGACCATAGAAGAATTGATGTATTTGAGGTATAGTGTTGGACAAAATATTAAAAGTACTACGGATTGCTAGAAAAATAAACAAATCTATGTTAGAAGTTCAACCAGAATGTTCCTTGCAATAAGTACAGCCAGAATGTTTGTCTCTCATATGTGGGACATGTTGCTAGTGGAACCAGTCTCTGGAAAAGGATATCATGCTAGGTAAATTGGAACGTCAATGGAAAGAGAAAGAACCCAACTAGATGGATTGGCATAGTGGCAGCAGCAATGCGCTCAAGCTTAACAATGATTGTAAGGATGCCACTGGACTGGGCAGTATTTTGTTCCATTGTGCATAAGGTTGCTATGAGTTGAAGTCAATTTGATGGACCCTAACAACAACAGCTTTCATGATTGAAAAACACAATTCCTTGACAGTTGTGAATTCTGTGAGACATTGCAGTGTACTGTAGAACTCTGGGTAGTAAGAGAGTGGTGAATGATATCAGGGATTTGGGAGAGTTATAATATATTGAAAAAGTCAGACATTTGGTATATCTTTGACCTCCACCACATATGGACAAATTCTGTGATGATCTTTCTAAAAGAAGTTATTCATGCAATTGTCAGAGGGTGGGGATTTCTTCAATGGTCCTGACTCACCATAATATGTAGTTTTGTGGAAAGGGGATTAATGTGAGCATAAGAAACATTTGGTCTTTAAATGGGGGAAAAATCATTCATTGATGAAAGCAGATGTGATACTGCAATCATTTACCCAAGGCAAAAGCTATTCATGGGATATAGAATTGGTTGATCTAGATTCAAGTTCTGATGAATTAGCTGCTTGGGTGCATATGGAAATTCACAGCAATAGCTGAAATGGCAAGGAAAAATAATGTATTAGCTTATTGTTGTTGTTATTGTTGTGTGCCGTCGAGTCGGTTCCGACCCATAGCGACCCTGTACAGGGTTTCCGAGGGTGTAAATCCTTACGGGAGTAGAAAGCCTCATCTTTCTCCCGTGGAGCAGCTGGTAGTTTCGAACCGCTGACCTTTAGGTTCACAGCCCAAAGCCCAGATCTGGTTCAATCAAAGCTATGCCCATTTGTCTCACACCTGACTTGGAAAGGAAAAATTGGGCTAGAACAATAGGATGTACCCCTATGACCACAGGCCACCAAGATGGTATTCCAAGAAGGGAATGGGCAAAATCCAGAAGCTATTGAAACCTGGGTGTATAATTTAAAGGAATTGCTTCAGTTTGTGGATTGGTATTGTCAACTTCCTAGGACCCATTTCTAAAATGGATTGCGATAGTAACTAATTTAGGGGAAGTGTCTTTAGTTTTGAATACTACAGAATGAAAGAGTATGTTTCAGTTGATGTTAGATCCACAACTCATGATGGAACAGTCACCGATGCTAGTATTAGATCCATTTACACAGAAGGTAAACTCAGAGAGGATGGCCAGCATGGTGGACTAGATAAAATTTACTACACCAAAAATCCTGTTCTCTCCCTCTCTCAATACTCAGTGGAGCATGTCAGAGGATACAGCTAATGTCCTGCTTATTAAAGCAATGTGAGAATGGCTTTATGGTATCCACAATATTCATCCAATGAGTATACCCCTTACACAAGTCATGGCAGATATATAATCAAGTGCACCCTATCTACCTTGGCATCCTGTGTGAAGTTATTACTGTGAAACAAAGCAACAATCTGAGAAGCTATGTTGGATTTGTGGGAACAACTTCCCCACATGAGTTTTTTTTCCCCACATGAGTTTTGCAAATGCAAGAAAAATAAGAGTAGTCAATAAGAGAATAGGAAAAGAAAATTGAGACACAGCATTCCCCAGTGGGAGGGAGATTTTTAGGTGGTTACTGAGAAATTGGGTGAGTATAGTGCACATTGATGGAGTTGATACAAAAGTTTTAATACAGCATTACAGGAGGCTGGGTGGACCAAAGGGAATTTCTGCAGAATTATTAAAGAGGCCTAAACAAGTCTGTTCTATACATCTTAGCCAAGAGGAAATTAATGATGGAAATTCCCACCTGGGACCAGTTTAAACAAAGTCTCAGCTAGCTGATCAAGATCAGGATTAACAAGTGGGTCAGAGTCTTCTAGTCCAGTCCCTAGTAACGGACCCAAGGAAAGTACATGTGTAGGTACAATGGTCTGGGGATGGAGAAGAGACTTTCTTGATTCTCCTGAACATAGGAGCCCAATGTGCTTTAATCGAAAACCAAGTTAATGCAATATTAAAGGGGCCTAAAGTTAGGCTTTTCTTGGTAAAGTGGAGGGTCAGCAAAAACAAGGAAGACCCCAGCAAGATAGGTCAACATGGTGTCTACAGCAGTGGTTTCAATGATAACAATCATAAGAATGGTGCAGGATTGGGGAATGCTTTGGCCTATTGTGCATAGACTTGCTATGAGTTGGCAATGACTTAAGAGCACTTAACAAGAACAATGCTAATCTCAGGGGATATGAAAATGCAACAAGCTGATGTGATGAAGGTGAAAGTTTGCATAGCAATAGAAAGACTTAAACAGATCTTATATTAAGTAGTGGTATCTCACTTACCTGAATGCATTACTGGTATGGATATTATATCTAACTGGGGAACATTCCCTCTACCTGATATTATATAGTAGAAGGCATCTAAGTCTGCCCTTAGGTCAATATTGATTGGACATGCTAATGGAAACCATTAGAATGGCCTGAATCTACTCAGATGAAAAAGACCAATGCTCATGGAGATTGACAGTAAACTATCAAGGCCTAGACAAAGTGTGCTATCTGTGACTTTAGCTGTCCCAGACATGACATCAACAGTTACGAAAATATAGCAGGCTAAAGGCGACTAGTACTCTATGGGTGAGCTTGCAAATGTCTTTTTCTCTAACCCAATCTCAGAAAAGAGTCAATCACAGTTTGCTTTTACTTGGGAAGGCTCCCTTACACTTTCACTGTGTTACCACAAGGTTATTTAAACTCACCAACTTATTGCTATAGTATGGTTGAGCTTGGTACAGCTCTCAAGTGCAGTGATATGTTACACTGATGATACTATATTAACATCAAACACAGAAGAACAAACTAGGTCATATTTGAAAACGCTATGCCCCACCTGACCAGCAGAGGCTGGTTAATAAATCCAGCAAAAATCCATGGCCCTGTTCAAACAGTGAAATTCTTGGGAATGACTTAGACTAGAGCCACCCGTGACATTCCACAGGCAATCAAAAATACGTTGCTGTTGCTACCTACCCCCCAAAACTAAGCAGGAAGCCCAGAGTTTGGCTGGTCTATTTGGATTTTGGAGTCTGAATAGTCCACATCTGGAAATACTGACTCCTATCCATAAAACCAATGGAGATCCAAACAACCATTTCCATAAGACCCTTATTAGCCACATTTAGACATGATTTGAGAGGTGTCTGCTACATGTGGTTATGCAGACTGGAGCTTATAGCAAAACCCTACAATGACCAGAGGGATTCTGTATTAGAAAAATTCATGCCACAACACAAAGGTAACTACTCACTTGCTATTGGGCTTTGATTGAGACTGTCCAAATGACAGAAGCACATATAATTATCATGAGACCTGTGTTGCTCACAATGTCTTGAGTAATGTTGGAGAAATATTTGAATAAGGAAGGTAATGCTCCAAATAATTCCATAATAAAATGGAAATGGTTCATATAGGAACAAAATATAGTGGGAATGCAGGGAGGCACCCACCATATACATTAGAAGGTATGCTTTTTATACCATAGACCCTATCCTGGAACCACCTGAGAAACTGCCACAGTCCATTGCCATGTGGGCAATGTGCATTCAGCTGACCATGATTTACAAATGGCAGTTCCAGGGTACACGGACAACATTTGATATGGAAACCTTCTGCAATAAGACCTGCAGATGGATAGACTCTGATTGAAGAAAGCAAAAACAGATCAGCCCAATGGGCTAAACTGCATGCTGTCTTCTAGCTGTGGTGGAAAAATTGGACAATGGTTGGAGCCCATGGGTATGGATTTTTTACTAATCCGTAGGCAGTGGCCAACAGCTTGGACATTTGGTGAGGCAAATGGGCAGTGGAAAACTGGACTATTAAAAGGACACCCATGTGAAGCTATGACCTATGGCAAGTACTCTGGGAATGTAAAGAACACATCAGAATAGAATATATAGATAATCATCAGGAGAGCCCTCTTCCTGGATCAGAAGGTGATTGGAATCAGTAAGTGGAAATATTGGTCTGCTCCCATGAAGTGGCCAATTGGGGGCATGAAATGACTTGACACGGGGTTGCTGAGATAAGTTGGATATAGACATATTCCTTTTGTACACTCTGAGGCACAAAATGCCAATAAGGACTGCTCTGCATGTTAGCAAGAAAGACAAAGGTTACAGATGGCTATGGGGCAGATTCCTCAAGGTGGAGGTCCCTAATGTAGTTGTAAAGTGGATTATATAGAATTAATGACACCAGTGGAGTCTGATATGGCACTTTAGGATAAGTACTGGACTGCAAAGTTGGTTTGAACCACAAGGACAATTCAAACTCATCACTCACACCCATCACTCACACCTAGGTTGCTTTGAGTTGGAACTGATTTGATGGCACTTAACAGCAGCAATAACAATATTGATTAGGTGGCTATGGATGAGTCCTCATAGGACTAGATACTTACTCTGGATTGGGTGTTGTATATGCTGTAATGGATGCGGATGACAAAAATACCACTAAGGGATTAGAACAAAATATATTGTATGAATTTGGGTCACCATGCTATATTTTCCCAGATCAAACAACACACTTGACAGCCCACAGGGTGCAACGATGAGCCAAGAAACATCACATTAAAAGGACATGCCTTGTTGCTTACCACCCTCAAAGTAATAGTTTGGTAGAGAATTGGAATGGACAATTGAAACATTTTTTTTTTTCTAAAACAGGGGAGATAAAGGCATGAAGGTCGGGCACACAAGCCTTTATGAATATGTGCTCACACTCAACATGAAGGAGACAAAGGGAGGATCACCACTGGATAAATTCCTATTTTTCTTGAGGGTATCTAGGAAAGAGGGGTTAGGGGAGGACATGGGTCCCACTGTACAGTTCTTCCCCATATTACCTGACATTGCTTTTTCCCTTACTGGATGTTCCAGTCCCAGGACAAGAAATGTAGCTGTGAGTGTCAGGACCAAGGTTGATCCCTCAGAAGACAGTACCTATATCCCTGAACCTGTATGTGAGAATTTCCAAGAGTCTGTTGGGATGGAGTGTACCTTCCCCCTATCTGGCAGAATATGAGTTGACAGTAAATACATACCATATTGCCTACTGGTTGAGATAGCCCACTAGTCTTGTAATTATGTAATCTTAGCCAATATAAATGGGAGTGGACTGAGGGGGAAGAACTTGCTAGACTGGTCTTGCTAACAGCAATCTGGTTTGGCATGGTAGCTGAACTTCATGTCTCTTCCAAGGAGGAAAAGTTTGGATAACAACAAGACAATTGGAAGGAAGGAGAAATCATTGCTGAAGTAAAAGGAATGACTCAATGAGTTATGCAGACAGGAGAATCTAATATTTTGCTGATACCTCACAAAACACTCAAAGCAAGGGAATAATCTTCTCTCAGTTAAATTTTATCGGAGCCAAGAAGGCAGAAGATGAGAAAAACTTTTGGAGAACCTGACCAGATCAGATGAACACAAACAGCAGACCTTTGTAGCTAGTACCATAGTAGCCTCACCTTTAGGAGTCTCTACCATGTACCTGAATAACCTCATCTTTAGGACACTGCCATACTGAAAGACTAATTGTCAATGACTGGTTTGGACTGGTGAAATTATTGGAAGGGGAAGTTGATTTTTCAAAATGAAAGAGCCAATAGCTAGAGAAGCCAGGAGGTGGCCTGCAGGGCAACTGATTATTTATTATGGCCTTTCTAGCCATATTGTTCAATTCTGTGATGTACTGTACATCCTAGCCTCTGTGCGAAATCTGGACAGTGAAAAATGAAGACCATAGAAGAATTGATGATTTTGAGTTATGGTGCTGGAGGAGAATATTGAAGGTTCCATGGGCTGCCAAAAGAACAAACAGATCTGTGTTGGAAGAAGTGCAGACAGAGTGCTCCTTGGAGGCCAGGATGGGCAAACGTTGTGTCCCATACTTTGGACATATTGTCAGGGGGGGATCAGTCACTGGAGAAGGATACCATGTTTGGTAAGGTGGAGTGTCAGAGCAAAAGAGGAAAACCCCCAGCAAGATGGATTTTTCAAAGTGGCAACATCAATGGGCTCAAGGGTGGCAACAATTATGAGGTTGGCTCAGGATCGGATAGTGTTTTGTTCTGTTGTACATAGGTTCACTATGAGTTGGTACTGACTTGATGGCATTTAACAATAACAACGTGCCTGTTATTATGGACACATTTTGAAGTTAATTGTTAATAAAACAAGATTTATGTGGGACTAAGAATTAAAGTATGGCTGGTGCAGTGCTATTAGGATAAAGCACTGGACCACAAGGTTAGTTTGAACCACAAGGCTGGTAGTTCAAACTCACCAGCTGTTCTTTGGAAACCCTATAGAGGGTCACTGTGAGTCAGCATTATCTCCACAGCACTTAACAACAACAAAGGATTAAAGTGGAACTAAGGTGTAAGGATTAAGGGATTAGAATAAATGATACCATTTTGAAGTGAGTTTTTAATGAGGCTAGATAAGCATTGGACTGCTAACCACAAGGTTGGCAATTCAAACCCACCAGCTGCTCCTTAGAAACTCTGTAAAGGGTTGCTATGAGTAAGAAGGATATCATGCTTGGTAAGATGGAGGGTCGGAGAAAAAGAGGAAGACCCCTAACAAGATAGATCGGCCAGGTGGCATCATTGATGGACTCAAGTGTGGCAGCTGTAGTGAGGTTGGCCCAGGATCAGACATTGTTTTTTTCTGCTGTGCATGGGGTTGCTATGAGTCAGTTCCAACTCGATGGCACCTGACAACATCAACAACAACGAGTAAGAAATGATCTGATGACACTTAACAACAACAAGGATTGATGTGGAACAAAAGAATAAGGATTAAGGTGAGTCTAAGGATTAAGGATTCAGGGGGACCTAAGGATTAAAGATGTCCCACCTTGCTAGAAGATGTGACTCAGTCAACACTTTCAGTTTTCCTTGAGTGCCTGATCTGAGTACAATATATAGGAATGCTTTAGCAAAGTTTATTCTCTTGCACTGGATCTTGCATTGAGTTCATCATATGTGATCCCAGTTTGTGGGACTTTGGTCTATCACCTGACATTATTCACCAGCTCCTGTAGCCTCATGCATTTGGGTTCTGATGTTGTCTGATCTGCGGATTTGGGTTCTTCAGCTCTTGAGACTATGTGGGTGAGAAAAATCATCTAAACTGACCTCTAAACTATAGATTTGGCACTTTCCAGCCTCCACAATTGTGTGATCCATTGCCTTTGACAGCTGTGAGTTCTGTGAGAGACACTGTAGCATCCCTGAAAGACTATGCTATGTCATTGTAAGGACAATCCCAGATGGAATAATTTCTGCAGAGTGAAGATTACTCATTGGTTCAGTTTTCGTTCTCTATGACGGGCCTCTCTTGAGGAAAGCAGTTATCTACTCTCATGACTTTATTTTTATCTTCAAGGCTAATTTCTGCAAGCAGGCACATTGGAGGGGAAGTGATCTAAAATCAGGACCAGAAATAGGATGGATTAGAGAAACCAAACTATCCAAGCCCATTGCTGCCGAATTAATTCCAACACATATCAACTCTATAAGGCAGAGTAGTAATGCTCCACATCATTACCAAGGCTGTAGTCTTTACAGAAGCAGACTGTCACATCTTTCTCTCATGGATCAGCTGGTAGGTTCCAATCATAACTTTTTGGTTAACAAGTGTGTGCTTGGCCTCTGAGCCACCAGCACTCCTGTGAAACCACTAGTGCATTTTTAATTGAATAAACTTGAGAAGTTGTTATAGGTATGAAAAAGACCCTGGAGCTGAAAAGTATAACTATTATAATATTATTCTATATTACTCTATAAATATTATTTTTACCAGCAATTATTTCATATAGTTGTTGGGCAGTGTGAGCAGCTTATACACTTCACTGCTAATGGAAATGTTGAAGGTTCCAATCTACTCAGAGATACCTGGAAAGAAAGAGCTAGTTATCTATTTCTGAAATCAACAATGAAAATCCTATGTAGCATAGTTCTACTCTGATACACATGAAGTTGCCATGAGTCAGAATTGACTTGATGACGTCTGATTACTGCTTTCGTAAGTGTAGGATGAAATATCACCACACCAATAAATCACAATGCTGGGGTCAATCTTTTCATCATTCTGACTTTGTATTGATTTCTAGACTTTATATTCCATTCTTGAAAAGAAAATGTGCCTTTTGAAAATGCCCTTCAAAAAAGGAAAGTTCATGATTCTTTTTGGCAAACTATTCCAGAGTCGAGCAACAGTTGTACTGACTTTAAACAGAGAAGGACATTACATATACAAATATCTGACAATAAAATTTAAGTATAAGCTTTTTTGTTCTAAGCTTAATAGACATGGGACTACTCAGTATTACAAAGTCAGTAATATAAAACTTCATATACATGACAATTGTTACTTGTGCCATTGATAAAATTATTAGGGAAATATTGATTGATTATTTAGATGTGTCTACAATTCCCTGCAGAGTCTTGGTATGGCTCCATGGGTTAATGCAAAGTTGGTTTGAACTGCAAGGTTGACAGTTCAAGCTCATTAGCTGCTCCTCAGAAATCCTATACAGGGTCACTATGGGTTGGAACTGACTTGACGGTCCTTAACAAAAAGAACAGCAACAACAACAATTCTCTGCAGTCTTTTCAATCCTCTGTAGGTGGTTAAGATGGTTAGTTTGGTGGCAGAATAATTATGCCTGCATCCATGTATATATAGCTTTGTGTGAGTCCTGGAGAGTAGGATGAATGGCCTAGTGGAGCTCTGCGGGAGAAAGATGAGGCATTCTGCTCCTGTAAAGATTTACAGCCTTGGAAACCCTGTACAGGGTCGCTATGAGTCGGAACCGACTCCACCGCACACAACAACAACAACAACAGTGGAGCTCTGGTAGCGTAGTGGTTACGAATCGGGCTGTGAACCTCAGAACCTCAAGGTCAGCAATTCAAAACTACCAGCTGTTCCGTGGGAGAAAGATGAGACGTTCTGCTCCCATAAAGATTTACAGCCTCGGAAACCCTGTACAGGGTCACTATGAGTCGGAACCCACTTCACGGTGCACAGTAGTGAGTTAATGTGTCAGACTACAAAGCCATTTGAACTGCAAGGTTGGCAGTTCAAGCTCACCAGCTGCTCCTCAGAAACCCTATGCAGGTTTGCTATGGGTCAGAACTGACTCGACAGCACTTAACAACAACAATATCAAGTAAAAAGCTCATGCCTTCATTCCTACTTCTGGTGCCATTTATTAATCTACTTGGTTCATTACTTGATTCCTAGTTGCCTGACTAATGGAGAGTTGATTGTCATTTCTCTACAGCTAAATAAAGCATACTCCTCCCACTTTCTTCCTTCTCCAGACTGTCTCACATCCACCACACACTCACTGTACTTACTTCCTCTTCTTAATCTTTAAATTTGAAGCTCTCCCTCACATAAATAATTGAGAAAGATGAATATTAAATATGTATGAATAAGCATTGGATAGCTAACCAAAAGGTTGGTGGTTCAAAACCACCAGCTACTTTGTGGAAACCAACTTGGTGATGCACAACAACAACAATAGCTAGTCAACAGCAAGCCCATATTTTGTGTCAGACATTTTCCTACATATTGCACCCATGAAAGAACTAAGGGGCTCCAAATATAGCGAGTAACATAGGTGGTTTAATAAACTAGCAAACTACCTAGGGCTATTGACAATTCTGGGATTTGAAGGCACTCAAAATACAACTTGGGAACACCTGCTTCCTCAAAGTAATGTTGAGCATGATGACATGAATGGTATAAAGTTTTCAGAATCTTCATTTGCTGATGGGCACAAATGAAAGTGATGAAAAACAACTGTAAATATCCATTAACAATTGAGTGTACAAAGTATGAAACTGGGAAAATTAGAAGTTTTCAAAAAAAGAAAATGGAAAACATGAAGATCAGTATCCAAGGCATTAGTGAGCTGAAATGGACTGGTGTTGGCCATTTTGAATCTGACAATCATGCTCTACTATTCTGAGAATGACAAAATGAAGGGGAATGGCATAGCATTCATCATCAAAAAAAAATTCATGATCTATCTTGATGTACAATGAAGTTTCTGGTTAGTTAATATCCACACACCTATCAGTAAGAGCTGTTAATCATGCTATTGTTTAAATTTATACACTAACCACTAAATTCAGTGATGATGAAATTGAAGAATTCTAGTAAATTCTTCAGTCTGAAATTGATCAAACATGCATTCATGAAGTATTGATAATTACTTGTGATTAGAAAGTGACCATTGGAAACAAAGAGGAAAGATTTAGAGTTAGAAAATATGGCCTTGGTAAAAGAAAAGATGCTGGGAAGAGATAGTGGGAAAGCTCCATATCATCAATCAAAACGAGGCCAAGGACAGATTGAAACAGACCATCAATTGCTCACATGCAAGATCTAGCTGAAGCTGAAGAAAATTTTTTAAAAAGTCTATGAGAGATCACATAAGGGAGAAAAGGTTCCCCGAGGAGGACTTCCGGCGCGTCCCTGATCAGGCAGCTCAGGTAGGGCAGTCTCAGGGAAAAGGGGCGGAATCGCACATAGGAAACCGCTGTCTAGCAGACAGATAGCCTTTGAACAAACATAAGATCTTTTATTTCAACATTCTGAACTCGATTTTTAAAAGATCATACTGCTGAGGAATTAAAGGCATTTTGAGCTTTTGCCTGCCTGCACGCAGTGCCCGCTTCTGCGCCTGTGCTGGTGAGTGCCTCTGCCCCCTGCAGACCTTGGAATGCAGGGCTAGAGCAACCCCCTTAGAAGGCTGCATTTCCAGAGAAAAGGAAGCATAAATTAACAAAGCTGAACAAATAGAGTTGGCATGGATATCAGGAAATTCGGGGTACCCACGGTACAGAGAGACTGAAAGAGGCATTTTCTACGCAATCAAATACAGACACTACCTCTCTGAAGCCACTACCCCCAGCCCTCTACTGCCCCTGCCTAGACCAGCCCTCTGCCAAGCCACCGAGGCTCAGGAACGCCCAAGGCACAGGCCAGCCCACTAAGCCCAAGGCCCTCCCAAGGCCCAGACACTCCCACTGAGGCCAAGGCCTGCCCTGAGGCCCAACCCGCCCACAGACTGGTCACAAAGGCCTAGGCTCAACCAAGGCCCAAATCGCCTACTGGTCTCGTGGCCCAGGCGGTCCACAGCATGGTCGCTGGCCGAGGTCCAAGGCCCCCAAGGCCCAACCTTCCACATAGCCAGGTCGCTGAGGCCCAGGGCCCCTGAGACCCAACCTGCCCTCAGCCCGGTCCCTGAGGCACAGGCCTCTGAGGCCCAATCCGCCCAAGCCACCCACTTAGGCCCAAGCCGGCTGATGTCCAGCTGCTGATACCCAGGGCCCCTGAGTCCCAAACCACCTGCCTGAGGCCCAAACCACCAGTCCGAGGCCCAACCCTCTTGCAGCCCGGTCGCTGATGCCCAGGCCCCCAGAGGCCAAAACCGCCTACCCTAGGATCAACCCACCCACCAGAGGCCCAAATGGCCCGCCACCAAGGCCCAGACACAACTGAGGCCCAAAAAAGTTACTCTGAGTTAAGCAATAAGGAGAGTGAAAAGGGAAGACCACATCCTGATCACGTCTTCCTGGAGGTAATCAGAAAACATAAAAAATTACCAAAACACATACTTAATTAATTATTAGGGCCACAGATAAA
>NW_006408711.1:5098742-5100153 GCF_000296735.1 Chrysochloris asiatica
GGAAGAAAAACCTGGCAATCTATTTGAAAAAATTGGCCATTGAAAACTACATGGATCATAACACAATCCTGTCAGATAATTAGTTCCTATGTTCGATAATGTTTGAAATACAGTGGCCACAACAATGAACTCAAGCATACCAAGGTCATGAAGTAGGCACAGGTCCAGGTAATGCTTTGTTCTGCTGTATTGGGGATTGGCATGAATTGACAACTAACGGCAACATCCTCCATTGAACAGCCAGCCTTTTATGTCTTTGACTTTTATAATCTCATTTAATTTTCACTAGTTGGTACTCTTGTTATTCCCATTCTACATATAAAAAAGTGAATCTTTGGGAGATTATATAAAGCGTCCAAAATCCTATTGCTAGTAAGATACAGAAGAATTTAAACTTATGGTATTTGAATACCAATTCTATACATGCTACTGTACCACAATGTTTTTCTACTGACATTTTGGTTTCTTCCTTGTATTTTTTCCTGGAAAGTTCACTTGCAAGGAGGAGGAAGGTAGACCACATTTTTCAGTGATTTTTGATAAACTAGCAGGTATTATGACTGGTGTGGCACTGTAGGATAAGCACTGGACTGCTAACTGCAAAGTTGGTGATATAACCCAATATTTGCTCTTTGGAAACTCTCTACAGGGTTGCTATGAGTTGGAACTGATGCTATGTCACTTAATAACAACAATGACTATCATAGTGGAGCCCTATATTGTACATGTAAAAACACCTGACTGTTAACAGAAAAGTCAGCAGTTTGAACCCACCCAGCCCTCTGAGACACAGTGATGTGGCAATCTGCCTCCATAAAGATTATAGCCTTGGAAAACATATGGGGTAGCTCCGCTGTGACCTACATGGTTCCTATGACTTGGAATTGAATGAACAACAATGGGTTTGGTTAAGTTTTAGGTAAAGCTGTCATAGTGGCTTAGTGGCTTGTTGTTGTTGTTAAGTACCGTGGAGTTGGTTCTGATTCATAGTGACCCTGCACAGGGTTTCCGAGGCTGTAAATCTTGATGGGAGCAGAACGCCTCATCTTTCTCCCATGGAACCACTGGTAGTTTCAAACTGCTGACTTTGAGGTTGGCAGCCCAACTCATAACCACTATGCTACCAGAGCTCCTTGAGTTAGTGACTTAGTGGTGACTTACTGGTTAAATCAACCCTGTTGCTAACAGAAAGTTCAGTGATTTGAAACCACCAGGTGCACTGTGGGAGAAAAATGTGGCAGTCAGCTTCCTTAAAGAGTGCAGTTGTTGCTGTTAGGTGCTGTCAAGTCAGTAACGACTTAAAGCGACCTTATGCACAACCCAACGAAACAATTGCTGTTGGTTGAGTCCATTATTGCTGTCACTGTTCCAACCATCTTTTTGCTGACCCTCCATTTTACCAAGCATGATA
>NW_006408711.1:5100298-5100922 GCF_000296735.1 Chrysochloris asiatica
TTCAGAAGTAGTTAATCTCTCCTTCCTAGTCTGTCTTCATCTGGAAGCTCAGCTGAAACCTGTCCACCACGGGTAACCCTGCTGGTATTTAAAATATGGGTGGCGTATCCTCCAGAATTAAAACAACATGCAAGCTACTACAGTACAAAAACTCACATTGGCAATTCAAATTCACCAGGTGCTCCATGGCAGAAATTAGAGGCTGTCTGCTCCCATTAATATATATTTACAGTCTAGACTACCCACATAGGTTCATTATTAGTCATAATTTATTCAATAGTAGTATATTTGGTTTATGGTTTTTATCTTTAATTGGGAAGGAAGGCCTGGAGATTTACTTGGAGATACCTGTCAATGAAGCTGTTTGGATCACAATGGTCTGATTCATAACTGATCGTGGAGATGACACAGGTATGGGCAGTGTTTAATTCCATTGTGCTTGGTGTGACTATGAGCTGGGAGCTGAGTTTATGGCAGTTAACAACAATGACAAGAAAACAACATCATTAATTTTTATCACAGATCTGTTAGTTCGTAGCATTGTGGTAGCTTGCATGTTGCTATTGTGCTTGAAGCTATATCATTGGTATTTTAACTTCCAGCAGGAGTTTATCCAAGATGGTA
>NW_006408711.1:5106655-5107088 GCF_000296735.1 Chrysochloris asiatica
TTACTGTTGATTTCTAGTTTAATAGCATTGTGGTTTGAGAAAATGATTTATAGTATTTTGATATTTGTAAATTTATAGTGCAGTCTTATCCTGGAAACGACCTGACCTTCTCACCATCTGGATCTCTGTTCCTACATGTTTACCTTATTTTACATTGTAAATTGTTTTTATCATAGACTGACCTCCCTGGTTCTCTCAGTTTGTTCTTATAGTTTTCTTCTGGTCTCTACTCTTCCTTCTGTCAATTTCGTCCTAGGTGCTGCCACGTATGTCAATCTCTGCTTGTTGTCTGTTCTCGTTGGTTCTCAGTCCACAGAACTCCCTTTAGTATGTTTTGTAGTGCAGGGTTGGCTTTTGTTTATCATGGAATATTTTGATTAAATTGTCATATTTGATTGAAAACTTTGTTGCATAAAGGATTCTTGGTTGGCAG
>NW_006408711.1:5111073-5112110 GCF_000296735.1 Chrysochloris asiatica
GGCATTGTCCTGAAGGGATTTGTTTGCTTGTCTTCTTGGACTTTCCATCATCTTTTGATGCTTCCTGCATCATTCATTATTTTCCCAGAGAGCCCTTAGACTTGATTACAGTCTTGGAAACCTTATGGGACAGTCCTACAGGGTCACCATCAGTTGAACTTGATTCAACAGCAATGGGGTTTTATAGCTGTGAATGTCCTGTAATACAGACAGAGTATGTCAGCAACAATCTGAAGTAAATCTGCTGGAGACAAAAATATATGTTGTTGTTATGTGTCATAGAGACAATTCTGACTCATAGAAACTCTATATAGGGTTTCCAAGGAATGGCTGGCACATTTGAACTGCCAATCTTATGGTTAGCAATCCTGTGCTAATCCTATAGTACCATATCAAGACTCGCTAAACAAAATCTGTGGTTTGATTATAATATGCCAGAACCATGATGTTAGCATAGATTAAATTATTTTTTGAAAGTGTGTTAAGAAAACATGCAAGTCAAGAACACCCAAACTTGTAAATAGTACCCATTTGACCTAACCTTGATGACTTGATAATCAGAACTCGACTAGAGGAAGAGAAAATAAATAAACAAGCAAAAAAAATTTTTTGATAAAGGCAATCAGTGTAAATAGCTACAATTTATAATTTGATGAAATTGACCTATACTCATGGAGGTAGTAACTCTAAGTACCAACAGAGAGTGAAGGAGTCTTCACATCAAGTATCAATGCTATCCATTCTGTACACAGGGTAGATAGAGATGGGCAACTTAGATATTGGCTACCTAAAATGAGGATGCGATAAAGGCACTGGCTTTACAGAGTTTCAAGAGGGAGTTTAGTTTAAGAGTGTGTGGGGGAAGAAAGAATACCCACTGAATAGTTTTCAACTTGTCTAGATGGATCTGTTGAAAAGAGATGGGGATAAGATTCTTATGATTCAATAGTGAGAAATACTTGTCATAACTAATTGCGACTGTCACAATTGTAAAGATAGAAGTTTTGTAACAAAAATGGGGGAGTAATTAATCTTAC
>NW_006408711.1:5113845-5135002 GCF_000296735.1 Chrysochloris asiatica
AAAAAAAGAAAGAAAACATGCAAGTTATTGCTCACTGCAATGTCTTGCAATTTGTTTTGCCTTGATTTTCCCTTAGTATTATTTATAGCTAAGCTAATACACAGAATCACCTTGCTTGTCTTCTGAAACCTGCCAATTATTCTTTAAGTTATTAAAACAATAGCTAGTTGACCCATAATGGACCTAATAATTTCATAAACACTTCATTATGACAATTATCAGACCCTGCAAACTTGAATCTATTTAATTTACTCCCAAGTCCCCTCCTAATGGACCTTGATTTCTTGCTCTTTCATTTTTGATGAGACCTGCCCTACTTACAGGGTACCTTACTAGTTTCTTTTAAAGATGTTACATCTGACCAATTCACCATCATCCTGTTGGTTTTTTTGTTTTGTTTTGTTTTGTTTTTTAAGCTCCATGGACCCTTGTTCTTCTTACAGTGAGAAATGAGCCAGACTTACGTTCTTCTATGGTTTAGAAAATCCTTGTCTTATTTTAAATGTAACTGTCACTGACTAAGCAGTGGGAAATTTTTTCCATACCTTATGTGTCATTTCTGCTCTAATATCCCCCCCACCTACCCCCACAAAACAAAAACCCCCTCAGAAACCCCAAAATTTGCTGAAAAAATTAGAATTCACTGGTGAATGAATGTATAGGTGAGTGGTTGATATGAATTTTGAATTTTGTTTTTATTTAAATTTCTTTATGCAATATTTGAAACCACTTACTTGTTTTGACAGTGCCTTTATCAAAGGGGAAGCAACAGTCAATTCAATTTATTTAAATAGAACTAACACATTGGGTTTTGCCAAATGTTTCATGAAAGCTGCTATTAACTTTTTCTGTTACTAGTGCGATTAAATAATGAGAATTATGTTGATGATATGCAAGCAATTCAAGAGGCAGGATACGTCTTTAGGTTTTTATAGAAAGAGGATTTTCTGCATCAAAGAACTTTATATTTATCATATTAGCTTATTCAATTTTATCAAGTTCTTAATTATTTTCAAATTCAACACAAAATTTAAAGACAGTACTGGAAGCTATTTTGGATGGACTTGATATAATTGAATAAACGAACAGTCACATTGGAGAACATCACTGAACAATCTATAAACTGGGAGTAAGCAAAAAGTCAGATGACTTAAAGACAATCTTTTTTCATAGAAATACTGGGGGATTCAATGCTTTATCAATACTTGTACACATACATACATACATCACAGACATACACATATCAGTAACACTTCTGATTCAACAGAGCTAGCTGAGAATCAAATAAAAATTCTCAAGAACAGAAAAATGTCAAAATCATTGTTTACTTTCTAATATCTAAGGTCTCTTGGTGGCACAAATAATCTGTAGGATAATCATTGGACTGTGAACCCTAAGGTCAGTGGTTTCAGCTCATCAGACATTCCTCAGGAAAATTATGAGGTTTTCTGCATCAACAAAGATTTACTGCCTTGGAAACCCTATACATTTTCACAATGAGTTGGAACTGACTCAAAGGCACTTAATAGCAACAACTAATCTAAAAGTTGGTGTTTCAAGCCCACCCATTAGCCCCACAGACCTGATAATTTCCTTCCCTGAAAAGATTATAGAAAATAAACTTATGAAGCAGTTCTAATTTATATCACACTGGGTTGCTATGAGTCTAAGTTGACTGGATAGCAACAAGATGCATTCAGAAATATATTCAAACTTAAATTTTCATTAGAAGAGGTCCAAATAATACAAAATATCACTAAAATAATTATGAGGTCCTTATGTGGCACTGCAGGATAAACATTGGACTGTTAATTACAGGGTCAGTGGTTCAAACCCACCAGTGGCTCCTTGGAAACCCTATACAGCGTGTCACTATGAGTCAACACTGACTCGATCACACTTAACAACAACCACAACACTCCTATTTATAAAATACTATAGGGACTTTAGGCTAATATATTATTTCATGTGCTGGGTGTGGGTAAAGACTGAGGATTGTTTGGAAAGAATAGCACCCCCAATTGCTCAGGAGATGTATAGTACATTCAGAATGTTGGCAGTGATAAACCGTATTTTGAAAATAGGACGCAGAGGGTCTTAGCTATCTAGTGCTACTTCAGCAGCAAACCACAAGTGGATGGCTTTCACAAATAGAAATATTTTTTTCTCACAAGGCTAGAAGCTTGAATTTAGGGTGCCAACACTAGAGGAAGGCTTTTTCCTCTCAATTGACTCTACAAGAAGGTCCTTAGCTCTTTATGTTTCTGCTCCATTGCAGTTTTCATGTGGCTTGGCCCTTTTTTTCTTCCATCTCTGCTTCTTTAGTTTGCTTGTTTTATCTTGTTTATATCTTAAAGAGATTGTTTAAAACACATCCTACACTAATCTGGACTCAAGTGTGGCAGCAGTAGTGAGGTTGGCCCAGGATCGGACATTGTTTCGTTCTGCTGTGCATGGGGTCGCTATGAGTCGGTTCCGACTTGATGGTATCTGACAACAACAAACACTAATCTTGTCTCATTAACATAACAAAGACAACCCATTCCAAAATGGGAGTATAACCATAGGTAGATGTTCAGATTTATAATACGTATTTATGGAGGATACAGTTCAATACATAACAGAGTAAATGTGAAAATTAAGTGGGGCACTTATTAATCTTTAGCCCACTATGGCTGATGGAACAAACATACTTCAGATTTGTTGTTTGCTCATGAATGGTGGATGATGAGTTTATAGTGTTAAAATAAATCCAAATGATAATTCAACTACTATACATTCTGCTTCCAATACTATTTTGAATCAAGAAATCGAATACAATACTAGACTCTGAGCTCATTAATGCTAAACTGACATATCTGTTGTTCATCATGTAACTCAACTGAAAGGTATTGCAGGTAAAATGCTGGTGTTTGCTCAGAAAACAGCTTACAAAGAAGATCTAGGCACTGGTCTCCAAGCCTTCAAAGTCCTTTGATAGACAACTGGCGTTTACTGTTGGCTTTCTTGCCTTTCTTGATGAGGCTTTAGTGTCCTTTGAAAGATTTTCTCTAAGGTACAGGCACAGAGAAACATTTCCATATATCTGGCAATGTCAATTGCTCCATATATTTGGGATACCATTAACTTTGGGGGTCCACCATCTAATTACTTCACAAAAGAATAATCAACTTAATTTTCCCCTTCTTATTCTGAAGACTGCAACATGTCTTCTGTAGGAAAAAGTTTAAAAGCTCTCTGCCTTATCCTGAGAGAGTAGGCTATACTCTCCCTTCCTTAGGTATTTGCATGATTCAGCTATACAACGTTGACATATGGGTTACAAAACTGGACTAAATAACTCTAAGAACTTTATGAGGAGCCTTGTGGTACAAGGGTTTACACATTGGGCTGTTAATCACAGTGTCGGTGGTTTGAATCTACCACTTGCTCCTTGAGAGAAAAATTAAGCTTTCTGCTCTGGTAAAGATTTACAGCCTTGAAAACCCTATATAGGGTCACTATAAGTCAGAACTGAGTTGGAGTCCTGGTGTGGCACTGTGGGCTAATGTGTCAGACTGCAAAGTCATTTGAACTGCAAGGTCGGCAGTTCAAGCTCACCAGCTTCTCCTTGCAAACCCTCTACAGGGTTGCTATGGGTCAGAATCGACTCAACGGCGCTTAACAACAACAACAACAACAACAACAACAACAACAACATATGTCAGAACTGAGTTGGCGGTATGCAATAAACCTTGTGAAAGCCCTCTGGAAGATGTTTCTTCCAAAACAATATTGTGTTCCTTGAAAGTGTGTAAAGGAAAAACTTTATGCATTATGCAAAAAGACATGAGTTTGAACCCAGGGCTATTAGCCTACTGCTATTGAGTCAATTTCCACTCATAGCAATCTTATGGGACAGAGTAGAACTGTACTCTAGGGTTTCCAAGACTATAAATCTTTGTGGAAGTAAACTGCTACCTTTCTCACCCTGAGCGATTGCTGAGTTTGAACTCCTGACATTTTGGTTAGCTGCTGAGAGCAAAATCATTGCACCACTAAGAATCTCTTACAGTCTACTAGCTGTGTGAAATTATGCAAGTGGTTTAATCTTTCTGAGTTTGTGTCTACAGTGAGAATAATAAGCCTTGTTCCTAATCCTATCCTACCACCCCCCAACACACATGCTGCTATGGAGAAATAATGAAATGGTATATGAGCAATCATTTGGCAGCCTTCATGGTCTTAAAAAAATAAATAAGACAGAGATATAGAGAGAGATTGTTCAATAAATACTCATTGTTACACATTGAATTGTGTATTTCAAAAAGAAAAGCTAAAGTCCTAACACTTGGTACCTGTGAATGTGATCTTGTTTGGAAAAGGATCTTTGAAGATGTTATCAGTTAAGATTTCATCTCATGTACTTTGGTTCTGTTCTCATAAAGGACCAATTCCTGTAAAAGGATATCATGCTTAGTAAAGTGGAGGATCAGTGAAAAAGAGGAATACTTTCAATAAGATGGATTGATAAAGTGGCTACAACAATGGACTTAAACATGACAATGATGAGGATAATGCAGGACTGGGCAGTATTTCCTTCAATTGTACATAGGGTCATTATAAGTTGAAATCAATTTGATGGCATCTAACAACAATCTGTTAAGCTAAATGAGGCCATACTAGAGTTAGTTCAAATTCCATTTTAGTGGTGTCCTCGTCAAAGAGAAGAAACAAAGAGAGATAGCCATATAAAGATCCCAAAAAATGTCTGAGGCTACCAGAAACTTGGAGAGACAAGAAAGGTCTCCCCCTATGGCCTTTAAAGAACTGTTGACATCCGAAACCTTGATTACTAGGTTTCATAACTATGAGACAGTACAATTTTTTTTTTTTAAGCCATGGACAATTTGTGGCACTTAGGAAAATAATAATCTTGTCATGTATTTCATGGGTAACTGATTAAAATCAAACATTGTGTTACATTCTTCCCAGAAGTTAGCATTGTGCTAAATACCATCTTATTTAATTCTCCCAAGCATCTGGTGAGGGAGCCACTGCTTACCTCTATGAATCTGATAAGGAAATGAAAGCTTAAAGAATGAAATAACTTTCCCAAGTCATCTAACAGTAAGTATAAATCCTGGAATTTGAACTCATCTGACTATGTTCTCTTTCTTTTAGCATGCATTGGCGCTGAATTTGAACTGGAAAGTTAAAGTGTCATAACTAGAAATAGGTTTGGGTTCTTATGGATTCCTGTACACATATCAAGGTTAATTGATATGTTTTACCTGATACTTGTTACTTGATGTGGTTGTTGTTAATTGCCATAATGTAGGTTCCAACTCATAGTGACCTTGTATAAGGTTTCTTGGGATCAACTGGTGGATTTAAACTGCTGACCTTGTGGTTTGCAGTCCAGTACTGATCTTACAGTGCCACATGCTGCTTGATATTTTTCCCCAAAAGCACTGGAATCTAAGCTTCTTGTGCATCTAATTTTTATTATTTTTTTATGCATCAAGCACAATACCTAGAACATAGAAATTCAGTAAAAGTCTTTTCATGTTCTGGCTGTGGGTAATTATTGGAGATTGTTTGGAGGGAGTATCCCTCACATCTACTCAAGGGATGAAAAGAAGGAATGACTGTTGTTGCGATTGCTAAGTGCTATAGAGTTGGTTCTGACTCATACTGACCCTAGAGTCTTGGTGTGGCACTGTAGAATAAGCACTGGACTCCAAAGTCGATTTTAACAGCAAGGTCGGCAGTTCTACCTCACTAGCCACTCATTGGAAACCATATACAGGGTTTCTATGAGTCAGAACCAACTCAACACCACTTAACAACAACAATAGGGTTTGCAAGGAGCAGCATGGGAATTTAAATCAACAACCTTGTGGTTAGTGGTCTGATGCTTATCCTACAGTGTCACACAAGCACCTGTAAGGAATAACCATTGTTATGTACAGTCGAATCAGTTCTGCTTTTTAGTGACCCTGTATGAGATTTCCAAGGAGCATATGGTAGGTTTGAACTGTCAATCTTGTGGTTTGCAGTCCAGTGCCTATCCTATAGCGCCACACCAGGTTCTCAGAATTTGTAAGAACTTACAGGAGAGTTCTGGATGGCTGGGTCACCCCCAAAATTCATTAGAATAAGTCTGGGAACTATCTCAAATCTGAAGCAGACCTTGGTATGCTTTGAATATCTTTGATTTTCTTTTCCAGCTGTCACTGATTTTATAACCAGAGGTGCTAGGGTTTCTTCAGTTTCTAAGGTGCAAGTCATTATTGGAACAATAATAGAATGTACAGACAGTGCAAGCACATTTAGAATTACAGCTATTTCAGAACTGAAGAGAAGCCTTAGATAAAGTGACTTAAATGAGAATGTTGCTTGTCTTGAAATTCCATTGCAGAAGAGGAATCTGCAGGACGAAACAAAGAATTATATCATTCAAAATACTGAGAGAAGGCATTATGCAAACTGGTAGTAACTTCATCAAGGGATTTGTCAAAGGAAAGAGGATGATATTGCTTGGACATTGGTTCTGAAAAATTTTAGCATCATTGCTTTGGGGATGTTCTATGATCTCTATCAAATAAAGGAGAAAATAAAACAAAACATGCATCAGCTGGAAAAATAGTGATTGTCAGGTTTGTGAGAAGGAGAAGGCAGTGGATGCCGAAGTGAAGAGTTGAAAGTATAACCTGCTATATAATAAAAGATAAAAATATTTAGAAATAAAGGGGCTTATCTTGGTGTGGTGCTTTGGGTTTATGCACTAGACTGCAAAATAGGTTTGAACCACAAGGTTGGCAGTTCAATCTCACCAATCGCTCTTCAGAAACTCTACAGAGGGGTGCTGTGGGTCGGAACTGACTCAATGGCACTTAACAACAACAATAATTCAAAATTCAAAAGAAAAAAAAAGTTTTTTTCAAACCTGATTCACAATTCTCTGATAGACCCTTAGTACTCATAGATTCTGAGTAAACAGTTCTAGTATGTGAGTACATATGGAGCACAAATTTTATGCTAATTTCTTTTGAAGTACTCACATTTTTCATTTATCCTTTTAAAAATTATTTCCCAAGCTGTCATACTCTCATCAGGTTGTAATTTCTTGATGAAAAGGCTTTAAAATATTAAAGGTCTCCTTAAATTAACATGTAAATAAATTATGTTATCAACTTCTAAGGTTTATTAGAAAATAACAGTATTTTAGATCTTTTTAACCTTTATAATACTCAGCATTCTGGAAAGAAGGTGGTGTATTATCAGTGGAAAAAAAAAACCCACAAAAATTGTTCAGATTTAGCAGTCATAAATATTCCTTGTACTCTAATTCAAACCGTATATGAATAACTCATTTCAATCCACATTTAAAGAAGTAATTGTGGGGTCTGCATTTGAAAAAGGAAAATGTTTATATTTCCATGTAACTTTTTACTAGAGCTGAAGCAAATTTGCATTATTTGGAAATTACTTGCTAGATGTTTACATGTCTTACTTATAGACAATACCAAGAAAGTTTGTATATAACTAAAATAGAAAGTTCTGTTCATTTAATTCTGGATGTCATAACTAGGTGTTGAGAGGGTAAATGAGATAATGAAGGAAATTATTTGAGCTTTGGGGAGGACAGTTGCTTGATGTAGTCAAAGTATCATTATTATTAATTATCTTTATTCATTTTCAAACCATCTGTTTCTAAACATGGGCACTTTGGCCCTATTCTCCTCTCTCAGTGGCCCATAGTGTGTATCTGATGCATACTTAAATTTCAGCTAATTTCAAAAGAAGCAACATCTTGTACAGATAGATGATGCTGTTGCAAAGGAAAGACATTAAACCATTTGTTTGCTGATTCTTTTGTTTGATAAGCAGTTACTCACTCTTTAATATTAAATAATTTTGGTTATTGTGTTGCTGGTGTTATGATAGTATGGTTTTCTTTTTCTAACTTTAAAAATGAAATAATGCCATCTGGTGGTAAAAATATGTTAATTTCTGGAAAGGCTCTTAGAGAATTGCATATTTTTTTTCATTTGTAATGAGTTGACTAAGATAACTGGAAAGTAGAATAAAGACTTTTCGCATTAGATAGCAATAAAAATTTGGAAGACATCTTGTTAAAATCCTCAACTAAAAAGTTATTTTCACCCCTACAGAATGCTGAGTAATTGAGATGATTGGACAAAGTCTTGAAGTTGCTTCTCATCTTGAATACCTAGTATCTGATGCTATCATTTCTTCTGTGGTCACAAATCCAGGAAATTCAAGGCTGCTCTTATAGAACAACTGCTTGAAGAGATAATGGCACTTTTTGTAGCTCACACTAAAATTTGCTTTCCAGTGGAATTCAGTCTTATCTGGTCACTTATGGGAGTAGACTTATTGGAAACTTTTTAGAATGAGATCCTGAGGAGTCAGCTGGGATGAATTCAATGGGCCAGAAATGGAGATCAATATAAATAACTCCATATTTTATTCAGAGGTTGACTGCCCCATCTTTCCTGTTCTCTAAAGACTAATATGTGTTCTAAGAGACAACACATCAAAACAGAAAATGTCACTAGGCAACAAGCTTGACTCTTCTGTTACCGTGAAAACTAGCTTTTCTAAAGGAGACATGGAATAAGCACAATACAATATTCAATACATTTTTGTTGAATTAAATCAAAATGAAGATTTTGTAAGAGGAGGATGCACCTAAAATGAAATTCATACGATATCAGATGGCCATGTTTCTCCCCTGCTTAAAATCCTTCAGTGAGTTTACAATGAAGTACTAACTCCTTACAACATATACAATGGTGTACATTTTACAACTTTGTGTGCCTTTCTTGTCTTTCATCTTTCACCCTTCTTGTCCTAACATTTTGATCTAACAAAAACATGTGTACACGCTCTTCTGTGCATATAAATGCACACACATTGTATTTTTACATGTGTATATGCATGTGTACATGCTCTTCTGTGCATATAAACACACACACATTGGTGACAATTCGAGTTGTTTCTTTGGACTCAAAGATGAGAAACACATGTTAAAATTGATTGAGCTTCCCTGACACTGTGGAAATCTGCATAATCTTGGTGATAAGAGTTGTCAAATCACCCACTTGTTGGATATCATGATAGATCAAAATAAATTTCTGTGAGATTTAGTCCAGTATATTTTGTGGTCTGTTTGTTACAGCAACTTAGCTTGTGCCCCCTAATTCCTGATTATAAAGGAAACCACTTTGCTATGATGTTGTTATTGTTAAGTGCTTTCAAGTAGATTCTGATGCAAGGCAACCATGTATAGGGTCTTTGAAGAGCAGATGGTGTGTTTGGACCATTGATGTTGTTGTTCAAACCGACTTTGCAGTCCAGTGTTTATCAGGCAGCACCACACCGGGATACTATAATGTTTGTTTGTTTGTTTTCCTTCTCAGTTTTGTATCATATAAAATAGTTCCTAAGTTTGCAAGTTCAAAAGTTACTGCTATTAGGGCTCCTGTTCATGCATGCATGGGCTTATTTAAAACAAAAAAAATGTGTATAAACAGGTCTATGTAATCAGTGGTAATGGCAGACAAATTCTTTCAGTCATATATGTGTCTTAGATTCATTAGAGTGCCTTCAAAAGAGGACCAGTAAAACAGTGGCTTCCTATAGATTCTGCTGAGTTCAAGTCAATACAGAGAGATCAGCCAAGTTTATGGTGAAATTTTTTTTTTTTTTGGGGGGGTGGGGGATTTCAAAGAGGTAATCTTGATAGATTTTCTTGAAGGACACAGGACAATCATGCAGGCTTATTAGGAAGAAATTTTAAGAAATTGAAAACTGCACTCGTGAGAAAAAGGCCAAAAAAGTTGTGCCTAGAAATTTTTTCCCAATTATGACAATGTACCTGTTCATTCTTTGAAAGTAGAAAGGGCTACCCTATGAGAATTTCCTTGGGAATCCTATCTCATCACACTAAAGCCCTATTCTTGCCCTTTCAGATTTCTTTTTATTAAAAAAAAAAAAAATCAAAGAATATTGAAAAGAAACAGCACCTGTGCCCTTCAAACATGGCCATACTACCATTTTGACATGGTGTAGATAGAAGAGAGCAAAATTCTTTAAGGAAGGATAAGGGAGATGGAAACACCACCTTAAGAAGTATATAGCCCTCAGTGGAACATTTGTCAAGGAATAGTAGTTTCACATCTTGATAGTTTTGTTTAATAAAGATCTCTGATTTTGTAGCAATAATATTTACCTTATTCTCATATTATGTGTAAGGTAATTAGCTAAAAAGATATCATGGGAATTATTTAAATCTCACTTTGTACTGGATGAGGTACAAGAATGCAACAAATTTCTCAAATAACACTCCAACACTATGATTGATTGTGTGGTGAAGTAGGATAAGCACTGGACTACAAAGTCAGTGGTTTAAATCCATGAGCCACTCTATGGGAACCCTATACAGGGTTGTTATAATTCAAAACTGAATTGACAGCACTAATAAACAAAAAACAACATGTAAGTAATCAAAGAATATCTCAAAAATGGAAACAGATGCTTGTACATCAATATTTATTAGAGTATATTCACAATAGCCAAAAGGTGGAAACAATCCAAGTGTCCATCCACAGATGAATGGATAAATGTGACATACAGAAGGTAATGGATTTTTTTCTTACAAAATGTTTTCATGTGTGTGTTTATGAACTGGAACTGTAGTAGAAATAGTTTTTGACTTATGCTTTTATATCACCTTTGTTTATTTATTTATTTAGTGTGACTAGTGTTAATAGGTCAGCAGTGTTAAAGTTCAGAAATATGATCTTATTGTTTAATAGTTGCCAATTTGCATTAATACACCATTAATGTTTTTATTTATTGAAATAATCATTTCAAACAATTAAGAATGTAAGCATCATTGTCTTTGACAATCACATTCAATCTACAATTGGATGTGCAAAGCCACTGAAGTAAATAACCGCAGTTTATCCCTGCTTAGTCTTTCTTTCCATCACTCATAAGTCAATTTGCCATACTATGGTGGCTTGCATGTTGCTGTGATTCTGGAGGCTATGTCAACAGTGATTTAAATCCCAGAAATGTTACCTATTATGGACAGGTTTCAGATAAGCCTGCAGACAAAGACAGATTATGAAGAAGGAGAGACAGACTACTGCTGAATATTTAGTCACAGAAAACCTTACAAATAGTGGTGGAACACTGTCAGTACCAGGTTACTGAATACTGAAACAATGTAGGATACCAGAATATTGTCAGTTATAGTGCTAGAAGATGAGTCCAAATAGTATTTGGAAGGCACTCAAAATACTGTTGGGGAAGTGCTGCCTCCTCGAAGTAGAGTTGACTGTGATGATGCAAATGAAATAAAGCCTTTGGGACCTTCATTTACTGATGGGACACAACTCAAAATGAAGAGAAACAGCTGTAAACATCCATTAACTTTTAGAACATGGAATGTACAAAGCATGAATCTAGGAAAATTGGATATTGTCAAAAATTAAATTGAACACATGAACATTGATATCCTAAGCATTTCTGAAATGAAATGAACTGGTATTAATCATTTAGAATCTGACAACCACATAGCTTGCTACGCTGAGAACAACACATTGAAGTGGAATGGCATCACTTTCATCATCAAAAAGAACATTTCAGGATCTATCTTTAATTACAATGCTGTCTGTCATAGGATAAAGTATGGCATTGTAGAGTAATGTACTGGGCTGCAAAGTAGCCTTGAACCACAAGGTCAGCAGTTCAAGTTCACCAGTTCCTCGGAAACCCTATGTAGAGTCACTAAGGATTGGGATTGAATTGATGGCATGTAGCAACAACAACAAACAAGAAAGACTAGTTAATACAACGATTATTCACATTTATGAATCAAACACTAAAGCCAGTGATGATGAAATTGAAGAGTTCTACCAACTTCCTCAGTCTGAAATTGATCAAACATGCAATAAAAATGTATCGATAATTACTGGTGACTGGAATGTATAAGTTGGAAACAAAGAGGAAGGATCCTTTGTGATATAAATGATGCTGAAGCTCATATGATAGAATTTTGCAAAACCATTAACTTCTTCATTGTAAATACAATTTTTAAAAACAAAAAAGATGATTGTACATAATGACCTCACCAGATGGGATACGCAGAAATCAAATAATTCTATGGGCAAAATGGAGTCCTGGTGTGGTGCTGTGGGTTAATCCTCAGGACTGCAAAGTCTGTTTGAACCATAAGGTCGGCATTTCAAGCTTACCAGCTGTTCCTTGGGAATCCTATACAGGGTTGCTATGGGTCAAAACTGATTGACGGCACTTAGCAACAACAATAACAACAATGGGCAAAATATTTAAGCATGCAGGAAGTATCAAAAGAAGATGGAAGCATACAAAGAGGCACTGTACCAAAAAGAAATGGTAGATGTTACACCATTTGAAGAGGTAGCGTATGATCAAGAGCCAATGATACTGAAGGAAGAAGTCCAAGGTGCACTGAAAGCATTGGCAAAAACAAGGCTCTGGGAACTGATGGGATACAAATCGAAATCTTTCAACAGAATGATACAGCACTGGGGCATTTATTTATCTACGCTAAGAAATTGGAGGACAGCTACCTGGAAGAGATCCACATTTGTGCTCATTCGAAAGAGGTGACACAAAGGGATGCAGAAATCATCAGACAATATAATTAATATCACATGCAAGTAAAATTTTGCTAAAGATTATTTTAAAATGGCTGCAGCAGTGCATTGACAGCTAAGTGCCAAAGATTAAAGCTGGATTCAAATGAGGACAGTGGATATGATTGCTGATTTCAGATGGATCTTGGCTGAAAGCAGAAAATACCAAATTCTAGAAAGATATTATGATTCATTGACTACGCAAAGGCTTTTGATTGTTTGGGTCATGATAAACTATGGACAACATTGCGGAGAATGAATATTCTGGAACACTTAATTGTGCTGATGAGTAACCTCTCCATAGACCAAAAAGCAGCGGTTTGAACAGAACAAGGGAATACCGAATTGTTTAAAACTAGAAAAGGTATGTGTAATGGTTATATTCTTTCACCATACTTATTCAATTTGTATGTTGAGCAAATCGAGAAGCTGGATTATATGATGTTGAAGATGGCATCAGATTTGGAGGAAGACTCATTAACAACCTGTGATATGCAGATGATACAATCTTGCTTGCTGAAAGTGAAGAGGACTTAAAATACTTACCAATGAGGATCAAAGATTACAGCCTTCGGTATGCGTTGTATCTCAATATAAGAAAACAAAAATCCTCACCACAGTATTAATAAGTAACATCATGATAAATGGAGAAAAGATTGAAATTGTCAAAGACTTCATTTTTCTCAGACCAACCACCAACACTTATGGAAGTAGCAGTCATGATATCAAATGATGTATTGCATTAGGCAAATCAGCTGCATAAGACCTCTTTTAAAGTGTTCAACAGCAAAGGTATCTGTTTGAGCACCAAAGTGAGCCTGATCCAAGCCATGGTATTTTTAATAACTTCATATACATGTGAAAGTTGTACAATGAATGAAGACAATTGTAGACATAGTGATGCATTTTAAGTATGGTGTTTGAGGATAATATTAAAAGCACCATGGACTGCCAAAAGTACAAACAAATCTGTGTTGTAAAAAGTACAGCCAGCACATTTCTTAAAAGAGTGGATGGTGAGACTTCATCTCTCATATTTTAGACATGTTTTCAGGAGGGACCAGTCCCTGTAGAAGGACACCATGTTTGTAAAAGAGGGGGATCAAAAAAGCAGAGGAACACCCACAACAAAATGGATTGACACAATGACAGCAAACAATGGGCTCAAACATAAAAACACTTATAAGGATGGTACAGGACCAAGCAGTGTTTTGCAATATTTAGGGTTGCTATGTATCAGAAATGAGTGGACGGCATCTAACAAAAACAACACGTTCACTAAGTCATAGACAGATAGTCAACAGAAAGCAAACAAAACCCCAAGTAATTTATGTGAAAGAAGGGAAAGAAAGACTTGTTATTGTTAGGTGCCTTCCATTTGGTATGGACTCAGCAACCTTATTCACAACTGAATGAAAACACTTACTGGTCCTACACTAATCTCACCATCATTGCTATGCTTGAGCCTATTGCTGCTGCCACTATGTCAATCCATCTCATTTGGGGTCTTCCTTTTTTACATTGACCCTCCAATTTACTAAGCATGATGTCCTTCTTCAAGGACAGGCCCCTCCTAATAATATTTCCCAAGTATGAGAGTGAAGGCTGACCATCCTGGCTTCTAAGGAGCTTTCTGGCTGTACTTCTTTCAACACAGAATTGTTTGTACTTTTGGCAGTCCATGGTGTTTTTAAGCTGCACAAGACCTCTTTAAAGTGGCTGCCCAGGAACTTTCAATAGTCTTCTCCAACTTCATAATTCAAATGCATTGCTTCTTCTACTATCTTTGGTATTAATTTTCCAACTTTCACATACATTTGAAGTGATTGAGCATGCCATGGCACGCACACTTTAGTACTCAAATGAGTTTCCTTGCTTTTGAACACTTTCTAACACATTTGCCTTATGCAATATGCTGTTTGATTTCTTGACTGCTGCTTCCATAAGCTTTGATTGTGGATCCAAGCAAATTGAAATCTTTAACAACTTCAATCTTTACTCTGTTTATCATAATGTTATTTGTGGAACACGTTTTGAGAATTTTTGCTATCTTTGCATTGAGGTTCAATACATACTAATCTTCATCAGTAAGTATTTTATATCCACTTTCCTTTCAGGAAGCAAGGTTGCATCCTCTACATGTCACCAGTTGTTAATGAATCTTCCTCCAATCTGGATGCCACATTCTTCTTATTATAATCCATCTTCTCCAAATATTTTTTCAGCATACAGACTGAATATGTATGATGGAAGGCTAAAACCCTGACACACACCTTTCCATACTTTAAACCATTCCATTTCCCTTGGGTTCTAAAGACTTCCTATTGGCCTATGTACAGGTTCCCCATGAACACATTAAGTGTTCTGGAATACCCATTCTTTGCATGTTATTCATATATATTTTTTTATTCTCACAATTGAATACCTTTGCATAGTTAATAAAGCACAATTAAACATCTTTCTATATTCTCTGCCTTCAGTCAAGCTCCATCTGACATCAACAATGATATACCTAGTTTCACATCCTCTTCTGAAACAGGTTTGAAGCTAGCATCTCTCTGTCAATGTCTTGTTGCAGCTGATTTAAAATTGTTTTTAGCCACATTTTATTTTCATGTTATATTAATGATATCGTTAAATGATTTCTGCATTTTGTTGGGTCACCTCTCTTAAGAATGGGCACAAATATGGATCTCTTCCAACTGGTTGGCCAGGTAGCTGTCCTCCAAATATCTTGGCAGAGATGAGTGAGTGCTTCCAGTGCAGCATCAGTTTTCTGTAGAACTCACTTCCAGGGTAGTTTATGACTTCTCTTCAGGTTTTGATGCCCACATACTTCCGGGATGATAAGTACATTTTGCAAGGCACACTAAAGTGAGACCACAGTACTCAGTCATGAAGCCCAATTGCAGTTCAGACTAATGTTCCAGGCATTGAATCTTCATGCCAAAAGAGCCTTTGCTCAATACTTTCCAGGCTATTCCTTAGCTGGTTTTTAACTACACTGTATATTGGACTTGTCTCTGTGTACTGTTTGCTTGGAGCCAGCAAAGGATTGTACACATTGCCATAGCAGCTGATGTATCTGGGTTGTGAAGTTCCCTGAAGCATTTGTATAAGACACTGAAGAGTAGGATAATGCCTGACTGCATTGTGAACAAGGTACTTGCAGCTCTTTAAACCTCTGTGATCCCCTGTCTGAATCAAGGGTAGTCTATGGGCTGCGGCCCTGATCCCTTTGCCAAAAGGCCTGTTGGTACCAGTCATGCAGGTTGCTCTTGTGATTAAGACCTTATGGATAATTTTGGTGATGTGCTCTGAGTTTTGTAAATGGCCAAACTTCATCTCTCATACTTCAGAAATATTGTCAGGAGGGAACAGTCGCTGGAGAAGGATATCATGTTTGGTAAGATGGAGGGTCAGAGAAAAAGAGGAAGACCCCTAACAAGATGGATTGGCCAGGTGGCAGCATTGATGGACTCAAGTATGGCAACAGTAGTAAGGTTGGTCCAGGATTGGGCATTGTTTCGTTCTGCTGTGCATAAATAAGGTCAGTGTTGACTCAATGGCATCTAACAACAACAAGGTCTGATTTCATGAAAGGACCTGTTGTAGTGTCATGGGTTATCATAACAATAATGGGCTGAGGACTAGTAGGAAGGATTAACACTGTATTGCAGTGTAATTTTCATAGACATAGCCCTCATGCCTATGGCATGTACCTTGCAGTATAGTAAATTGAAGATGGCTGCTCTGACTCTCTGAGTACTTGCTATTCCTCAGGTTTTCCTTTTGTGCTAGGTATGCATGCTGTCTAAATTTGAATTGGAAACATTCTGCTTCTTGAATCTTTTCTGAATCTTAACTATAATGTGGGTAGTGTAATATGAGCTGGCAACTGGCATCACACCAAAATATTTCATGCTCATTTGGCTGGTGTAGGAAGACTCATCATCAAGGATGTCAGTGCTTCTTCGTCTTTGGGATTTGGAGAGGGAGAAGAACGGCTTATTACTGTCTGTCTCAGCAAACAGGTGGAAATGGGACTCAAGGATTCTGTTTCGCTAAGTGAAGGCTGCAATGAAGATTTGGGTTCCCAATGGCTGCTGCTGTAGGTGTTAGGGGTTAGAACCCGTGTGTTCGGCATGTTGCGTCCTTCTGGTGATAGGAGTTGTGTAAATGCAGAGTTGTGTAAATGCAGCTGTATGTTTCTCTGTACATCATTTCTGGACTGCTTGTTACCCACAAAGTAAGTATTCGTCGATGGACCACTTACTGAAATGGATTCACTCAATACTAAGATGCTTAGTAAAACACTCCTCTGAGAATGAGAGACTGAATTCAGCCAGAAAAAAAGATTCCTTGGGATCATCATAGGTGGTCATGTCAGACAAAGAGCTACTCTGATGGAATTATGTCTTCTGGTAAAATAACGCTGCTTGCTGGCTTGGTTTCTTTCCACATCAAATCCAATATTCCTTTATTGCATTTTCAATTTTCTGAGGTTTTTTCACTGCAACTGTGTAGTTTTGCTTTTGTTTTTTCTTCATCCCTTTTTAAAGGTTTGGCTCACTGGCAAGTTTCTTGCAGATT
Source organism: Chrysochloris asiatica (assembly GCF_000296735.1). Lineage (NCBI taxonomy): Eukaryota > Metazoa > Chordata > Mammalia > Afrosoricida > Chrysochloridae > Chrysochloris > Chrysochloris asiatica. The sequence goes on from NW_006408711.1 coordinate 5,131,137, forward strand.
CAACTAGCTTTTGTTTTATTTGGAAGTTGCTTTCCAGTTCTTGCAAAGCAGGATCCTCAGTACTTGGCAGACGGTTCTCATCTAATTTGAACGCGGTGCCTACATGCCTTCTGACTTCTCTTCCACATTCAGTAGATACTCCTTTGGAATTTTGAAAGTGAGTTCAGTCTACAGAAAACAGATCTTAAGCCCCTTGGCTCTTTTCAGGAGTTCTTGCAATAGCTTTTCCTTCTTTTTGAGTTTTGGATTTTCTCACCCCTTTGATCCTTACTAACTTCTGAGTCTTAAGAACCTGAAGAGATTATATTACCATTGCTTGCCATGATGAACTGACTTCTTCCTTCCATCATCACCAGTTTGGTGACCCTTAGTATTCCTGTCCCCATTAAACCCATTGCAATATCATCTAAACTCCAGGCTGAGAGAATTATTGCTTTGCTTTGCTTTGCTTTGCTTCTACTAATTGCCATTACCCAGACGGAACTGATGAGAAAAGCAATTGCAAACTATGTTTACACAAAAAGACCACTTTACCCAAAGGTCCTTCTTGACACCAAAATCCTTCATGGATTCTGAACATCAACAGAACTTATTTTTCTCAGGGAAATATAAATTCTCCAGCTGGTTCCATTGTAATAATTTCTGAAGCTTTACTTTATCCTGTAAATTATATAGGCCAATTCCTTTATAACTGATTTCAAGTCACCAAGGAACTTCTTGTTTATCCTTTACTGCATAATAATGGACTCCATAGTTGTTAGTGTTTCTACTATTTTCATAGGAGCTCTGGTAGCGTAGTGGTTACGAATTGGGCTGCGAACCTTAAGGTCAGCGGTTCGAAACTACCAGCCGCTCCGCGGGAGAAAGATGAGGCTTTCTACTCCCGTAAGGATTTACACCCTCGGAAACCCTGTACAGGGTCGCTATGGGTCGGAACCGACTCGACGGCACTTAACAACAACAACAACAACTATTTTCATATACTGAACCACAGTTTAACAACAAGTCAGACCTTTCATTTTCAAATAAGGTTCAATAACCTTGTCCTCAGAATAAGAAAGGGATGGATGCTCCTGAAGAGTTTTGGTTGGGAAGGCTGGTAGTGTCTTTATATCTTTCCTGACAATTTCATCAAGAAGGCCCAGCAGTGAACTGTTGTAGGATTACCAGTCTGGGATATCAAGCAGAAAAGGATGTTACATCAGTTTGTTGAAAGATTTCAATTTGTTTTCTGTCAATTCCTGGAACCTTCTTTTTCAGCAATACCTACAGTGCAGCTTGAATTTCTTCCTTCAATACCATTGATTCTTGATAATATGTTACTTCTTGAAACTATTGAAAATCAACTATTTCTCTTGGTACAGAGACTCTGTGTATGCCAAAAGGGAAGAGGAACCCAGCATGATGTATTTCCCTGGGAATTATTCTTTTTCATACAATGTCCGAAGTGAGATAGTCTCACCATCTTCACTTATAAGAAGCATTCTGACATTTCTTAAAATCAAGTTATTCTAATTATTCCTAGATACGCTTATTAATTCATCTGGAAGTACATAGTATAGTCAATATTCTTCACCAACACCACAATTCAAATGCATCAATTCTCTTTCTGTCTTTGTCTTTTTCTTTGCCTGTCTTTTACATTTTTATTAGGTGATGGAAAATTGAGGTGCTTCATCAAATGAGCATAATGTTGGAAATACAGACATGCCTATGCCAGTAAATTTGGTATATTATTTGTGTATTATCTGCTGATAAAACAACTTAAGAAGCTGGACTCATCAGAAAAAAATTGTGGTGTCAAAATTAAAGGAAGAAAATTCATTAATAACATATAATATACAGAAGATATATCCTTGCTTGCTGAAAGGAAAGAGGACTTGAAGCACTTACTAATGAAGATCAAAGACTACAGCCTTTAATATGGCTAGGCTTCAGCATAAAGAAAAGAAAATTCTCACAACTGGACCAATAAACAACATTATAATAAATGGAGAAAATATTGAAGTTGTCAAGGATTCAATTTTACATGCATATATATACATTGTCAGGAGGGACCAGTTGCTGGAAAGGATATCATGTTTGGTAAGGTGAAGGGTCAGAGAAAAAGAGGAAGACCCCCAGTGAGATAGATTGGCAAAGTGGCAACATCAATGGGCTCAAGCGTGACAACAATTGTGAGGTTGGTGCAGGACTGGATAGTGTTCTGTTGTGCATAGTGTCACTATGAGTCAATACCGATTTGATGGCACCTAACCACAACAACAAACAGGCGATGTCCATAAAAGCAACAACCAAGAAGTTAAATGATGTATTGCATTAGGAAAATCTGCTGCGAAAGATCTCTTTAATATCTTAAAAAGCAAAGCTTCCAATTTGCTGGCTAAGGTACACCTGAACAAAGCCATTCCATTTTCCATCAACCCACATGTATGTAAAAGTTGAACAAGTAAATTTAAATACGTAATATGTCTGAACACTGTATGTATAACTGAAAATACTTTTTTATTTTATCCATTTCTAAAGACTTTCCTGTGAAATTTGTTATAGTAAAAATATGTAAGTCAAAATTTTTTCTTATGCATTTGGTATATTTTCATATAAAAAATGGTATCTTAAAAATGGGGATTATGGTTGAAATTGAAGGTGTTCAAAGTTTCCAACTAAATGGCATCCTTTTAGATTTGCTTACTTGGTTTATATTAATTTCTACTTTAAATTTAAATGTTAGTGATAAGTGCTCAAAGGAGCTCTCATAGCGTAGTGGTTACGAATCGGGCTGCTAATCTCAGGGTCAGAAGTTTGAAACTACCAGCTGTTCCATAGGAGAAAAATGAGGCTTTCTGCTCCCATAAAGATAGCATTGAAAACCCTGTACAGGGTCGCTATGAGTCGGAACGAACTCCACGACACATAATAACAACAATAAGTGCTCAAATAAAAGCTTAAGCCTGGAGACATAATGAATTCAGTACAAATTTCATATATTCTAGTCACCACCACTCATCTGTCAGTTTGTTGTACTATGGTGGTTTGCATGTTGCTGTGATTCTGGAAGCTGTGCCATGGGTATTTCAAATACCAGCCAAGTCATCCATAGATTTCAGCTGAGCTTCCAGACAAAAACAGAGCAGGAAGAAGGAAAGATGGATGACTTCTGTGTATTTAGTCATAGGAAAACTTATGAATAGCAGTCGAACACTGTAAACACAAGAATATAGAATACTGAGACATGACGGAGAATACCATAATATTGTCAGATAAAGTACCAGAAGATGAGCCTGTCAGTTTGGAAGGCACTCAAAATGCAAATGGGGAAGAGCTACTTCCTAAAAGTATAATTCACTATGATGCCATGAATGAACGGTGATGACACGAGACCTTCATTTGCTGAAGGGGCACAACTTATGATGAAGAGAAACAGCTGTAAACACGCATTAATGTTTAGAATATGGAATGTATGAAGAAAATTGGATTTTTTCCCCCCCAAAATTGGAAATTGTCAAAAATGAAATGGAGCACATAAACATCGATATCCTAGGTATTAGTGAGCTGAAAAAGGAGCTCTGGTAGTGTAGTGGTTACGAATCGGGCTGCTAATCTTATGGTTTGCAGTTTGAAACTACCAGCTGTTCTGCAGGAGAAAGATGAGGCTTTCTGCTCCTGTAAAAATTTACAGCCTCGGAAACCCTGTAGAGGGTCGTGATGAGTCAGAACTGACTCTACGGCACATAACAACAACAGTGAGCTGAAATGGACTGGCATTGGTCATCTTGATTCTGACAATAACATGTTTTACTATGCTGGGAATGACAAATTAAAGAGGAATAGCATCACATTCCTCTCCAAAAAGAGCATATCAAGAT
>NW_006408711.1:5135494-5136878 GCF_000296735.1 Chrysochloris asiatica
AAATAGTCTCCTGGTGTGGAGGTGTAGGATTGGCACTGGACTGTGAACCACTAGGTCGGTAGTTCAAACCCACCAACTTGCTCCTCAGGAACCCTATACAGGATCACTATGAGTCTGAGCCTCCTCCATGGCATTTAACAACAACAATTTAACAATAATGAGAAAATAGACTCCTGTAGGTGTGAACCTGAAAGTAAGAATTAAGGAGTATAGAATATTTCTGTAATCTAATTCTTAATACAAGGAGCTCTGGTAGCGTAGTGGTTATGAATAGGCTGTGAACCGCAAGGTCGCAGTTCGAAACTACCTGTTGCTCCGCGAGAGAAAGATGAGGCTTTCTACTCCTGTAAAGATTTACAGCCTCGGAAACCCAGTTCAGGGTCGCTATGGGTCGGAATCGACTCGACGGCACTTAACAACAACAACAACATCATCTTCTTTGGAGTCCTGGTGTGGCACTGTGGGCTAATGCATCAGATTGCAAAGTCATTTAAACTGCAAGGTCGGTGGTTCAAGCTTACCAGCTGCTCCTTGGAAACTCTATACAGGGTTATTATGGGTCAGAATCGACTCATATCACTTAACAGCAGCAATCAACTTCTTCAATCTGAAATTGATCAAACATTCAATCAAGATGTATTGATAATTACTAGTGATGGGAATGTAAAGGTTGGAAGTAAAGAGGAAGGATCAATAGCTGGAAAATATGGTCTTGGCTATAGAAACAATAGTGGAGATAGCATGCTAGAATTTTGTAAGACAAATGACTTCTTCATTGCAAATATCTTTTTTAAAACAACATAAAAGATGACTATACAGATGGACCTCATCAGATGGAATACACAGAAATCATATTAACTACATTTGTACAAGCTAAAAATAATGTAAAATGTGCTGCAACAGTACATTGACAGGGAACTGCTAGAAGTTCAAGCTGGATTCAGATAAGGATGTGGAATGAGGGGTATAATTGCTGACGTCAGATTGATTTTGGCTAAAAGCAGAGAATACTGTGCTTTATTGTCTACACAAAAGCTTTCAATTGTGTGATCATGACAAGCTACGGACAACATTGTGGAGAATGAGTATTCCAGAACACTTAATTGGGCTCATGAATAAACTGTACTTAGAAAAAGAGGAAATTGTTTGAATTGAACACTGAATTAAATTAGAGAATATGTGTTCCTGGGTTGTATTCTTTCACCATACTTATTCAATGTGTATGCTGAGCAAATAATCCAAGAAAATGGATTCTATGAAGAATAATGTGGCATCAGAACTGAAGGAAGACTCATTAACAATCCGTGATATGCAGATGATACAACCTTGCTTGCTGAAAGTGAGGAGGACTTAAAATAAGTACTGACGAAGATCAAAGACTACA
>NW_006408711.1:5137674-5138731 GCF_000296735.1 Chrysochloris asiatica
AAAAGCTGACATTAAAATGTAACATTTTGAATAAGCGTAATTATAGTGTTGTTATTGTTGTTAAGTGCCGTCGAGTCGGTTCCGACCCATAGCGACCCTGTATAGGGTTTCTGAGGAGATTGAACCACCGACCTTGTAGTTCAAACGGCTTTGCAGTCTGGCACATTAACCCACAGCCCCACACCAATTATAGTGTAGAAATTAGATATTTTATAAGAGATTTTTCAGCAGCTATGGCTACTGTGTGGCGCTGTGGCTACAGGTGTGGCGCTGTGGGTTAATGGCGTCAGAATGCAAAGCCGTTTGAACTGCGAGGTCGGTAGTTCAAGCTCACCAGACGCTCCTTGGAAACCCTATACAGGATCACTGTGGGTTGGAACTGACTTGACGGCACTTAACAACAACAACAACATGGCTACCACTACCATCTTGAAAAGTTTCCACCATGTTTACAAAAGGTTTAGAAACACACAACACATGAAACATAACAGTTAACCTCATGAGCTGACAGCCCCTTTAACCAATTATTTCCTGACGATAATAGAGTTTCTAAGGATACCATAAAAGCCTTTGTATTACAAACACCATAAAAGCCTTTGTATTACAGACACTATTAAGTACTGATTTAGATTGTTGTGCAGATAAGAAATTAAATCATAATAGAATACTTGATACATGTTTTAGATATTTTTAATAAGTTGGATATCATATATAATAAATAGCACCTCATTACAATCTAAATAAATATTAAGATGCATAGTATGTAATAATCAGAACCTGAAAAATATATGCTTCTTCTACTAATAATTTGCCTGGGTGTTAAGATATAAAGGAAAGTACACCGTTTTAAGTTACCCTAGGGCAGCAGTTCAAACCCACCAGCCACTCTTCAGAAAACCTATATAAGGGTTTATATGAGTTAGAACTGATTTGATAGCACTTAACAACAACAACAGAGATGTCTGTCTGTGCCTTATTGTTAGATGCCATAGATTTTCTTCTGATTCACAGCAACACAGAACACTGCGTGGTTCTGTACCATCCACACAATTGTTAT
>NW_006408711.1:5146708-5148857 GCF_000296735.1 Chrysochloris asiatica
CTATGAGTCAGTACCGACTTGATGGCACCTAACAACAACAACAACAACAACAATGAATACCCTTTAATGAATGAAATAGGCTCTACCAAATATTGTTAATATACAATACTGGGTAAAGAGATATTTGCTGTTTGCTTCAAAGATATGAAAATGAAGAAAGTTCATTAGTGGGTATTCTCTGGTTCTACATGAGAGATGTAAACCAGATATGAGGTTATAAATACTGGGTTGTGTTAATGTCAGGAAAATAGTAAAATTAGGGTACTTAATTCTCAAACACTCAGCTCTATTATGAACTATATATTTTTTAGTTTTTAGTTTTAGTTTGTTTCACTCTCCTAGAATATACTTTTCTTAAATTATTCAGAACTCAGTGCAGATAAACTAGAAAAAACTTATCATCTTTAATTTTTCATAAGTCAGTACTTTCGCTACTTTTGCAGTCTGTTTTCTCTTAATAATAAGCATGACTCAAGTTATGTAATACAGAAAAAAAGTACATATATACATATATATACATACATATATTGAGACAGAAAGCCTGATTTTAAACCTGACTGTAAATTCGTTTCATGTAAATTGTGTAAATTTAACTTATAAAGATTTGGTTATAAATGGGAGAAAGTAAAAAGGCATATGATTCTTAATTTTCGCAAAATTGACTATTGTGGTCAAGATAAGAGTATGTCTACAAAAAGAAAGCCCTCAAATTTTATTGATTTAATACAATCAATAAATGCTTATTTTTTGCTAATGTTATAAACCAACATAATTCATTGAGTTTAAGGTGGTAATGGTATATCTAGTGCCCTCCCTAACACTTCAGAATTTATGCTATCAAACAAGATGATAGAATGAACATAAATAATCAAATAAGAGGCTTTATTGGATCATATATTGATATGCATAAATCACTTCCAGTTTCATTCTATCAGCTAGAATTCAATCACATGGCCATAGATACAAATAGATCAGCTGCATGCTCAATGAAAAGATGAAACAAATTTGGTGGCCATTCTGTCAGTCTGTGTCATTGACCTAAGAGACCGAAGCCAATTTGATGTAAACCAATTGACTCAAGCACATTTGCTTTCCACAAATTAGTTTCATTTGTTTGTTTTTAACATAGATATTGGTAGTCTTCAATTATAATGATAGAAGCAAGGAGAAAGCAAGCAGGGCTTGGGACCATCGTAGAATGAACAGCACCAGGTGCAGTCAACCACAAAGGACCTTAAAGACCAAACCACCAAGTAGAACAAGCCAATCAAATTACTGCAACCAAGACACAGAGCGAGAAACTAGCTAGGGACTTAACCTAAACCTGGGCATGCACACCTGAAAGCAAGATGACCTTTAAGCCACTTTTGTTTAATTAGCATACTAAATCATAATGCCAAAGCAGATCTGTTGTTGATAAGTGTCACTGAGTGGGTTTGACTCATAGCGACCCTGTATAGGGTTTCCTAGGAGCTGCTGTAGAGCTTGAACTGCCGTCCTTGGGGTTTAAACTGACCTTGCAGTACAACGCATTAACCCACAGCACCACACCAACCTCCAACATTTTCCTAGGAATTATGTGAATATTCCTCCCCTTTATCATCAAATGTTCCAGCAGGTACATTAAAAATGCAGAGTCCAGGCCCCACCAGAGTCTTTTCTACTCTGCAGAGAAAGACCTATCCTTTACTTTGAGGACATAATTTCTATTTGACAATAAATTGATTGTATTGGACAGTCTGTATGTACAGGTGTCTTGTTTGATGGTGATTGAACCTAAGCACACAATTCTTTGGGTACGACCAGTGAAATGAACCTACCACTGGGGGATAACAATAGGTAAGGGTATAGGTTTCCATCCCACAAGCTAGTTATAAAACAAGTATGAAAGCATAACATTTATTAACAAGTAAACATAAAAACAAGCATCCACCTTGTTTTGTTATCCTGATAAAGCTTTAGATATATGCAGTTGTGAATACTCTGAGCACACCTTGAAGGAAAGTACCACTATAGCAAAATATAACCATTTTACAATGGTTAAATTTGGTCAGTACCAGGCAACCAGTCTCCTTCAACATAGCATCTTATCAGAACCAATCTGAGAGTACAACTATGAGCTTGAAAAGTCATATGCCCTACAGATGGG
>NW_006408711.1:5150442-5151653 GCF_000296735.1 Chrysochloris asiatica
ACTCAATGAAACTTAATAACAACAACATTTATCTAAGGGTGACAATTTTTCTGTTCTATTTCTAGCAAGTCCACATACTTTGAAAATTAATTTAAAAAAAGACACTTCTATTAATTTTATTGATTACTAAAATCTCTGACACTAACTGAAAATGAGGATAGCTGAAATACTTGAAGACAACTCTGACATGAACTGTCCATCTTTGAAATATATGCCCTTAAGAGTACAAAAGTAACTAGCATACATATCTACATATCTCACTACCTATAGTTAGTTATTTTAAAATAAACTATAGGCAACATAATGCTAATATATGCTAATTTTCCCTTAAAATTATTTGCTAAACATTTTGCTAAAATTTGAAACCTTCACATCTTTTTTCTTTTTGTCCTTATTCCCCACTTATGAATATATATAATTAAATTTAATTGAGGTATAACTTAAGTAATTTAAGTTTGACAAATATTGACAAATCAAATGACATATTGAATTAGGCAAATCTGCTGCACAAGAACTTTTTAAATGTTGAAGATGCTGGAGAAGGATATCATGTTTGGTAAGGTGGAGTGTCAGAGAAAAAGAGAAGACCCCCAACGAGATGGATTGGCCAAGTGGCAGCATCGATGGACTGAAGGGTGGCAATAGTAGTGAAGTTGGCCCAGGATCGGGCAGTGTTTCATTCTTTTGTGCATATGGTCGCTATGAGTCGGTACCAACTCGATGGCACCTAACAACAACAACAAACAAGCAAGATAGACAAAATTTTCAATAGCCAAGAGATTTTGCATGTGTCCTTTCCCATTCAATTTCCACTCAAAATTTTTCTTACTGAATGTATCTTTTAAGGACTCTGAGTGGTACAGTTACTAAGTATTTGGCTGCTAACTAAAAGGCCATCAGTTAGAATCCATCAATATCACCAGCCATTCCGGAGAAAAATGTAGCAGAGTGTTTTGGCAAAGATCAAAAAACCCCCAAATCCTCTTTCTGTCTAGTCGATTACTGCTTATAGTGACCCCATATGACATGAATTGCCCCATAGGGTATCCTAGGCTGTGATTGTTATGGTGGTGGTGGTAGTGTGTCGTGGAGTTGGTTCCAACTCATAGCAATACTGTATAAGGTTTCCGAGGCTGTAAATCTTTACAGGAGCAGAAAACCTCACCTTTCTCCTGCTGAATGGCTAGTAGTTTCGAACTGCTGACCTTAAG
>NW_006408711.1:5154528-5155039 GCF_000296735.1 Chrysochloris asiatica
GGCTTTTCTCCGGTGGTCTTTACTCCATTCGCATAATCATGGTTAACTCTACTTTGAAGAGGCAGCTCTTCCCCAGTCGCATTTTAAGTGTCTTCCAACCCGAGGGGCTCATTTTCCGGGAACTATATCTGACAGTGTTTCTCTGCTATTCATAAGGTTTTCAGTGACTAAATATTCAGAAGAAGTCCATCACTGTTTTTTCCTTGTCTGTCTTGGTCTGGAAGCTCATCTGAAATGTGTCCATCATGGGTGACCTTGCTGGCATTTAAATTACTGGTGACAAAACTTCCAGAATGACAGCAACTCACAAGCCCCACAGTACGACAAACTAACAGACAAATTGTGTTTTTTTTTTCATGTTGCATGCTATGTATTCCACCAATTCACAGTTGTGTTTGTATTTGCAGGAAAGGTATTATACATATATCAATGTCCTTTTCTAAACTCTTGTATATCTGTGGGATATATAGTATACAATAAACACTGGAATGTGTACCACAATGTCGGCTGT
>NW_006408711.1:5155259-5161831 GCF_000296735.1 Chrysochloris asiatica
GACCTTGCAGTTCAAATGGCTTTGCAGTCTGGCACATTAACCCACAATGCCACACCAGGACTCCATATATATGCACAAATTTTGGTTCCAATATACAACCTTGTAACAACAATGTCCCAATGTTCCATTCTTTCTTCCATAGCCTCTCTGCAGGTTCTCTATGTATCTACCCACACAACATTCTTGTTACAAGGTTGTATATATATTACTATTTAACTCTATCCCCTTTAACCCTTGTATCTTCACCTGTGATCATCATTCTTCTGCCAACCTACCTCTTTTTATATAATGCCCTTTCCCTTATTGTATGTTACCATCCCCATCACCTGAGTTAACATGTGTCTACTCTCTAACCAGTGAACTACCTTGCCTTCTCTCCCACCACTGGTTTCTTTTCTTTCTTTCTTTCAAACTCTTATATATTTGTGGAATATATAAATCTATATATCCCATTCTTCTTCCTTTACTCATTCATCCTGTCTCAATCCATGTATCTATGCACATAACACGGTTGTTCCAAGCTTGTGTATATATCAATATTTACATCTATCTCCTTTAGCCATGCATATACCTCCCTGAGTCTTCATATATCTTCCTTATTCTTTTACCACCCTCTCTCTTATATTGTTCATTCCCCCTTGTGTATTGTTCTCTGTCACCTGAGCTAACATGTGTCTTCCCTTTAGTCAGAAAATTACTCTCCCTTCCATTTCACCCTGGTAACTATCAAATAAAGTTTCTTTCAGTCTGGAAAGCATTTCTTAGCTTTTATAATAATGGTCTCATACAATATTTTTTCTTTTGTGATTGACTAATTTCACTCAGCATAACATCCTCCAAGTTCATCCAAGTTATGAGGTGTTTCACAGATTCATCATTATTCTTCAGTGTTGTATAGTATTCCATTGTATGTGCTTATCAAAATTTGTTTATCCATTCTTCCATTGTTGGGCACTTAGGCAACTTAATTATTTTGCTATTGTGAATAGTGCTTCAATGAACATCAGTGTGTATATATTTACATGTGTCCTGGCTCATACTTCTTTTTGAAAGTAATCAGCTTGTCATTAGTTTTCTTTCTTTCTCTCTAATGAAAGAATACACAAACAAGAGGCATTCATTCAACATTTATGCAACAAGTATTTACTGAATGACTACTGTGGTAATAATTGTTTCACACAGTGGGCAGTTGGCTGTGGATAAAAGAGATGAGGTACCTTTTCTAGTGACACTCATGTCTTACTGGCAGATGATGGAAAGTAAACCATCTTAAGCAAGCAAGTGTATTAACAAGTAATTAAGCTAGCCTGTAAATGCCATAATATAACATAAAATGGGGTGAGATTTCCAAGTGACCTGTAGAAGCTATGACCTAGTTGAGAGAGTAAGGATTAAAAAGACGAGAATGCAAAGAGTAAGAGCTATGAAGTTAGATGGAGAAAAACAACTAGTGCCAAGTTCTTCATGTGGGCATGCTCCAGGAGCAATCACTACTGCTCTCCTCCAGGCAAAAAAGAAAGTGAAAAAGCTATTGTGGCTGAGTAAAAAATGGTAGGTGAAGAGGTGAATTCAGGAGCTATATGGCATAAGGGATTGTAATCTATCTTCCAGTTCACTCCTCTGGACATATGAACAATTTAAGACTTTCTTTCTATATTATGTTAGCTTTAATGCATTGACTTTTCCATATGAGATTTATAGATACCATTTTCTTCTTACAGCTGCATTTTCTTGAGTTGTTAATCTACATCCAATTTTGATTCTCTGGAAACTCCATGAACACTTTTATATCTCTTTACCAGCCACTTTTTGACTTGTTTACACCTGCCTAATGCTACTGAGCACTGGACAGCTGCACATCTTATAGATACTTATTATTATAATCGTCTTTAACACTGAGTTGAGAAATTTGTGGTGAGTGACACTAGATCTTTAGCTCATAAACAATAGTTAGCCTATGGCACTTAACTGACTAGTTTCTATGCATATTAAACATGCTCAATTGCAGTCTTAAGGTTCAAAAGGATTGGAAGAGTTTAGTTCCAACTACCTTTAATATTGCTGCCATACTGGCAAGTGTGAAGTTGCTTATTACACTGCAGCTGATGATAAAAAGCTGAGATGTCAAAATCCCAACAAGTGTAACACCAGCTGTAAATGGTACTATATTAAGTGTGTTTCTCTTCTAAAAAAGCCTTGAATGGAGAAAATGAAACATATTTTTGTGCCCATCTGTTTGTGATGCAGCTTAGAAAAATATTTTCAAGTGATTTGAGGACTCATTTTTGGGTCTATTCCACACTGCTTCATGTATTTTGTCATCTGGCAGCTTTTTGAAGCACATTGAATGCAATTGGCTTAAATAGCTCATTTATATTGGCTTTAGAATATTCAAACATCATCTCAAAGAACATCATTCTATTCCTGCAAGCTCATTCATAGCCTCTGTTATTGATGCAAAGAAAGAAACTCCCATACATGACTAGACCCTTCTTAGTACTTTGAATCATCATGCATTGATACTTATAAAATCTTTTTCTTCTCAGCTGTGAAGACAGATAAATTAGTATTGATGAGGTGAGTAATTCAAGATATAAGTGAAATTAGAATATTTAAAAGAATGTCACTTTCTAGATAACACAAATAGTGAAGCTCAGCTAAAATCCTCAGTCTATCAACAGGATGCAATATTAGGCAACAACACAAAAAAATAGATCTCTCATTCTCAGCACCAATAGTTAACTATTACCTTTAGAAATGTATTTGAAGTTTTACAAGGACACTAATTCTTCTAAAAGGAAGGAAACAAGTAAGTATTTTAATGCAATTATGAAAGATTACAATCTTCAGCTCTGTCAAGATTTCTCATTTATAAAATGGAATTTATTTCTCTGACAGAATGAGCAATATGCTTTCAAAATGACTGCTGGGAGCGGCCGATGAGGGTAGAGGACAGCTTCTATTTGCTGCTTGACACAGTCCAGTAAATAGTAGAGTAGTCTGACGAAACAGATAGCTCTCAGAAGTTGCTTTCTACCTTCTCTATAGAGTAATCTTAATTTTACTTATAAATATATATATATATATAATTTGGCAATATTCACAGCTTTTCACTATGAATTCTACAAACCTTAGGAAAAACTAGCTTAGCAGCAATTGCTTTCAGCCTTGGTGGATTGAATACAAAGAGAAATTGTATAAATTACTCCCTTTCATTAGAAAACCTAAGTAACTGCATTTGTGAGGCCACAAAAACAGATAGCTTATTAGAGTCAAGCTGACCTACCCCCATATACCTCACCACAATCAGTCACTAGCTAGAATTCTCAAACCCCTACATACAGACACCTGCGTAAACAAGTAGACAATAATGAACTTAAGTGAAGGATAGTTTTGACTCTATAATCTACACTTCTTGCAGCAAGTAGCCAGATTGGGCTTTATGCCACATAGCTTCCAAGTGATTTAATGAATACCTTTATTATAAAAATAATAGCACATTATGTAGGATAGAAAGTTTATAATCCTTCAGTAGAAACAAGAAGAAACAGTTTTATCTCATACTGGGAAAGAACATGAAGGTTAGTCTGAACATCACAGAGTATTCTTGTTAAAGTTGTCTAATGACCAGGTGCAAGAATGTTGTGACTAACTGTGTAATAATTCAAGAAAAGATAAAAGTGTCAATGCATGTACTGTGTAATTTTAAGTATAAAAAATAAAGACTTGCTGAGCTGGGCTGGGAGAGTAGGCAGAAGCGGTAGGAGGAGGTAGAGGTAGAGCAGAGCTAGGAGAAGAAGAAGAGAGCAGGAGGAAGAAGGCAGAGAACAGACAGCAGAGAGCAGAGGGCAGACAGCAAAGAGAACAGGAAGCAGAAGCAAGGGCAGAAGCTAGAGAGAATAGCCGGACAGCACAGCAAGTTGAAAAGCCTCTCAAGTTGTACTCATTTCTCCACCCGAAGATTTCGCGTATCTGCTCGTGTCCCACGACCCTCGCGGGAGAGCAGGCACTCCCCTGCAAATGACTATCTGAAAAGGACCCAAAGATGCCTTTGTGAAGACTTTGATTTAACTTTTGAGATTGTTACTCATAACTGTGTTTGGCAAATATTTGTTACTTCCAAATTGTTCATTATCTGTCTCAGGTAATGAAAGGGGAGTTTGAAATAGATCTTAGTTATGCACTTTGGTAAACTTTTTTGTTATTGTTAGTATTAATTGCATTTTTGTGTGTGTGAGAAAACTGACTGAAGTTCAAAGAAAAAGAATTTATAAGAAGGCTAAAAGCATCTTTAGCCTTTTATTGATGTCCTTTTATGTAGAGAACTGTCAGTTGACAGAGATCTGACAAACGGATTTGAAGAGATCCATATTTATGCCTATTCCAAAGATAGGTAACCCAGTGGAATGCAGAAATCATTGGACAATGTAATTAATATCACAAGTAAGTAAAATTTTGCAAAAGATAATTCAAAAATGGCTGCAAGTGTACATTGACAGGGAACTGCCAGAGGTTCATGCTGGATTTATATGAGGACGTGGAATGAAGGAATCCATTGCTAACATCATATATGTTTTGGCTAAAAGCAGAGAATACCAAACAGATGCTATATGCATTTTAATGACTATGCAAAGCCTTTGGACTGTGTGTCTCATAACAAGCTATGGACCACATTGCAGAGAGTGAGTATTCCAAAACACTTCATCTTGTGCATGAGGAAAAAGAGGGAGTTATTCAAATAGAACAAGGGGACACTGAATGGTTTAAAATAAGGAAAGGTGTGTACCAGGGTTCAATTTGTTCACTACATTTATTCAATCTTCATGCTGAGCAAATAACCTGAGTATCTAGATTATATGAAGAAGAACATGGTATCAGGATTGAAGTAAGACTCATTAATAATCTGTGATATACAGATGATACAACCTTGCTTACTGAAAGCAAAGAAGTCTTAAAATATTTATTGATGAAGATCAAACATCAAAGTCTTTCACTGCACCTCAATGTAAAGCAAACAAAAATCCTCACCACTGGACCAATAAATAACATCATGATAAATGAAGAGAAGATTGAAGTTGTATAAGACTTCATTTTGCGATTGTCTTGGTTCTGACTCACAGAGACTCTTTGTAGGGTTTCCAATGAGTGGCTAGTGTGTTTGAACCACTGACTTTGTGGTTCAAACTGACTTTGCCATCTAGCGCATTAACTCACAGTACCACACCAGGACTCCAAATTTTAATAGTAGTGGTATTAACTGTTCTTACTTAAAGGCATATGGATATTATCCTTTCAAAGACAGTGTTGTACTTCATGACTGATCTTGATTGATATGTTCTTTTTGATGATAAATACGACATCATTCCTTTTCATTTTTTTTTTATTATTATTCCCAGCATAGAAAACCTTGTGATTGTCAGATTCAAAATGGCCAATAGCAGTCCACTGTAGCTCAAAAATGCCTAGGATATCAATGTTTTTATGTTCCGTTTAATTTTTGACTATTTCCAATTTTCCTAGTTTCATACTACGTACATTTCATTTCCTGATTATTAATGGATGCTTATATCTGTCTGTCCTCATTTTGAGTTGTGCCCCATCAACAAATGAAAGTCCTGAGGGCTTTAGGCCATTCTAATCATCACAGTAAAAAACTCTGCTTTGAGGGGGCAGCTTTTCCCCAGCTGCATTTTGAGGGCATTCAAACTTGAAGGGCTCATATTTAGCATTATATCTAACAATATTCTGGTGCTCTTCATCATGTTTCAATATCCAATAATTTGGAGCTGACAGTGTTGTAAGGCTATTCATAAGATTTTTTTTTTCATTTTTATTGTGAATTATGTGGGTTTACTTGGGAGAGCATCAGTTTTACATTCATCCTACCTATCTTATTTCGTTTTGTTGCAATGATTACAATCCCCTCCATGCATCATAAAATAACAAAAGGGTACAATCCACAGGCCTGCCCACCAGCCATCAGCACATAGCCCCTCTCCATCCCTGAGTCCAGTGTCCCTAGTCACTTAATCTGTCCACGTCATCGTCTCTGTCTCCATCCCTGGCATCACTGCCTCTGCGTAGGCTCCCGTTCTCCGCTTTTTGCATTTGATGGTCCCAGGGACCTCTGCTCCTGGGCTGCAAAGTCAATCACTCCCCTCCTTTTGTCCAAAAAAATCTATCTCTACATTTCTGACCCTCACAGTCAGTCCTGATGGCAATTTTTCACTATTGTACCACAAGAGTCTTATCACCATTTCATTTCACCAGCCTATCCCAGCAGATTGGAAACCATTCAGTGGAGATTCTACCTACCCCTGCCCCGTCTGGAACTAGCCTCCCTCTTGAAAGCTCGTAAGCCAGTCATTTTTGCCTTTATAACCCCCCATTTTGGGAACCCAAGTCTAAGTTGCTCATCCCTCTCAACACTGTGTACCAAGGGGGTGGAAGTGATCCTCACTGTAAAGATTTGTTCCCTTTTTTGTATAGGTAAAGTTAATCAAATTGTAGCAGGTTACTCTTCCCCCGGCCCCTTCTTTCTTCTTCTAGACCTGTTCTGATCATCCAGCCAT
>NW_006408711.1:5163916-5171424 GCF_000296735.1 Chrysochloris asiatica
TCTACTTTTGTTTGTGTAATTTTCAAAATGTTTGGTAGTCTGTGTATGCCCTGAATTAGAGCCCTCACATTTGTCCCTATTTTTTCATTGATGACCTTCATAATTTTGGAAATCACATTTAGGTCTTTAATCCATGTTTTTTTGTATAGGGTGTGAGGTAAAGGACTAGTTTCAATCTTTTGCATATTGCTTTCCAATTCTGCCAGCACAATCTGTTGAAGAGACGAATCTCATCCTCATGCAATATCCCTAGGCACTTGGTAGAAAATCAGTTGGCTGTATGTGGAATGATTAATTTCTGGATTCTCGATTCTGTTCCATTGATCAATGTATCTTTCATTGTACCAGTACGAGGCTGTTTTGACCACTGTAGCCCTGTAGTAAAATTTGAAATCAGGTAGTGAGATGTTTTCAACCTTGTTCTTCTTCTTAAGCAGTGCTTTGCTTATCCTGGGTCTCTTTCCTTTCTAAATAAAAGTTACAAAAGTCTTTTCCATCTCTTTGAAGAATGTCATTGAAATCTAGATTGGGATTGCATTATATATGTAATTTGTTTCGGGCAGTATTAACATCTTCAAGATGTTGAGTCTTTCTATCCAGGAACATGGTATGTTCTTCCACTAAGTCTCTTTTGGTTTCTTGTGGTAGTGTTTTGTAATTTTCTTTATATAGGTCCTTTATTTCTCTGGTTACATTTAGTCCTAAATATTTCATCCTTTGGGTGGCTATTGTAACCGGTATTGCTTTCCTAATGTCCTTCTCAGTGCTGTCATTGTTACTATTTTGTTGTTGTTAAGTGCCCTCGAGTCAGTTCCGACCCATAGTGACCCTGAATAGGGTTTCTGAGGCTGTAAATCTTTATGGGAGCAGACAGCCCCATCTTTCTCCCGCAGAGCAGCTGGTAGTTTCGAACTGCTGACCTTGAGGTTTGCAGCCTCAAGGTAACCACTACACTACCAGAGTTCAGGAATCCAATTGATTTTCTTATGTTCATCTTTTTACTGAATCTTCCAATGATGTCTAATAGCTTTTTCACTGAGTCTTTGGTTTTCTATGTATAGGATCATATCGTCTGCAAAATGGAGAGAGTTTTATTTCCTCTTTGCCTATTTGGATGCCTTTAATTTCCTTATCTTGCGGTAAAGCTCTGGCTACAACTTCCAAAATAATATTGAATAGGAGTGGTGATAAAGGGCATCCTTGTTTGGCGCCTGTTCTCAAAGGAAGGCGTTCAGATTCTCTCCATTGAGAGTAATGTAGACTGTTGGTTTTGTATATATGCTCTTAATTATGTTGAGAAATTTCCTTCAATTCCTACTTTGTTGAATGCTTTTATCAGGAATGGATGTTGGATCTTGCCAAATGCCTTTTCTGTATAAATCGATATGATCATGTGGTTCTGTTCTTTTTTCTTGTTTATATGGTGAATTACATTGATTGTTTCTCTAATGTTGAACCCACCTTGCATCACTTTTATGAAACCCACTTGCTCACAATGTATTATCTTTTTGATGTGCTGCTGAATTCTGTTGGTTAGGGTTTTGTAGAGAATTTTTACATCTATGTTCATGAGGGATATTGGTCTATAATTTTCTTTCTTAGTGATGTCCTTTCCTGGTTTTGGTATGAGGGTTATGCTTGTTTCATAAAAAGTATTAGGAAGTTTTCTGTCCTCTTCTATATTCTGTAGTAATTTTAATTGGAGACAGCTCTTCCCTGAATGTTTGGTAGAACTCACCAGTGAAGCCATCGGGGCCTGGACTTATTTTGGTTGCGAGTTTTTTGATGATCTGATCAATTTCTTCTTTTGTTATGGGTCTGTTCAAGTTTTCTACTCACTCTGTGTAAGTTTAAGTAGGTTGTGTATTTCTAAAAATGTATCCATCTCTTCTAAGTTTTCAAATTTGTTGGAGTACAACTCTTCATAGTATTCTCTTATTATCCTTTTGATTTCTTTTGGTTCCATTGTTAATTGCCCATGTGATTTCTAATGTGAGTTATTTGTGTCTTCTCCCTCTTTTCTTTTGTTAGGTTTGCCAATGGTTTGTCAATTTTATTAAACCTTTTAAAGAACCAGCTTCTTTTCCTGTTGATTCTCTCCCTAGTTTTTCTGTTTTCCATCTCATTTATTTCTGCTCTTATCTTTATTCTTTTTTTTTTTTTTTTGGTGACTGTATGTTCCCTGTGTTGGTCTGTTTCGAATTGTTGTAGATGCTGTGTTAATGAGTTAATTCTGGTTCTTTCTTTCCTTTTTTTTTTTTTTTTTGTGGTGCATTTATCACAATAAATTATCCTCTCAGCACCAATTTCATCGTATCCCAAAGATTTTGGCATGTTGTGTTTTCGTTCTCGTTTGTTTCTAGGAACTTTGGAAATTCACGTTTAATTTCTTCTTTTACCCAGTCATTTTTCATCAGGGTGTTATTCAGTTTCCATGTATTCTATTTATTTCCTTGTCTTCTTATTGTTGATATCTAGTTTTATAGCATTGTGGTCTGAAAAGGTAGTTTGTAGTATTTTGATGTTGTACATTTATGGAGGCTTGCTTTGTGACTTAACACATGGTCAATTCTGGAGAATATTCCATGTGCACTGGAGAAGAATGTATATTGTTCTGTTGTTATGTTGAATGTTGTGTACACATCTATGAGGTCAATTTGGTTGATTGTGCTATTTATTTCCTCTGTAACTTTGTTGAGCTTCTTTCTGGTTGTTCTGTCCCTTTTCAAAAGTGGCATATTAAAATCTCCCACTATAATTGTAGATTTATCTATTTCTTTCTTCAATTCTAGTAAAGTTTGTGTCATATATCTTGGTGCTCTTTCATTGGGAGCGTAGATATTTATTATGGTTATGAAGTCTTGCTCAATCGACCCTTTGATCATGAGCTAGTGTTCTCCTTTATCTCTTATGCTGATTTTTGCCTTAAAGTTTACTTTATCAGAGTTTACTATTGCCACATATGCTTGTTTATTGTTGCAATTAGCTTGGTATATGTTTTCCATCCTTTAACTTTTAGTATGATTTTGTCTTTGTGTGTAAGGTGTGTCTGTTGTAGGCAGCATATTGAAGGGTCTTGATTTCTTATCCATTCTGCCACTCTCTGTCTCTTTACTGGTACATTTAATCCATTGACATTCGGTATAATTATTGATAGGTATGGATTAATTGTTCCTACTATGTTAATTTTTTGGTAGTGCTGTTCATTCCTTTGTTCTGCATGCCTTCTTGTGCTGAGTTTGTGGTTTTTGTGCTATTTCTTGTTGGTTTCTTCTTAGTTTTCGTGTTTGCTTGTTCTGCTTTGAAGTTCATTTTCATGGTAAACTATGAGTATTAACTCTCTTTGAGATTACCTTAGAGTCTATTAACTTTTCCCTCTTTTTAAGATAATCTATTGTATCCCGTAATCTACCTGACATCCTCACCACCTGGATCTCTGTTCCTACATTTTTCCCTTCTTTAATGTTATTATTTTGGTCTTCGGTTGACCTCCCAGTGCTTTTGAATTTGTTGTTGTAATTTTGTTCTGTTCTGGACTCTGCTATCCATTGTCTGAGTTTCAGGTGGTGTTGCCACGCCTGTCAATCTATGGGTGTTGTCTGTTCTTGTTGGTTTTCAGTCCAAAGAACTCCCTTTAGCATGTTTTGAAGTGCTAGATTGGCTTTGACAAAATCTCTTAGCTTCTGTTTGTCCTCAAATGTTTTGATTGCGCCATCATATTTGATTGACAGTCTTGCTGGACAGGCAGCTCTTGGTTAGCAATTTTTTTTGTTTTTTTTTCTTTTTCTTTTAGGGTTTTATATATGTCTCCCCATAGCCTTCTTTCCTGCATGGTTTCTGCTTATAAGTTGCAGCTTAATCTGGTTTTCTTGCCTTTGTAAGTAACACTTCTCTTTTCTCTGGCTGCTTTTAGGATTCTCTCCTTGTCTTTGGATTTGGAGAGCTTGAATATATATGTCTTGATGATTTTCTTTTGGGGTCTATACTTCCTGGGGTATATTCGGCTTCTTGAATGTCTATCTTGTCATCTTTCATGATGTTAGGGAAATTTTCTTCCAGAAGCTATTCAACTATCTCTTATGTGGACTTTTCTGATTTTTCCTGTTCTGGAATGATAATAATTCTGTTTCTCTTCATATTATCCAGCATGAATCTTAGACTCTCTTCAGATTTTTTTATTCTTTTTTCAGCTTGCTCTTCTATCTTAGTATTGAGAGATTTGTCTTCCAGCTCACTGGTTCTGGCTTCCATCTCTTCACTTCTGCTCCTTTCCCCTTTCAGTGTATTGTCCATTTCTGATATTTTATTATTAATCACCTGGACCTCTTTTTGCATATTTTGAATTGTTTCCAATGCTGTATCCATATTGTTTGATTGTTCTTGAAGTAATTTCCTTACTTCTTCTTTGTTTTCCTCCATCCCATTTCAGAGCATTTGAATTTGTTTCCGTATCATTCTTTCAAATTCCTTCTCAGACAAATTCAAAGCCTGCTATTCCTCTTCTGAAAAGCCTTTGTTTGTCTCCACCTCATTTGTCCCAGTTACTCTTTTCTGTTTTGGGACATATTTTGAGGTAGTTTTTTTGTGTTTTGTTTGTCATTTCCAGTAGTTATGTGGGTTTTTTAATGCTTAAATGTATGTTTGTTGCTGTGTTGTTAAGCTTACTGGGTGTCTCCTGGTGGATATGGTCAGGAGATAAGTTTCCCTTTTCACATATAATGCTTAGCAGCTGTTATTGGCTCTTGTCTCAATGTTGGAATATTATGGGGTATGCTTGTAGCTTGACTATATGGCCATGATTGCTGTCTCTTCATGAGTAACGTAGGGAGAAAAAGTTCCCACCTCCAGGAAAAACATGTGATCAAAAGGACCAAAGGCAGAAGCAATAGAAAAGCAGAGACAAAAACCACCACTTTAAAAACAAAAATAAAACTGTGGCCGACTGTCCAGTTGCCTTGCTACACAGGCAGTGTGTGTGCACTGTAGAAGCCTCCAGCAGTGGATTGGGGTGTCCGCTTGCTCAGGCCCCTCATCTAGTCACCACCATAGAGGTGCACAGATAGATATTGAGAAGTTAAAGGGAGAAAGATGGCCTACTGTTTTTTTCTCTGAAGGTCAGGTAGGTATCTGCATGTGCACAGTGTAATTATCGAAATAGTTGTGTCCTTTTATGTTGGGGTTTTACAGATTGTTCATTTGGTTTTTCAGTCAGGCCAGACCTGCTTTTTTCTTCTGGATAGGCCAGAGTAAAGGGTCCTGCACAAGTTAACTTTAGGGCTGGGATCCAGAATCAGACATGATAAGCAGTTGTCAAAGAATTTGCTCTTGGAACCAATGGAGCTCTCTTCTCTGTGCCATAGGAAAACTGTGGGCTCAATGCTGGATTCTTTTGTGGGTTCACACCCACCTGCCTGAAGTCATCCAGGCTGGGCAGAGACAGTGCGACAGGGAAGAGGAAGAAAAAATGTGTAGAGTCCTCACACACCTCCTTTTGCAAATGTCACTTCACTGCTTTTAGTGCCAGTTCACTGTGCCAGTCTGACTGTAGCCCTGTCCTCTGAACTCCGTCCTGGCATGGTGGCTGCAGAGGGAGTTCCGTGTCTTGACTGAGTCCTAAATCACAATATTTTCATTGTTACCATGATTTTTCCACTGGTGGGTACAGGAAACTGAAGCCCTGCACCTTATGCTAGATCCACAGCTCTGGTGCTGTTCCATTAAAGCAGCTTCTCTGTGTTTTCAGCCCCTCCTCCACGGAGCCTGTCTTGCCTGACTCTGCTCTGCTGCCTCTAAAACTGGAAGTCCTATTCATAAGATCTTCAGTGACTAAACTATACACCTGTATCTCATCATGGGGAAGGACTACATCTGAACTGCCAAACCACTAAGAATCATGACACAACCAAGTTGATATACCCTTAACTATCACAAAGCTGTGAGTCAGAACCAACTCAACAGCTCAACAACAATAACAACAACAAATTACCCTTAGCCAAGTTTATAGTACTCTTTATTTCTTTCTTTTAAATCTATTTCCTTAGTAATGAGGGAGATCACATAATACTTCTACTTTTAGAGAGACAAGAAGGCATAGTTTGATATGCTTATTTTTTTTAATTGACCAGTTAGAAGTTATTATTAATCATCATCATTACACAGAGATTCTAAATTTCTGAATTTTCCTATTCACTAGAAATACTTGTAGCGTAGTGGTTACAAATTGGGCTGTGAACCGCAAGGTCAGCAGTTCGAAACTACTAGCTGTTCTGTAAGAGAAAGATGAGGCTTTCTGCTCCCATAAAGATTTACAGCCTTGGAAAGCCTGAACAGGGTCACTATGAGTCAGAACCAACTCCACGGCACATAACCACCAACCACCACCAGAAATATTTGTGGTGCTTTGGGAGTCATTTGCATTATGTACATATACAGAGTGGCAAAATATTTCCAGCTTCAGAGACTTTATAGAATATAGCCACTATGAATAATAATAATAAAAATCTTCACAACTGAATCACCAAGCCACGTCATAATTGGAGAAAAGATAGAATCTTTCAAGGATTTTATTTCACTTGGATCCACAATCATTCCCCATGGAAATACAAGTCAGGAAATCAAATGACATATTGCATGAGGCAAATCTGTTGCAAAAGATCTTTTCACAGTACTAAAGTCAGAAATGACTTGATAGTACCTAACAACAATTATGAATACAAAGAATCAATTGTTTATGTTGGAGTCTAAACAGGTGTCTAAACCACACAATAATTTGAACAGGAATACCATAGTGCTGCAAATTGGACTGCTAACCTCAAGGTCAGAAGTTCGAAACTACAGCCATTCTGTGGGAGAAAGATGAGGCTTTCTGCTCCTGTAAAGATTTACAGCCTCAGAAACCCTGTACAGGGTCACTATGAGTCGGAACAGACTCCAAGGTACTTAACAACAACAACAACAAAAGAGAGCAAAAAGGATTAAAAAAAAAAAAAAAAACTTTGGAAAAAGTTCCCTACCTGAGGCTAACTTTTAGATTTTGTTAGAGAAGATGACCTAATGGTGACAGAGAAGTGACCAGATTGTTACAGTCTATAGGAGTGAGAGATACAGGTTTGGCAAGGTTGGTGAATGAGAATGTAGAGACTTGGGGTATTGGTACCTGCTCATCAGGAGAGTGATACAACTGTTGTCTGTGTTGGGAGGATTGCAGTAGTAGAAACTTTGAGTTTCATATGCTCTGGGCATATGCCTGGGGTAGAATGTCCACCAAGGATCCCTACAAATTTTCTGAAGAATTTAAAATCTTGTTGAAACCTACCATCCTAGAATTCCTGATTTATATCAGCTTGTATACATGATTACTGACCCAGGGGAGCCCATTTATGGTATAGCAGGCAGAACGGAAAGACCTCAAGGACAGTTTCGTCTTAAATATTGATAAAACTGAAATCAAACTTGTCTTAGGCAGGGTTCTCTGAAGAAGCAAAGGCAGTGAAGATTTTGTGTAATAT